>NC_069500.1:1427044083-1427644083 GCF_027579735.1 Bombina bombina
AGAGACATGCAGTTCTTACAAAAATAAAATGTAACCTCTGGATCTCTGTTATGTTTTTCTCATGATCTCTTCATTTCTCTCTCTCTCTGACAGTCAGTCACTGTGAGCCATGTCTCTGTCTAGTATCTACTACTACTTTCTAATAGTACTTAGAATTTAGTAAAGTTACCCTGTTTTGTTGTTGTGACAGTCAGACACTGACTTCACTTACCGGGCCAGAGAATTATATCATCAGATCTTCGTCTGCCAGAGACCCAGAGTCAGTGCCAGACACAGACAGACTGACAGTGCCTGCCCTGCTGGTGCTGCTCCTTCCCGCGCTCTCAGTCTTGCAGTCGCATTTGTCCTGGCTGTCCACCACAGTGCCTGCTCGCTGGCTCCTCCTCTCCAGTCTCCGGTCACGGTCATGTTCCTTGTGCAATGTGCTGTGTTTGAACATGACCGCCCGGCTGGAAGGAAATGTAGGAGCAATAGCATGCTGTCTGGATTGGTGTGCTACGAGTGCGCACAAGTGCGTGTAGAGCTGGCAAGCATGAAGCGACATGAGGCATGATGATGAGGCATGAAGGGGGTTCCTCCAAAGGAGCACGGCCCAGGAACTGAGGCGCGCTGTGCGCCGCAAATTATTACTCACTCGTGGGCATGGCGGTAGTTGGTCATAAAAAGTGACTGACTGTCATCTGTTAACAACTCAAGTGAAGAGTGTGTGACTATCTGTGACAAAATAAAAAACGCCACTGCCCAAACACAACACCAGACTGAGTAAAACATTTAAAAAAAAGATATTTATATCAGTTGAAGTTCACACTGTGTATTAATTTTGCAACCATATGAGGCCTGGCGGGGGGGCATACAGGGGGGCAAAGAAGAATATAGGGGGGCAATTGCCCCCCCTTGCCCCACTGTAGCAACGCCACTGCCGGTCAGGTAGGTGGAGCAAGGACATAGCCCAAGTTCCCACTACCATGGAACACCCCGACCAGCCCTGAGATCCAGGAATCCAAAACAACCCAAAACTGGGTCAGGAAAAAGGAACAAAGCCCCAGAAAGCAGAAGTCTCAGGGAGAAAAAACAGGTCCGGGCACCTATAGTTCAGGCAACCATACCCTGGAACTAAACACCCCAACTGGCCAAAAACCCAGACAAAGGGAATGGATGCATATCCAGAGAATCCGGATAGCGAGGAGAACTTGAAAGCCCCAACCAAAGGAATGAACCACCCCTAGCCAAAGTCCAATGCTCCAAGGAGCAAGGCTAGAAGTCGAATGAAGGAACTTCCAAGCCTCAGGACAACAAAAGGGATACCTCGAGGTCCACAAAACCCTACCAGTCTCCCCAGCCATCACCTCCACACAGGCAGAGGACACAGGGAAGAGAAAAGCAAAAGCACTAAGCCTTCCCAGCTCTGGGAACCCCGAGCTAAGCAAAGTCTCCAAAGGGATCAACCCTCATCCGGAACGCAGATCCCTAAAAGGAGACAATAGAAGAAGACCCAAAGGTCTCATAACTCAGTCAGACAGTACACGTCAAAAGAGTAAGAGCTGCAGCTAGATACGCTTACGTGCATACCTTCAAGGTGCCAAGAGCTGCAACTGGTTTCAACTGCAAACCTTCCTCATGCTAGATAGCTATCCAAGCTGTTGGATCAAGCCCCAAAAGGGCAAATCCAGAGCCTTAAAATTTAAGGCCAAAACGGCTCAAACTGCGGTAATGGGGTGCTAAGCCCTCCAACCCTCCACCGCATGGGGGAGGAAACTCTAGGTTCTGATGAGATCAGATGTCAGATAGAGTGATGCAATGGAAACTCCCCTGATGCGGTCATCTATGACTGAAGGCTATAAGGACTGAAACAATCCTACCCACCTCATGGAACCACAGGTCCTCTCGAATGCTTAGTTAACATGTATAAAAGATAACTGAGCACCCTGCGCTTCCACAGAACCAGCGAGCAGAACAGTGCCACGTGTCTCAACAGTCACAAGACAGAACAAACCCAACAGGATCTGGGATTGATACTCTTTATTACTTCTTCGGAAGTTGTTTTGGACATATAGTCTTATGTTAACTATGCCTGTTTTCTTTTCTTCTCCACTGAGGGAGGATTTATGCAGCTTGCCGGTTAGGTCCCTGAGTGCAAATGGAGCCCTATCTCACAAAACTGGGAAAGAACTCAAAGAAAGACAAATAGGAGATTACCTCATCCCCATATCTCTAATGAGGCATAACATTTGAATTATCAGACTGAAAATCCCTGTATCTTTTAACTATAGGGTAATTTAATAACTGAAAAAGATGTCTGAGCAATACGCAAAGGCACACAATCCGATAACGAAAGGCACAACACTCCAGAACAGAACCCTCAGGATACTGCGGAGACAATAGGGCATGAGCACATTCTAAAAGAAATGTCTGGACTCTGCAGACGAACAATCGCCAACATTATCTCAAAGCGAAAACATGCTGCAACCTCTGGGGGAACATGCCACCCTGCGTGGAGGAAATATAAACTGGGTTACCCGCATGTGTAGGAGGAAGAATCGGTAGGGACCTCGCCCCCTGGAGGACAGGGCCTCCAGAGGTGGATGGCTTAACAGACCCCTGATTCCCCGAGCCCGAGGAACCGGGTGCTCTCATATGGCATATGGAACAAAACTGGTTGACAGGAGTCAACGAGGCCAAACCGGATTTGTCTATGGACACAGAATCTGAATCTGATAACATAATCATCTCGGTATCAGAATCCTCCGTAACTGAATCTGAAATGAGCACAATCTCAGCATCAGAATCCTCCATAACTGTAAAGAGGATATATAAATATGGACTATAAACTGTAAAAAACAAAAACGCCACCTGACACCACCAATGGCTGGGGCACTCACCACCTCCTATGACCAGACCCCTGTGGACTAGAATATCTCAGTCGTCACATGGTCAGGAATGTGGAAATGGAAACAGAGCGTAACCATGCTCGGACACAGGGTGAACCGTACAGTCCAAAAATCATGCCCAGCCAAAATCACTTCCAAAGGCCTCAAAGTTCCAAACCACGAGCCCATAAAGCTCACACATAAGCAGGTTGAATCACATAAAAAACATGATTATAAACCCCCATGTCCAATAACCCCCCTTAGGAGATATTAACCCTCGATTCCAAGATACTTAACAGAGACTCACTGAGACCCTTATGTTATAAGTTAAACCCGCAAAGTGATAGCCTCAGGGAAACATTCACATTACAGTACATTGAATAAAGTAAAATAAAACGATCTTACTGGAGTCAACGCCATGGAACAGGAACACGGCCTTTCAAGTGTGACAGATTGTAGCATCGCCTCCGCCATGGACTTGAGAGAAGAAAGTAGGCAGTGAAGCGAAGTTCGACAACGCCGATTGCTTGAAGAGCTGTTAATAAGAGTCGGGACGGTTTTGCAGAAAGAAACTTCCTGCATCTCCGGACTCTAACTTTCATCCAAGCCCTCACTGAGAGACTAACAGGACTACTTAAAACTCCTGTCCCATGCCAAAGAGTACTACCCTCCATAAGAGGGTAGACACGTCTCTGCCAACCTCTTGGGACAAAAGGCAAAGAATGACTGGGAGATGAGGGGAGTGGGAGGAGTTTTTAAGCTTTTGGCTGGGGTGTCTTTGCCTCCTCCTGGTGGCCAGGTTCTTATTTCCCAAAAGTAATGAATGCAGTTGTGAACTCTTTCCATTTAAGAAGAAAAGAGCAATATCTGCGAAGCGCAATAAAGCAAAGTGCAATACAATGAGGTATGCCTGTATATGTTTAAATGTGACCATATGTAGTTATGTATTTCTATGTGTATAAATGTATTTACAGACATATACTGTATATATATGTGTTTATATGTGTATATATGTACACATATATAGACATATATGCTTTTAGATGTTTTATCTACTTTGCATTTAAGTAGATAAAAACATATTCATATGTGTTATACTGTGTATTTGCTGTAAATATTTCATACTCCAATGTTCTGCACATAGCATAAGATGTTCTATGTATTAATAAATTGATTTTCCTATATATATATATATATATATATATATATATATATATATATATATATATATACATATATACAACAACATTTTAAAAAGAGATAAAAGGTGAGTTTAAAATCCTCCACTACGCACAACATAGAGAAAATAACTCATTGTGTAGTTCATTAACACATCTAGACAGGCCAGAAGGCTTGTTTTTCCCACATAAAACCTCTGGAATACACTGTTTCCAAAGCAGCAAGGGATTCTGGGTAAGATACGCAAATTAGGTTCACAATGACACACCTTTTTACTTCTACACAATGAGTTATTTTCTCTATTTTGTGCGTAGTGGAGGATTTTAAACTCACCTTTTATCTCCCCCAATTTAAAATGTTGTATTTTGCCCGGAAACAACTTCACCCAGCAGTGATTCAAACCTTCTCCCAGCTGATGAGTAGCAACAACTACGAAACAGTCTGTCCTGGGATGGTTATGAATCACTGCACTAACCCTAGCTAAGCTTATAAGCTGTGTAAACAGAGATACTTTGGCGTTAAGGGAATCTTCAGAAAAGCAGACTTGAAGTAAAAAGGTGTGTCATTGTGAACCTGATTTGCATATCTTACCCAGAATCCTTTGCTGCATTGGAAACAATGTATTCCAGAGGTTTTCTGTGGGAAAACAAGCCTTCTGGCCTGTCTAGATTTGTTAATGAACTACACAATGAGAATTTTCTCTCTCTCTCTATATATATATATATATAATCATCTATATATATATAGGTATACATATATATTGTACGAAAATACTATCAGAAATATGTAGAAATATGTATTTATGAATAAATAGAACATATTCTGCTATGTGAAGAACATTGGAATGTAAAATATTCATATTTTCATTTCAGGTTAGTGCACTTGAAATAAATAATCGGGTTTGTGTTTGATTAGGGTATTAGTCCCCCCCCCCCCACACACTTTTTTTGCTCCATTGACTTCTATGAGGAAATAGAAGATATTTAGGCTTTTTACGTTTGTCGGGTTAGCAGGCGAGTGAGTCCGGGCCACACTAACATAGGTGGAGGCATCATGACAAAACTAAGGTGGGACACACCATGGAGGGAGGGGGCAGAAGGGCCACAATAAGACAGGAGGGGTACAGAGCCCAACAAAGGCAGTAGGAGTGGCAGGGCCCAATTAAGGCATAGTTTACATTTAAGTTTTAAAGTTTTTATACTAGTGGTAACATAAGAAGACTTTAATAGAGATAAATGTTTTTATCACCAGTTTCCCAAATTTTCAACATCAATGAAAAGTAGGCAAAGCTGCACCTGGTTTAGTGGTTAATGGCTAATAGAGATAGCTCATACAGTTGTTGTAGTGTTCACTGGTTGATTCAGGCAACTCACAGACCTGGGTTAGTGCTTACAGGATGATGGACATAACCCACACTGCTGTTTTAGAGCCCAGTGTTTGAGAGAGCATAGTTATACTGCCGTATTAATGCTCACTGACTGATAGACACACACATAGCGGTACAAGGTCTCATTAGTGAACAATCTCACACTGCACCAACACTTACTGCTTACCAGGGACAAACAGCCACAAGTCTAAAGAGAAACATTTAAACCTTGGGGACATGGTTTTCACACTGTGAGATTCATTACAGAAAACAAACACAATCAGCTCAGTAACTTACCAGCTACACTGAGATAAAAGTACTTGTCAGATGTAGCCTCACACATCCAGCGGTACCAGCCTGTGTCCTCCATCCTCAGGTTTTGCAGAGAGCAAGAACTGTTCCTGCACTGCACGCGGTCTTTATATGGTTTATGTACGCGGTCAGGATAGATCCCGTCTACATAAAACACTCTTGTAGAAACATTATTGTTCTTATCTTCTCTAAGGAATGACAGCTCTCCCATTACTTTGCACCGGATCACATTAAAGAAGACAGATCCATCAAGGAACCCGGTAATGTTTTCCTGTTTGGGTTGTGCTGTGGGATGAAAGAAAGATATCAGCCTTCTATACAGAGAACACTAATGTATGTTATGTATTCTAATCTTACATCTTCCTTTTGTCATCTAATCTTATAGGAGAATATTATATTGTACGTTAATTATTTTTTTCTCTGTACATGAATTCTCTATTGCTGGTCCCAGATGTGGTTTTGTACCATGTGTCAAGTCTGGCTATAGGCACCGTCATTTTTACCTTTTCTCATCCCCCCACACTATTGGCATAAGGATGTGACATACAAGTGTGCAGTAACCATTAATTATTATTATTAATAATAATAATAACAATAATAATAACCAGCGCTGCATAGTATGGTGCTTTATAAATAAACAATAATAATAACAATAATAACAACCAGCGCTGCGCAGTATGGTGCTTTATAAATAAACAATAATAATAACAATAATAACAACCAGCGCTGCGCAGTATGGTGCTTTATAAATAAACAATAATAATAACAACCAGCGCTGCGCAGTATGGTGCTTTATAAATAAACAATAATAATAACAATAATAACAACCAGCTCTGCGCAGTATGGTGCTTTATAAATAAACAATAATAATAACAATAATAATAACCAGCGCTGCACAGTATGGTGCTTTATAAATAAACAATAATAATGACAATAACAACAACCAGTGCTGCGCAGTATGGTGCTTTATAAATAAACAATAATAATAACAATAACAACAACTAGCGCTGCGCAGTATGGTGCTTTATAAATAAACAATAATAATGACAATAACAACAACCAGTGCTGTGCAGTATGGTGCTTTATAAATAAACAATAATAATAACAATAACAACAACCAGCGCTGCTCAGTATGGTGCTTTATAAATAAACAATAATAATAACAATAACAACAACCAGCGCTGCGCAGTATGGTGCTTTATAAACAAACAATAATAATAACAATAATAACAACCAGCGCTGCGCAGTATGGTGCTTTATAAATAAACAATAATAATAACAATAACAACAACCAGTGCTGTGCAGTATGGTGCTTTATAAATAAACAATAATAATAACAATAACAACAACCAGTGCTGTGCAGTATGATGCTTTATAAATAAACAATAATAATAATAATAACAACAACCAGTGCTGTGCAGTATGATGCTTTATAAATAAACAATAATAATAACAATAACAACAACCAGTACTGCGCAGTATGGTGCTTTATAAATAAACAATAATAATAACAATAACAACAACCAGCGCTGCGCAGTATGGTGCTTTATAAATAAACAATAATAATAACAATAACAACAACCAGCGCTGCGCAGTATGGTGCTTTATAAATAAACAATAATAATAACAATAACAACAACCAGCGCTGCGCAGTATGGTGCTTTATAAATAAACAATAATAATAACAATAACAACAACCAGTGCTGTGCAGTATGGTGCTTTATAAATAAACAATAATAATAACAATAACAACAACCAGCGCTGCGCAGTATGGTGCTTTATAAATAAACAATAATAATGACAATAACAACAACCAGCGCTGCGCAGTATGGAGCTTTATAAATAAACAATAATAATAACAATAACAACAACCAGTACTGCGCAGTATGGTGCTTTATAAATAAACAATAATAATAACAACAACCAGCGCTGCGCAGTATGGTGCTTTATAAATAAACAATAATAATAACAATAACAACAACCAACGCTGCGCAGTATGGTGCTTTATAAACAAACAATAATAATAACAATAATAACAACCAGCGCTGCACAGTATGGTGCTTTATAAATAAACAATAATAATAACAATAACAACAACCAGTGCTGTGCAGTATGGTGCTTTATAAATAAACAATAATAATAACAATAACAACAACCAGTGCTGTGCAGTATGATGCTTTATAAATAAACAATAATAATAACAATAACAACAACCAGTGCTGTGCAGTATGGTGCTTTATAAATAAACAATAATAATAACAATAACAACAACCAGCGCTGCGCAGTATGGTGCTTTATAAATAAACAATAATAATAACAATAACAACAACCAGCGCTGCGCAGTATGGTGCTTTATAAATAAACAATAATAATAACAATAACAACAACCAGTGCTGTGCAGTATGGAGCTTTATAAATAAACAATAATAATAACAATAACAACAACCAGTACTGCGCAGTATGGTGCTTTATAAATAAACAATAATAATAACAACAACCAGCGCTGCGCAGTATGGTGCTTTATAAATAAACAATAATAATGACAATAACAACAACCAGTAGTGAGCAGTATGGTGCTTTATAAATAAACAATAATAATGACAATAACAACAACCAGTACTGCGCAGTATGGTGCTTTATAAATAAACAATAATAATAAAGATAATAACAACCAGCGCTGCGCAGTATGGTGCTTTATAAATAAACAATAATAATAACAATAACAACAACCAGCGCTGCGCAGTATGGTGCTTTATAAACAAACAATAATAATAACAATAATAACAACCAGCGCTGCGCAGTATGGTGCTTTATAAATAAACAATAATAATAACAATAACAACAACCAGCGCTGCGCAGTATGGTGCTTTATAAATAAACAATAATAATAACAATAACAACAACCAGCGCTGCGCAGTATGGTGCTTTATAAATAAACAATAATAATAACAATAACAACAACCAGCGCTGCGCAGTATGGTGCTTTATAAATAAACAATAATAATAACAATAATAATAACCAGCGCTGCGCAGTATGGTGCTTTATAAACAATAATAATAACAATAACAACAACCAGCGCTGCGCAGTATGGTGCTTTATAAATAAACAATAATATTAACAATAATAACAACCAGCGCTGCGCAGTATGGTGCTTTATAAATAAACAATAATAATAACAATAATAACAACCAGCGCTGCGCAGTATGGTGCTTTATAAATAAACAATAATAATAACAATAACAACAACTAGCGCTGCGCAGTATGGTGCTTTATAAATAAACAATAATAATGACAATAACAACAACCAGTGCTGTGCAGTATGGTGCTTTATAAATAAACAATAATAATAACAATAACAACAACCAGTGCTGTGCAGTAGGGTGCTTTATAAATAAACAATAATAATAACAATAACAACAACCAGTACTGCGCAGTATGGTGCTTTATAAATAAACAATAATAATAACAACAACCAGCGCTGCGCAATATGGTGCTTTATAAATAAACAATAATAATGACAATAACAACAACCAGCGCTGCGCAGTATGGTGCTTTATAAATAAACAATAATAATGACAATAACAACAACCAGTACTGCGCAGTATGGTGCTTTATAAATAAACAATAATAATAACAATAATAACAACCAGCGCTGCGCAGTATGGTGCTTTATAAATAAACAATAATAATAACAATAACAACAACCAGCGCTGCGCAGTATGGTGCTTTATAAATAAACAATAATAATAACAATAACAACAACCAGCGCTGTGCAGTATGGTGCTTTATAAATAAACAATAATAATAACAATAATAACAACCAGCGCTGCGCAGTATGGTGCTTTATAAATAAACAATAATAATAACAATAACAACAACCAGCGCTGCACAGTATGGTGCTTTATAAACAAACAATAATAATAACAATAATAACAACCAGCGCTGCGCAGTATGGTGCTTTATAAATAAACAATAATAATAACAATAACAACAACCAGCGCTGCGCAGTATGGTGCTTTATAAATAAACAATAATAATAACAATAACAACAACCAGCGCTGCGCAGTATGGTGCTTTATAAACAATAATAATAACAATAACAACAACCAGCGCTGCGCAGTATGGTGCTTTATAAATAAACGATAATAATAACAATAACAACAACCAGCGCTGTGCAGTATGGTGCTTTATAAATAAACAATAATAATAACAATAATAATAACCAGCGCTGCGCAGTATGGTGCTTTATAAACAATAATAATAACAATAATAACAACCAGTGCTGCGCAGTATGGTGCTTTATAAATAAACAATAATAATAACAATAACAACAACCAGCGCTGCGCAGTATGGTGCTTTATAAATAAACAATAATATTAACAATAATAACAACCAGCGCTGCGCAGTATGGTGCTTTATAAATAAACAATAATAATAATAATAATAACAACCAGCGCTGCGCAGTATGGTGCTTTATAAATAAACAATAATAATAACAATAACAACAACCAGTGCTGCGCAGTATGGTGCTTTATAAATAAACAATAATAATAACAATAACAACAACCAGCGCTGCATAGTATGGTGCTTTATAAATAAACAATAATAATAACAATAATAATAACCAGTGCTGCGCAGTATGGTGCTTTATAAACAATAATAATAACAATAACAACAACCAGCGCTGCGCAGTATGGTGCTTTATAAATAAACAATAATAATAACAATAACAACAACCAGCGCTGCGCAGTATGGTGCTTTATAAATAAACAATAATAATAACAATAACAACAACCAGCGCTGTGCAGTATGGTGCTTTATAAATAAACAATAATAATAACAATAATAACAACCAGCGCTGCGCAGTATGGTGCTTTATAAATAAACAATAATAATAACAATAATAACAACCAGCGCTGCGCAGTATGGTGCTTTATAAATAAACAATAATAATAACAATAATAACAACCAGCGCTGCGCAGTATGGTGCTTTATAAACAATAATAATAATAACAATAACAACAACCAGCGCTGCGCAGTATGGTGCTTTATAAATAAACAATAATAATAACAATAACAACAACCAGTGCTGCGCAGTATGGTGCTTTATAAATAAACAATAATAATAACAATGACAACAACCAGCGCTGCGCAGTATGGTGCTTTATAAATAAACAATAATAATAACAATAACAACAACCAGCGCTGCGCAGTATGGTGCTTTATAAACAATAATAATAACAATAACAACAACCAGCGCTGTGCAGTATGGTGCTTTATAAATAAACAATAATAATAACAATAACAACAACCAGTGCTGCGCACTATGGTGCTTTATAAATAAACAATAATAATAACAATAATAACAACCAGTGCTGCGCAGTATGGTGCTTTATAAACCATAATAATAACAATAATAACAACCAGCGCTGCGCAGTATGGTGCTTTATAAATAAACAATAATAATAACAATAATAACAACCAGTGCTGCGCAGTATGGTGCTTTATAAACCATAATAATAACAATAACAACAACCAGCGCTGCGCAGTATGGTGCTTTATAAATAAACAATAATAATAACAATAACAACAACCAGCGCTGCGCAGTATGGTGCTTTATAAATAAACAATAATAATAACAATAACAACAACCAGCGCTGCGCAGTATGGTGCTTTATAAATAAACAATAATAATAACAATAACAACAACCAGCGCTGCGCAGTATGGTGCTTTATAAATAAACAATAATAATAACAATAACAACAACCAGCGCTGCGCAGTATGGTGCTTTATAAATAAACAATAATAATAACAATAATAACAACCAGCACTGCCCAGTATGGTGCTTTATAAACAATAATAATAACAATAACAACAACCAGTGCTGCGCAGTATGGTGCTTTATAAATAAACAATAATAATAACAATAACAACAACCAGCGCTGCGCAGTATGGTGCTTTATAAATAAACAATAATAATAACAATAACAACAACCAGCGCTGCGCAGTATGGTGCTTTATAAATAAACAATAATAATAACAATAACAACAAACAGCGCTGCGCAGTATGGTGCTTTATAAATAAACAATAATAATAACAATAATAACAACCAGCGCTGCGCAGTATGGTGCTTTATAAACAATAATAATAACAATAACAACAACCAGCGCTGCGCAGTATGGCGCTTTATAAATAAACAATAATAATAACAATAATAACAACCAGTGCTACACAGTATGGTGCTTTATAAATAAACAATAATAATAACAATAACAACAACCAGCGCTGCGCAGTATGGTGCATGGTGCTTTATAAATAAACAATAATAATAACAATAACAACAACCAGCGCTGCGCAGTATGGTGCTTTATAAATAAACAATAATAATAACAATAACAACAACCAGCGCTGCGCAGTATGGTGCTTTATAAATAAACAATAATAATAACAATAACGACAAACAGCGCTGCGCAGTATGGTGCTTTATAAATAAACAATAATAATAACAATAACAACAACCAGCGATGCGCAGTATGGTGCTTTATAAATAAACAATAATAATAACAATAACAACAACCAGAGCTGCGCAGTATGGTGCTTTATAAATAAACAATAATAATAACAATAACAACAACCAGCGCTGCGCAGTATGGTGCTTTATAAATAAACAATAATAATAACAATAACAACAACCAGCGCTGCGCAGTATGGTGCTTTATAAATAAACAATAATAATAACAATAACAACAACCAGAGCTGCGCAGTATGGTGCTTTATAAATAAACAATAATAATAACAATAATAACAACCAGCGCTGCGCAGTATGGTGCTTTATAAATAAACAATAATAATAACAATAATAACAACCAGCACTGCGCAGTATGGTGCTTTATAAACAATAATAATAACAATAACAACAACCAGCGCTGCGCAGTATGGCGCTTTATAAATAAACAATAATAATAACAATAATAACAACCAGTGCTGCACAGTATGGTGTTTATAAATAAACAATAATAATAACAATAACAACAACCAGCGCTGCGCAGTATGGTGCTTTATAAATAAACAATAATAATAACAATAACAACAACCAGCGCTGCGCAGTATGGTGCTTTATAAACAAACAATAATAATAACAATAATAACAACCAGCGCTGCGCAGTATGGTGCTTTATAAATAAACAATAATAATAACAATAACAACAACCAGCGCTGCGCAGTATGGTGCTTTATAAATAAACAATAATAATAACAATAACAACAACCAGCGCTGTGCAGTATGGTGCTTTATAAATAAACAATAATAATAACAACCAGCGCTGCGCAGTATGGTGCTTTATAAATAAACAATAATAATAACAATAATAACAACCAGCTCTGCGCAGTATGGTGCTTTATAAATAAACAATAATAATAACAATAATAATAACCAGCGCTGCACAGTATGGTGCTTTATAAATAAACAATAATAATGACAATAACAACAACCAGTGCTGCGCAGTATGGTGCTTTATAAATAAACAATAATAATAACAATAACAACAACTAGCGCTGCGCAGTATGGTGCTTTATAAATAAACAATAATAATGACAATAACAACAACCAGTGCTGTGCAGTATGGTGCTTTATAAATAAACAATAATAATAACAATAACAACAACCAGTGCTGTGCAGTATGGTGCTTTATAAATAAACAATAATAATAACAATAACAACAACCAGTGCTGTGCAGTATGATGCTTTATAAATAAACAATAATAATAACAATAACAACAACCAGTACTGCGCAGTATGGTGCTTTATAAATAAACAATAATAATAACAATAACAACAACCAGCGCTGCGCAGTATGGTGCTTTATAAATAAACAATAATAATAACAATAACAACAACCAGCGCTGCGCAGTATGGTGCTTTATAAATAAACAATAATAATAACAATAACAACAACCAGCGCTGCGCAGTATGGTGCTTTATAAATAAACAATAATAATAACAATAACAACAACCAGTGCTGTGCAGTATGGTGCTTTATAAATAAACAATAATAATAACAATAACAACAACCAGCGCTGCGCAGTATGGTGCTTTATAAATAAACAATAATAATGACAATAACAACAACCAGCGCTGCGCAGTATGGAGCTTTATAAATAAACAATAATAATAACAATAACAACAACCAGTACTGCGCAGTATGGTGCTTTATAAATAAACAATAATAATAACAACAACCAGCGCTGCGCAGTATGGTGCTTTATAAATAAACAATAATAATAACAATAACAACAACCAACGCTGCGCAGTATGGTGCTTTATAAACAAACAATAATAATAACAATAATAACAACCAGCGCTGCACAGTATGGTGCTTTATAAATAAACAATAATAATAACAATAACAACAACCAGCGCTGCGCAGTATGGTGCTTTATAAATAAACAATAATAATAACAATAACAACAATCAGCGCTGTGCAGTATGGTGCTTTATAAATAAACAATAATAATAACAATAATAACAACCAGCGCTGCGCAGTATGGTGCTTTATAAATAAACAATAATAATAACAATAACAACAACCAGCGCTGCGCAGTATGGTGCTTTATAAACAAACAATAATAATAACAATAATAACAACCAGCGCTGCGCAGTATGGTGCTTTATAAATAAACAATAATAATAACAATAACAACAACTAGCGCTGCGCAGTATGGTGCTTTATAAATAAACAATAATAATGACAATAACAACAACCAGTGCTGTGCAGTATGGTGCTTTATAAATAAACAATAATAATAATAATAACAACAACCAGCGCTGCACAGTATGGTGCTTTATAAATAAACAATAATAATAATAATAACAACAACCAGCGCTGCACAGTATGGTGCTTTATAAATAAACAATAATAATAACAATAACAACAACCAGCGCTGCGCAGTATGGTGCTTTATAAATAAACAATAATAATAACAATAATAACAACCAGCGCTGCGCAGTATGGTGCTTTATAAATAAACAATAATAATAACAATAACAACAACCAGTGCTGTGCAGTATGGTGCTTTATAAATAAACAATAATAATAACAATAACAACAACCAGTGCTGTGCAGTATGATGCTTTATAAATAAACAATAATAATAACAATAACAACAACCAGTGCTGTGCAGTATGGTGCTTTATAAATAAACAATAATAAAAACAATAACAACAACCAGCGCTGCGCAGTATGGTGCTTTATAAATAAACAATAATAATAACAATAACAACAACCAGCGCTGCGCAGTATGGTGCTTTATAAATAAACAATAATAATAACAATAACAACAACCAGTGCTGTGCAGTATGGAGCTTTATAAATAAACAATAATAATAACAATAACAACAACCAGTACTGCGCAGTATGGTGCTTTATAAATAAACAATAATAATAACAACAACCAGCGCTGCGCAGTATGGTGCTTTATAAATAAACAATAATAATGACAATAACAACAACCAGTAGTGAGCAGTATGGTGCTTTATAAATAAACAATAATAATGACAATAACAACAACCAGTACTGCGCAGTATGGTGCTTTATAAATAAACAATAATAATAAAGATAATAACAACCAGCGCTGCGCAGTATGGTGCTTTATAAATAAACAATAATAATAACAATAACAACAACCAGCGCTGCGCAGTATGGTGCTTTATAAACAAACAATAATAATAACAATAATAACAACCAGCGCTGCGCAGTATGGTGCTTTATAAATAAACAATAATAATAACAATAACAACAACCAGCGCTGCGCAGTATGGTGCTTTATAAATAAACAATAATAATAACAATAACAACAACCAGCGCTGCGCAGTATGGTGCTTTATAAATAAACAATAATAATAACAATAACAACAACCAGCGCTGCGCAGTATGGTGCTTTATAAATAAACAATAATAATAACAATAATAATAACCAGCGCTGCGCAGTATGGTGCTTTATAAACAATAATAATAACAATAACAACAACCAGCGCTGCGCAGTATGGTGCTTTATAAATAAACAATAATATTAACAATAATAACAACCAGCGCTGCGCAGTATGGTGCTTTATAAATAAACAATAATAATAACAATAATAACAACCAGCGCTGCGCAGTATGGTGCTTTATAAATAAACAATAATAATAACAATAACAACAACCAGTGCTGCGCAGTATGGTGCTTTATAAATAAACAATAATATTAACAATAATAACAACCAGTGCTGCGCAGTATGGTGCTTTATAAATAAACAATAATAATAACAATAACAACAACTAGCGCTGCGCAGTATGGTGCTTTATAAATAAACAATAATAATGACAATAACAACAACCAGTGCTGTGCAGTATGGTGCTTTATAAATAAACAATAATAATAACAATAACAACAACCAGTGCTGTGCAGTAGGGTGCTTTATAAATAAACAATAATAATAACAATAACAACAACCAGTACTGCGCAGTATGGTGCTTTATAAATAAACAATAATAATAACAACAACCAGCGCTGCGCAATATGGTGCTTTATAAATAAACAATAATAATGACAATAACAACAACCAGCGCTGCGCAGTATGGTGCTTTATAAATAAACAATAATAATGACAATAACAACAACCAGTACTGCGCAGTATGGTGCTTTATAAATAAACAATAATAATAACAATAATAACAACCAGCGCTGCGCAGTATGGTGCTTTATAAATAAACAATAATAATAACAATAACAACAACCAGCGCTGCGCAGTATGGTGCTTTATAAATAAACAATAATAATAACAATAACAACAACCAGCGCTGTGCAGTATGGTGCTTTATAAATAAACAATAATAATAACAATAATAACAACCAGCGCTGCGCAGTATGGTGCTTTATAAATAAACAATAATAATAACAATAACAACAACCAGCGCTGCACAGTATGGTGCTTTATAAACAAACAATAATAATAACAATAATAACAACCAGCGCTGCGCAGTATGGTGCTTTATAAATAAACAATAATAATAACAATAACAACAACCAGCGCTGCGCAGTATGGTGCTTTATAAATAAACAATAATAATAACAATAACAACAACCAGCGCTGCGCAGTATGGTGCTTTATAAATAAACAATAATAATGACAATAACAACAACCAGCGCTGCGCAGTATGGTGCTTTATAAATAAACAATAATAATAACAATAACAACAACCAGCGCTGCGCAGTATGGTGCTTTATAAACAATAATAATAACAATAACAACAACCAGCGCTGCGCAGTATGGTGCTTTATAAATAAACAATAATAATAACAATAACAACAACCAGCGCTGTGCAGTATGGTGCTTTATAAATAAACAATAATAATAACAATAATAATAACCAGCGCTGCGCAGTATGGTGCTTTATAAACAATAATAATAACAATAATAACAACCAGTGCTGCGCAGTATGGTGCTTTATAAATAAACAATAATAATAACAATAACAACAACCAGCGCTGCGCAGTATGGTGCTTTATAAATAAACAATAATATTAACAATAATAACAACCAGCGCTGCGCAGTATGGTGCTTTATAAATAAACAATAATAATAATAATAATAACAACCAGCGCTGCGCAGTATGGTGCTTTATAAATAAACAATAATAATAACAATAACAACAACCAGTGCTGCGCAGTATGGTGCTTTATAAATAAACAATAATAATAACAATAACAACAACCAGCGCTGCATAGTATGGTGCTTTATAAATAAACAATAATAATAACAATAATAATAACCAGTGCTGCGCAGTATGGTGCTTTATAAACAATAATAATAACAATAACAACAACCAGCGCTGCGCAGTATGGTGCTTTATAAATAAACAATAATAATAACAATAACAACAACCAGCGCTGCGCAGTATGGTGCTTTATAAATAAACAATAATAATAACAATAACAACAACCAGCGCTGTGCAGTATGGTGCTTTATAAATAAACAATAATAATAACAATAATAACAACCAGCGCTGCGCAGTATGGTGCTTTATAAATAAACAATAATAATAACAATAATAACAACCAGCGCTGCGCAGTATGGTGCTTTATAAATAAACAATAATAATAACAATAATAACAACCAGCGCTGCGCAGTATGGTGCTTTATAAACAATAATAATAATAACAATAACAACAACCAGCGCTGCGCAGTATGGTGCTTTATAAATAAACAATAATAATAACAATAACAACAACCAGTGCTGCGCAGTATGGTGCTTTATAAATAAACAATAATAATAACAATGACAACAACCAGCGCTGCGCAGTATGGTGCTTTATAAATAAACAATAATAATAACAATAACAACAACCAGCGCTGCGCAGTATGGTGCTTTATAAACAATAATAATAACAATAACAACAACCAGCGCTGTGCAGTATGGTGCTTTATAAATAAACAATAATAATAACAATAACAACAACCAGTGCTGCGCACTATGGTGCTTTATAAATAAACAATAATAATAACAATAATAACAACCAGTGCTGCGCAGTATGGTGCTTTATAAACCATAATAATAACAATAATAACAACCAGCGCTGCGCAGTATGGTGCTTTATAAATAAACAATAATAATAACAATAATAACAACCAGTGCTGCGCAGTATGGTGCTTTATAAACCATAATAATAACAATAACAACAACCAGCGCTGCGCAGTATGGTGCTTTATAAATAAACAATAATAATAACAATAACAACAACCAGCGCTGCGCAGTATGGTGCTTTATAAATAAACAATAATAATAACAATAACAACAACCAGCGCTGCGCAGTATGGTGCTTTATAAATAAACAATAATAATAACAATAACAACAACCAGCGCTGCGCAGTATGGTGCTTTATAAATAAACAATAATAATAACAATAACAACAACCAGCGCTGCGCAGTATGGTGCTTTATAAATAAACAATAATAATAACAATAATAACAACCAGCACTGCCCAGTATGGTGCTTTATAAACAATAATAATAACAATAACAACAACCAGTGCTGCGCAGTATGGTGCTTTATAAATAAACAATAATAATAACAATAACAACAACCAGCGCTGCGCAGTATGGTGCTTTATAAATAAACAATAATAATAACAATAACAACAACCAGCGCTGCGCAGTATGGTGCTTTATAAATAAACAATAATAATAACAATAACAACAAACAGCGCTGCGCAGTATGGTGCTTTATAAATAAACAATAATAATAACAATAATAACAACCAGCGCTGCGCAGTATGGTGCTTTATAAACAATAATAATAACAATAACAACAACCAGCGCTGCGCAGTATGGCGCTTTATAAATAAACAATAATAATAACAATAATAACAACCAGTGCTGCACAGTATGGTGCTTTATAAATAAACAATAATAATAACAATAACAACAACCAGCGCTGCGCAGTATGGTGCATGGTGCTTTATAAATAAACAATAATAATAACAATAACAACAACCAGCGCTGCGCAGTATGGTGCTTTATAAATAAACAATAATAATAACAATAACAACAACCAGCGCTGCGCAGTATGGTGCTTTATAAATAAACAATAATAATAACAATAACGACAAACAGCGCTGCGCAGTATGGTGCTTTATAAATAAACAATAATAATAACAATAACAACAACCAGCGATGCGCAGTATGGTGCTTTATAAATAAACAATAATAATAACAATAACAACAACCAGAGCTGCGCAGTATGGTGCTTTATAAATAAACAATAATAATAACAATAACAACAACCAGCGCTGCGCAGTATGGTGCTTTATAAATAAACAATAATAATAACAATAACAACAACCAGCGCTGCGCAGTATGGTGCTTTATAAATAAACAATAATAATAACAATAACAACAACCAGAGCTGCGCAGTATGGTGCTTTATAAATAAACAATAATAATAACAATAACAACAACCAGCGCTGCGCAGTATGGTGCTTTATAAATAAACAATAATAATAACAATAATAACAACCAGCACTGCGCAGTATGGTGCTTTATAAACAATAATAATAACAATAACAACAACCAGCGCTGCGCAGTATGGCGCTTTATAAATAAACAATAATAATAACAATAATAACAACCAGTGCTGCACAGTATGGTGCTTTATAAATAAACAATAATAATAACAATAACAACAACCAGCGCTGCGCAGTATGGTGCTTTATAAATAAACAATAATAATAACAATAACAACAACCAGCACTGCGCAGTATGGTGCTTTATAAACAAACAATAATAATAACAATAATAACAACCAGCGCTGCGCAGTATGGTGCTTTATAAATAAACAATAATAATAACAATAACAACAACCAGCGCTGCGCAGTATGGTGCTTTATAAATAAACAATAATAATAACAATAACAACAACCAGCGCTGTGCAGTATGGTGCTTTATAAATAAACAATAATAATAACAATAATAACAACCAGCGCTGCGCAGTATGGTGCTTTATAAATAAACAATAATAATAACAATAACAACAACCAGCGCTGTGCAGTATGGTGCTTTATAAATAAACAATAATAATAACAATAACAACAACCAGCGCTGCGCAGTATGGTGCTTTATAAACAAACAATAATAATAACAATAATAACAACCAGCGCTGCGCAGTATGGTGCTTTATAAATAAACAATAATAATAACAATAACAACAACCAGCGCTGCGCAGTATGGTGCTTTATAAATAAACAATAATAATAACAATAACAACAACCAGCGCTGCACAGTATGGTGCTTTATAAATAAACAATAATAATAACAATAACAACAACCAGCGCTGTGCAGTATGGTGCTTTATAAATAAACAATAATAATAACAATAACAACAACCAGCGCTGCGCAGTATGGTGCTTTATAAACAAACAATAATAATAACAATAATAACAACCAGCGCTGCGCAGTATGGTGCTTTATAAATAAACAATAATAATAACAATAACAACAACCAGCGCTGCGCAGTATGGTGCTTTATAAATAAACAATAATAATAACAATAACAACAACCAGCGCTGCGCAGTATGGTGCTTTATAAATAAACAATAATAATAACAATAATAATAACCAGCGCTGCGCAGTATGGTGCTTTATAAACAATAATAATAACAATAATAACAACCAGTGCTGCGCAGTATGGTGCTTTATAAATAAACAATAATAATAACAATAACAACAACCAGCGCTGCGCAGTATGGTGCTTTATAAATAAACAATAATATTAACAATAATAACAACCAGCGCTGCGCAGTATGGTGCTTTATAAATAAACAATAATAATAACAATAATAACAACCAGCGCTGCGCAGTATGGTGCTTTATAAATAAACAATAATAATAACAATAACAACAACCAGTGCTGCGCAGTATGGTGCTTTATAAATAAACAATAATATTAACAATAATAACAACCAGTGCTGCGCAGTATGGTGCTTTATAAATAAACAATAATAATAACAATAACAACAACCAGCGCTGCGCAGTATGGTGCTTTATAAATAAACAATAATAATAACAATAACAACAACCAGCGCTGCGCAGTATGGTGCTTTATAAATAAACAATAATAATAACAATAATAATAACCAGCGCTGCGCAGTATGGTGCTTTATAAACAATAATAATAACAATAATAACAACCAGTGCTGCGCAGTATGGTGCTTTATAAATAAACAATAATAATAACAATAACAACAACCAGCGCTGCGCAGTATGCTGCTTTATAAATAAACAATAATATTAACAATAATAACAACCAGCGCTGCGCAGTATGGTGCTTTATAAATAAACAATAATAATAACAATAATAACAACCAGCGCTGCGCAGTATGGTGCTTTATAAATAAACAATAATAATAACAATAACAACAACCAGTGCTGCGCAGTATGGTGCTTTATAAATAAACAATAATATTAACAATAATAACAACCAGTGCTGCGCAGTATGGTGCTTTATAAATAAACAATAATAATAACAATAACAACAACTAGCGCTGCGCAGTATGGTGCTTTATAAATAAACAATAATAATGACAATAACAACAACCAGTGCTGTGCAGTATGGTGCTTTATAAATAAACAATAATAATAACAATAACAACAACCAGTGCTGTGCAGTATGGTGCTTTATAAATAAACAATAATAATAACAATAACAACAACCAGTACTGCGCAGTATGGTGCTTTATAAATAAACAATAATAATAACAATAACAACAACATGCGCTGCGCAGTATGGTGCTTTATAAATAAACAATAATAATAACAATAACAACAACCAGCGCTGCGCAGTATGGTGCTTTATAAATAAACAATAATAATAACAATAATAACAACCAGCGCTGCGCAGTATGGTGCTTTATAAATAAACAATAATAATAACAATAACAACAACCAGTGCTGCGCAGTATGGTGCTTTATAAATAAACAATAATAATAACAATAACAACAACCAGCGCTGCGCAGTATGGTGCTTTATAAATAAACAATAATAATAACAATAACAACAACCAGCGCTGCGCAGTATGGTGCTTTATAAATAAACAATAATAATAACAATAACAACAACCAGCACTGCGCAGTATGGTGCTTTATAAACAATAATAATAACAATAACAACAACCAGCGCTGTGCAGTATGGTGCTTTATAAATAAACAATAATAATAACAATAACAACAACCAGCGCTGCGCAGTATGGTGCTTTATAAATAAACAATAATAATAACAATAACAACAACCAGCGCTGCGCAGTATGGTGCTTTATAAATAAACAATAATAATAACAATAACAACAACCAGCGCTGCGCAGTATGGTGCTTTATAAACAATAATAATAACAATAACAACAACCAGCGCTGCGCAGTATGGTGCTTTATAAATAAACAATAATAATAACAATAACAACAACCAGCGCTGCGCAGTATGGTGCTTTATAAATAAACAATAATAATAACAATAATAACAACCAGCGCTGCGCAGTATGGTGCTTTATAAATAAACAATAATAATAACAATAATAACAACCAGCGCTGCGCAGTATGGTGCTTTATAAATAAACAATAATAATAACAATAACAACAACCAGTGCTGCGCAGTATGGTGCTTTATAAATAAACAATAATAATAACAATAATAACAAACAGTGCTGCGCAGTATGGTGCTTTATAAATAAACAATAATAATAACAATAATAACAACCAGCGCTGCGCAGTATGGTGCTTTATAAACAATAATAATAACAATAACAACAACCAGCGCTGCGCAGTATGGTGCTTTATAAACAATAATAATAACAATAACAACAACCAGCGCTGCGCAGTATGGTGCTTTATAAATAAACAATAATAATAACAATAACAACAACCAGTGCTGCGCAGTATGGTGCTTTATAAATAAACAA
Organism: Bombina bombina; assembly: GCF_027579735.1. NCBI lineage: Eukaryota > Metazoa > Chordata > Amphibia > Anura > Bombinatoridae > Bombina > Bombina bombina. The sequence goes on from NC_069500.1 coordinate 1,427,067,296, forward strand.
TAATAATAACAATAATAACAAACAGTGCTGCGCAGTATGGTGCTTTATAAATAAACAATAATAATAACAATAACAACAACCAGCGCTGCGCAGTATGGTGCTTTATAAATAAACAATAATAATAACAATAACAACAACCAGCGCTGCGCAGTATGGTGCTTTATAAATAAACAATAATAATAACAATAACAACAACCAGCGCTGCGCAGTATGGTGCTTTATAAATAAACAATAATAATAACAATAACAACAACCAGCGCTGCGCAGTATGGTGCTTTATAAATAAACAATAATAATAACAATAACAACAACCAGCGCTGCGCAGTATGGTGCTTTATAAATAAACAATAATAATAACAATAACAACAACCAGCGCTGCGCAGTATGGTGCTTTATAAATAAACAATAATAATAACAATAACAACAACCAGCGCTGCGCAGTATGGTGCTTTATAAATAAACAATAATAATAACAATAACAACAACCAGCGCTGCGCAGTATGGTGCTTTATAAATAAACAATAATAATAACAATAACAACAACCAGCGCTGCGCAGTATGGTGCTTTATAAATAAACAATAATAATAACAACAACCAGCGCTGCACAGTATGGTGCTTTATAAATAAACAATAATAATAACAATAATAACAACCAGCGCTGCGCAGTATGGTGCTTTATAAATAAACAATAATAATAACAATAACAACAACCAGCGCTGCACAGTATGGTGCTTTATAAATAAACAATAATAATAACAATAACAACAACCAGCGCTGCGCAGTATGGTGCTTTATAAATAAACAATAATAATAACAATAATAACAACCAGCGCTGCGCAGTATGGTGCTTTATAAATAAACAATAATAATAACAATAATAACAACCAGCGCTGCGCAGTATGGTGCTTTATAAATAAACAATAATAACAATAACAACAACCAGCGCTGCGCAGTATGGTGCTTTATAAATAAACAATAATAATAACAATAACAACAACCAGCGCTGCGCAGTATGGTGCATTATAAATAAACAATAATAATAACAATAATAATAACCAGCGCTGCACAGTATGGTGCTTTATAAATAAACAATAATAATGACAATAACAACAACCAGTACTGCGCAGTATGGTGCTTTATAAATAAACAATAATAATAACAATAATAATAACCAGTGCTGCGCAGTATGGTGCTTTATAAATAAACAATAATAATAACAATAACAACAACCAGCGCTGCGCAGTATGGTGCTTTGTAAATAATAATAATAATAATAACAATAATAACAACCAGCGCTGCGCAGTATGGTGCTTTATAAATAAACAATAATAATAACAATAACAACAACCAGCGCTGCGCAGTATGGTGCTTTATAAATAAACAATAATAATAACAATAATAACAACCAGCGCTGCGCAGTATGGTGCTTTATAAATAAACAATAATAATAACAATAACAACAACCAGCGCTGCGCAGTATGGTGCTTTATAAATAAACAATAATAATAACAATAACAAAAACCAGCGCTGCGCAGTATGGTGCTTTATAAATAAACAATAATAATAACAATAACAACAACCAGCGCTGCGCAGTAGGGTGCTTTATAAATAAACAATAATAATAACAATAATAACAACCAGCGCTGCGCAGTATGGTGCTTTATAAATAAACAATAATAATAATAACAACAACCAGCGCTGTGCAGTATTGTGCTTTATAAATAAACAATAATAATAACAATAATAACAACCAGCGCTGCGCAGTATGGTGCTTTATAAATAAACAATAATAATAACAATAACAACAACCAGCGCTGCGCAGTATAGTGCTTTATAAATAAACAATAATAATAACAATAATAACAACCAGCGCTGCGCAGTATGGTGCTTTATAAATAAACAATAAGAATAACAATAACAACAACCAGCGCTGCGCAGTATGGTGCTTTATAAATAAACAATAATAATAACAATAACAACAACCAGCGCTGCGCAGTATGGTGCTTTATAAATAAACAATAATAATAACAATAATAACTACCAGCGCTGCACAGTATGGTGCTTTATAAATAAACAATAATAATGACAATAACAACAACCAGTACTGCGCAGTATGGTGCTTTATAAATAAACAATAATAATAACAATAATAATAACCAGTGCTGCGCAGTATGGTGCTTTATAAATAAACAATAATAATAACAATAACAACAACCAGCGCTGCGCAGTATGGTGCTTTATAAATAATAATAATAATAACAATAATAACAACCAGCGCTGCGCAGTATGGTGCTTTATAAATAAACAATAATAATAACAATAATAACAACCAGCGCTGCGCAGTATGTTGCTTTATAAATAAACAATAATAATAACAATAATAACAACCAGCGCTGCGCAGTATGGTGCTTTATAAATAAACAATAATAATAACAATAACAAGAAACAGCGCTGTGCAGTATGGTGCTTTATAAATAAACAATAATAATAATAATAACAACCAGTGCTGCGCAGTATGGTGCTTTATAAATAAACAATAATAATAACAATAATAACAACCAGCGCTGCGCAGTATGGTGCTTTATAAATAAACAATAATAATAACAATAATAACAACCAGCGCTGCGCAGTATGGTGCTTTATAAATAAACAATAATAATAACAATAATAACTACCAGCTCTGCGCAGTATGGTGCTTTATAAATAAACAATAATAATAATAATAACAACCAGCGCTGCGCAGTATGGTGCTTTATAAATAAACAATAATAATAACAATAACAAAAACCAGTGCTGCACAGTATGGTGCTTTATAAATAAACAATAATAATAACAATTACAACAACCAGTGCTGCGCAGTATGGTGCTTTATAAATAAACAATAATAAGAACAATAATAACAACCAGCGCTGCGCAGTATGGTGCTTTATAAATAAACAATAATAATAACAATAACAACAACCAGCGCTGCGCAGTATGGTGCTTTATAAATAAACAATAATAATAACAATAACAACAACCAGCGCTGCTCAGTATGGTGCTTTATAAATAAACAATAATAATAACAATAACAACAACCAGCGCTGCGCAGTATGGTGCTTTATAAATAAACAATAATAATAACAACAACCAGCGCTGCGCAGTATGGTGCTTTATAAATAAACAATAATAATAACAATAACAACAACCAGCGCTGCGCAGTATGGTGCTTTATAAATAAACAATAATAATAACAATAACAACAACCAGCGCTGCGCAGTATGGTGCTTTATAAATAAACAATAATAATAACAATAACAACAACCAGCGCTGCGCAGTATGGTGCTTTATAAATAAACAATAATAATAACAATAACAACAACCAGCGCTGCGCAGTATGGTGCTTTATAAATAAACAATAATAATAACAACAACCAGCGCTGCGCAGTATGGTGCTTTATAAATAAACAATAATAATAACAATAACAACAACCAGCGCTGCGCAGTATGGTGCTTTATAAATAAACAATAATAATAACAATAACAACAACCAGCGCTGCGCAGTATGGTGCTTTATAAATAAACAATAATAATAACAATAACAACAACCAGCGCTGCGCAGTATGGTGCTTTATAAATAAACAATAATAATAACAATAATAATAACCAGCGCTGCACAGTATGGTGCTTTATAAATAAACAATAATAATAACAATAACAACAACCAGCGCTGCGCAGTATGGTGCTTTATAAATAAACAATAATAATAACAATAATAACAACCAGCGCTGCGCAGTATGGTGCTTTATAAATAAACAATAATAATAACAATAATAACAACCAGTGCTGCGCAGTATGGTGCTTTATAAATAAACAATAATAATAACAATAATAACAACCAGCGCTGCGCAGTATGGTGCTTTATAAATAAACAATAATAATAACAATAACAACAACCAGCGCTGCGCAGTATGGTGCTTTATAAATAAACAATAATAATAACAATAACAACAACCAGCGCTGCGCAGTATGGTGCTTTATAAATAAACAATTGTAATATTAATAACAATTATAATAATAACAACAATAATAACAATAAAAATAACCAGCGCTGAGGGGGCGGAGCGAAGAGCTGAACCGGTAGGACGCATCTTAGGGAAGCTCCTGATCCGCATATAGATTTTATAAGATTACTTAAGGTTTTCTATATGATATCTGATAACTTTAAGCTGATTTAGCTATAAGTACTGGAGGAATAGGGAAAAGACTTTCCAGGTTGTTTCCTTAGCCTATGCTGTTCAGTGAAACGACATGACTTCCTGACAAGTCGTGAGTTTTAAGCTGCCGCATTTTACACCCCACCCCAAGCAATTGGGATATCAAGCAATTTGACTTGCCAATTTCTAATAGAAGAGAGATGACTACCACTGAGCAAAAGTCTGCAGATTTGCTGTGTAAAACATTAGAGAGACATTTCACCGGTCTATGACAATCGATAGCGCAATGCTTTGAAAATTGTGCCACACCGCAGGGTTTTCAAGATGGAGACAGCAAAGTGACCACCCCTAGAGATGGTTTGAAACTCTCTGCACTGCCTTACGACCTCCAATGCCGCCATCCTGATATTTATATCAAGGAGATTATCACCATGCTTGATGGCTTTGAACCACAGTTTCTAGCTGACATAGAATCAGCGTTTCGTTCACCGCTACCTGTCCACATGGCAGAAACAACATTGCCTTCCATAGAGGCTGCTGAGGTGATGTTGATTTTTCCTGACACAACTCAGCTACAAAGCAAGCTAAATACATTGGATGGAGACAGTGCCGTGACAGTAAAGGACGTGATTTATGCTCTGGGGCTGAACATTTCTGAAGATACACTTTTAGAATTGTATGAACAGTTGGGATTAGGTTCCCTAAAAAGAAATGCTCGTATAGCACTCTTTGCCCAGACTGATTGTAGAGGCAAGATAAATTTAGGTTAAAATATAGATTTTATTAAACTTATTAAAAGATGGGTCAATACAAGCATTTAAAATCACTCTATCATTTATAGCTGAAATGAATGAACTGTGAGATCTGTTGATTATTAATCTGGCCTTTATAGCGTGAACTATCAGATCTCCCTGGTTAATATCCAATAGTTAGGATTGTATGGGGCGGTGAATAGCAGATAAATTGTGCGTATAAATGGTATTTATTTACTGTAGTTTGATAAAATTGTATCAGATTATTGGGTTAAAGATAAATTTATTCAGTGGTAATCTCCAATATAAAGGGAAATTAAATAAATTCACTATTGAGAAATAAAAGTGATCTATGACTATGTCACTGGTACTGAATAATATATATATAGTTAAATTGTTGGTTTTTTAAACTGTGACCATTATAAATTGGATACCACAGTATTACTTCTGCTATCTTTCCATCTATGCCATGTATAAATAAGTTGCCTGGCTAAATGCTTGTATAGTAATGTATAGTATATGCCTGAATAGGATACTATTATACTGTAAAATGGCACTCATTATAGGTGATCAATTTATGCTGACATATCAGTGTCAGTGTGAATACGTTAGTTCTAAGCATTTAGATGGATATATTGGTATTATTGTATACTCAGAGCATGTGTTACTAGATTGTAACACAATGAATAATATATATTGCACTGAGTTTAATAAAACTGCCGTTATTTTACTTTTACTTATCAGTATACATGCATCATAAATTGTGCATGTATTACTTTAAATGTATCAGTGGTATGAGTATTATACTATCACCTTGTAAATACTTTGCGTATCTTGATGTTTGGTGTGTCAACAGTAATATGTGTTATACCATCACTTTGGTGTAAATACTTTCTGTATCTTGATATTTATTTTTTAGTGTATGGTAAATACTTTAAAAGGCTGTTGCTCCTTTAGTTTTGAATGGCACTGGTTTTGTTCAATCTCTCTTGTGTGCTTGACATAAAGTATTTATATCAGTGTTAATATAGTGTGCATTTTATTCATGCATTAGCATTATTATCATCAAACAATTTCCCTTTGTTTTGTATTATATAAGTATCAGCTGATAGTAAATACTAGTAAATACTACATCTAAATAGCACTATTACCGTCATTATAAAAACATTTCAGTTGTATAAATTTGCGCGCTATGTTTCCCAATACACTGGGTGTGTACTTATTAATTCTGAGTACTTTTGCCGCAAAATAAAAATATATTTGATATGATTCAACTTGATGAATAATTATTAAGTGCTAGGATGTCACAGATGACTAATATTCCATTGTATCTGGTAGAATCCAAGAAGGTAATTGTATGAAGTTACAAAAACTGGTTGCAAAGTGATGTTTTAAATGCTATGCTTCAAGCCACTTTGTAGTAAATGTTACATGCAGTGAATTTCTAGTGAATTTAATCACTGCTGAAGCGTGTGTACACTATTATGATCACTATAAGGTGTGCGAACATTTATAGGTTTTAAATTAGTTATGTGCTTTAAATCTCTTTGTGGGGAGATTTAACAGGCTACCGGTCTCTAATCAATTTGATTGTTGCTGGAGTGTACATACACCATTATAAAGCATTAGTTACGTGTTAATCTTTCACACTGTATCGCTTAGTTTGTTTGCATTCATACATTACTTTATGAACTCATGCACACTGTTGAAGGTTAACTGCTGTGCCAGTACAAATATGACTACTACGTGAAAGGTTCTCCATATAATAACCCGTATGCACTCTGTGTTTGTTTAGCAATCATCGCCTACTAGTTTCAAGTAAATACAATGTTGCCGCTCCTCTGAGTCAATGGCACCACCCCCAATCCCAACGACTGGTTATTTATTCGTTATGAGGTTTTAGGCTATTAATCATTACAGCTATGATAGATTGGAACTAAAACAACAATTAATGGGACCCCATCGTCCCACACAACCCCCCTGATGCGTTTCGCCTGTTTAGGCTTTATCAAAGGCGGCGGGCCGCCGTGGTTCAAAATATTTATTCACTTCATAATCCAGATGTCCCTCCTCTACCACTTTATGGTTGGTTTACGTAGCTGTCTGTCATTTCTCAAACAGCCTGTTGGGATCAAATGTACGGACAGCATGTTGTACGATAAGGTGGATATCTGAACTTACTTGTACCTTTTAACCCCTTAACGACCGAGGACGTGCAGGGTACGCCCTCTAAAGGATGTCCTCAGTCTGGAAAGCAGCTGCTCGCTTCCAGCTGCTTTCCGGTTATTGCAGTGATGCCTCGACATCGAGGCATCCTGCAATAACACTTTCTGGCCATCCGATGCAGAGAGAGCCACTCTGTGGCCCTCTCTGCACCGGACATCGGTGGCCGGCATCGTTGGTGGGTGGGAGCCGACTTGGGAGGCGGGTGGGCGGCCATCGGTGAGCTCTGTAAGGTGGAGGGGGGGGATCGGGGGCGGAGCCTTCGGGGGCGCGCGCATGCACGGGGGGTGGCGGGCGGGCGCGTGCACGGGGCGGGAGCGGGTGGGAACCGCTACACTACAGAAAAAAAGTTACAAGTAAATTATAAAAAAAAATGAAAATAAACTTATTTTTTGAAAAGCATCTAAGGGATCTGGAAGGGGTGGGGGGTTGGTATTGGGGGGGAGAAGCTACACTACAGAAAAGGGACATTTTTTTAATAAAAACAGCATATTTTTCACTAAAATGGGTACTGGCAGACAGCTGCCAGTACCCAAGATGGCGCACATTAAGTCAGAGGGGGAGGGTTAGAGAGCTGTTTGGTGGGGGATCAGTGAGGTTGGGGGCTAAGGGGGATCCTACACATAAGCATATGTAAATATGCTAACAAAAAATGCACAAAAAAGCCAAAATTTTCCTTTTATTTTAGTACTGGCAGAGTTTCTGCCAGTACTTAAGATGGCGGGGACATTTGTGGGGTAGGGAAGGGAAGAGAGATGTTTGGGAGGGATCAGGGGGTCTGATGTTTCAGGTGGGAGGCTGATCTCTACACTAAAGCTAAAATTAACCCTGCAAGCTCCCTACAAGCTACCTAATTAACCCCTTCACTGCTAGCCATAATACACGTGTGATGCGCAGCGCCATTTAGCAGCATTCTAATTACCAAAAAGCAACGCCAAAGTCATATATGTCTGCTATTTCTGAACAAAGGGGATCCCAGAGAAGCATTTACAACCATTTGTGCCATAATTGCACAAGCTGTTTGTAAATGATTTCAGTGAGAAACCTAAAATTGTGAAAAATTTTACGTTTTTTTTTATTTGATCGCATTTGGCGGTGAAATGGTGGCATGAAATATACCAAAATGGGCCTAGATCAATACTTGGGGTTGTCTACTACACTACACTAAAGCTAAAAATACCCCAAAAAGCTCCTTACATGCTCCCTAATTAACCCCTTCACTGCTGGGCATAATACACGTGTGGTGCGCAGTGGCATTTAGCGGCCTTCTAATTACCAAAAAGCAATGCCAAAGCCATATATGTCTGCTGAACAAAGGGGATCCCAGAGAAGAATTTACAACCATTTATGCCATAATTGCACAAGCTGTTTGTAAATCATTTCAGTGAGAAACTGAAAGTTTGTGAAAAAATTTGTGAAAAAGTGAACGATTTTTTGTATTTGATCGCATTTGGCGGTGAAATGGTGGCATGAAATATACCAAAATGGGCCTAGATCAATACTTTGGGATGTCTTCTAAAAAATATATATATACATGTCAATGGCTATTCAGGGATTCCTGAAAGATATCAGTGTCCCAATGTAACTAGCGCTAATTTTGAAAAAAATTGGTTTGAAAATAGCAAAGTGCTACTTGTATTTATGGCCCTATAAGTTACAAAAAAAGCAAAGAAGATGTAAACATTGGGTGTTTCTAAACTCAGGACAAAATTTAGAAACTATTTAGCATGGGTGTTTTTTGGTGGTTGTAGATATGTAACAGATTTTGGGGTTCAAAGTTAGAAAAAGTGTGTTTTTTTCCATTTTTCCTCATATTTTATAAATTATTTTATAGTAAATGATAAGACATGATGAAAATAATGGTATTTTTAGAAAGTCCATTTAATGGTGAGAAAAACGGTATATAATATGTGTGGGTACAGTAAATGAGTAAGAGGAAAATTTCAGCTAAACACAAACACCGCAGAAATGTAAAAATAGCCTTGGTCCCAAACGGACAGAAAATGGAAAAGTGCTCTGGTCACTAAGGGGTTAAAGGTGGACGTACATTCTTTATAACGTTTGCAGAATTTCATGTCTATTTTTGTATTTTATATCATACGGCAAATGACATACTAACGTAATGTATATGTCACCGACTGATTATGGTGTCAATTATTTGATAAAAAGAGGAGAGTAGACATATAAGACTCTAGAATTATCATAATAAAAATTTATGTATGAATTATATATAATACATTTATTACCATGTTTCCTCATTTATTTGTTTCTGTTAAGAATTTAAGCATGTATACATGTAGTTGTCCTGATTATATTGATTTTTTGTTTGTTAATTATATGAATTTGTGTTTGTCAATTGTCTTTTAAATTTTTTTTTTTTTTAAATACATTTTTGAGTTTTTATTGTTTCTTCAATTGACTATACTATTGCTCTATATGTATTATGCCTAATGAACTTTTTATATATTGTTGATTTATTGTATGTACATTTTTGCTTAAATTTACAGCTTATATTCTAGTTATTATGAATTTCAATAATATATATATCTCACTGTTGTATATTAAATACTCCTGCACCACCTATGGTTTCTTATTTCAATTCCATAATCTTGATTTGCCCTCTGGTGACTTTAGTTCAGACTTGTGCATCTCTATGTGTTACAATGATGTTAATGTGTTGTTTGTGATTACACTTTGTTCCTGCACATTGTTGTTACCTTTTCTTGACTAGAAGGTAGTTCTTGGAATATTGTTTAGTTTTTGTTTTTTCCATATAATTCTTTGTGTCATGGTCCAACTCATAATTTTATTTGGTTTAACATGGGATTCTGATTCTGATTATTAATCTGAATTAGTTTGCATCGGTAATTTGGTAGTTTAACTGGATTCATTATAACTGTGCTTATTATTTGTAGATGTTATATGAATGTTTTATAGCAGTCATCTTGTAAAAACACACCATACATATTTCTGTGCAAATCAATTAATTATATTAGTGTGTTGACTTTTCCTTGCTTGGGTATTTGATTTTTACTTGTGATGTGGTGCCTCTACCTTAAATTGTGATTTCGTGTTTATATGTGGTGAATTGACATGCATCAATTGATTTTGTACAGTTTACTATACTTGTGAGGTTATTACTTAATTATATTAATTTGACTGTGTGCTCTTACTGGTGCCTAAAATGTATACTTCATCATATGGTGACTAGATATTCTCTGTGATTGTGTATAATTCTCTGACCTTAATATTCAACTTCACAGTTTTTATTTGTGTTTCCTCTTATTGCAATAGTGTATAGGTGTTACTTCATCATATAGTAACTGAATATTCTCTGTGATTGTGTGTAATTCTTATACCTTAATATTCAACTTCACAGTTTCTATTGGTGTTCCCTCTTTTTTCTGATTGTGTGCAAGTGTTGTGTTGTGTGTCAAATTAAAGTGATATGACGTATTAATTTTATATATGGTTGTGTTGGATATACTCTTGGTGACATCTAATTACTGCTTGATATCTTACTGGTGGCTTGTGTCATTGCATACCAGTATTATTAGTACATATGTAATTTGTGACAATGGCCTATATTTATCAAAGTCTGGCGGACCTGATCCAACAGTGCGGATCAGGTCCGCCAGACCTTAATGGATGCGGAGAGCAATACGCTCTCTGTATTCAGCATTGCACCAGCAGCTCACAAGAGCTGCTGGTGCAACGCCGCCCCCTACAGACTCGCGGCCAATGGGCCGCCAGCAGGGAGGTGTCAATCAACCCGATCGTACTCGATCGGGTTGATTTCTGGCGATGTCTGTCCGCCTGCTCAGAGCAGCCGGATAGGGTTATGGAGCAGCGGTCTTTAGACCACTGCTTCATAACTGCTGTTTCTGGCGAGTCTGAACACTCGCCAGAAACACGGGCTGTCAAGCTCCTTTCGGAGCTTGATAGATAGGCCCCATTATGTGTTTCTTCTATATTGTATGATTAAATGTTATGGCTTTGATGATGAATTTGTGATTGATTTATACATTGATTTATACATCCACTCTATAGTTGTTTCCAGTCTTTTATAGAAACACAAAAAAGTTGTTATTTTCATTGATACCGTTGGGATATACTGTATTTAACAAATATATCCACTTACTTTCAGCTTTTAGGAGAGATTTTTCTAAGTCTCCCCCTCTGATACCCATTTTAATTTGCTCAATCCCCCAGCATTGTAGATCTTTAGGGTTGGAATTGTGTTTCTGTAAAAAGTGGGAAGCCACACTTGTTATCGTCTTGCCATCAGCTATATCTTTCCTGGCGTTTTTGATGTTTCTTAAGTGTTCCATTAGTCTGACTCTTATCTTGCGGGTCATCATACCCACATAATAAAGCTGACATGTACATTGCAGTACATAAATCACCCCTGGTGTGTTACAGCTAATATATTTGTTAATACAGTGAGTGTGTCCAAATCTATCAGCAATTGTATTTGTTTTTTTAATATATTGACATGTAGAACAAGTGCCCCATTTGAATAAACCTGGAGTAAAAGAAGTCATTGTTTTCTTCTTATTGTAGTGACTTTGATTTAGTATGTCTTTCTTACTTACGTACCCAAAAGTATTTATTCGTCTCAGATACAAGTATTTAACAACTTGGTATGCCAAGAAATTACAGATTTAAAACTCCATCCTAAAATGCAAAATCTATCATACAAAGAAAGAATGGCCCTTAGAGAAATCCAAACCTGGGAAAACGTGGTCATTCTCAACATCAACAAAGGAGGTAACATCGTACTCTGGCCATTGTACATGAACTTACGAGAAGTCAACAAACAGCTAAATGACAAAAAATGTTATTCCAAACTGTTATTTAATCCTATCAATGGATACCATCAAATTCACAATCATATGATCAGCAGAGCACATAAAGATGCAATCATATCTGACAAAGAGAAAATGTTTCTGAGTATACCCAACCCAAAAGTGGCTACACTTTATTTGATTCCTAAAGTACATATAAACCTGGTGAACCCTCCAGGAAGACGATACAGTCTGGAATAGGTTGTCTTACAGAAAAAGCCAGCCAATATATCGACTATAGATTGAGAGCTTTTGTATATGAACTGCCTTCATATGTACAGGATACCATAGAGGTTTTACAAAAATTGGACAACATATATATTGAAAATGACACATGGCTTGTGACAACGGATGTGGAGGCTCTCTACACCTCCATAGATCATGACAAAGGAGTACAGGCAGTAAAGTACTTTCTGGAGCAAAAGTCTGAAGAAGATGAAAATCATAATCAATTTATCATTGATTTATTAAAATTTGTCTTGCAATACAACTTCTTTACTTTTGATAACAAATTTTATTTACAAACTCGAGGAACGGCAATGTGGACGACATGCGCCCCCACCTACGCCAATTTATTCATGCGGTGGTGGGAGGCGGAACATGTATTCACTGAAAACAATTCTAAATATACAGACAATATACCCCTTTGGCTAAGATTCATTGATGATATCCTGTTCATATGGGAAGGGTCTCATGGAACATTACAGGAATTTTTAAACATACTAAACAAAAATGACTTAAACATCAAGTTAACAACTGAAGCTAGCCAGAAAGAAATTGTGTTCCTTGATTTAAAAATAATCAAAGAAGAGGATGGAAGGATAACAACTGAACTCTACAGGAAAAAAACTGCAACTAATAGCCTACTACACAAATCTAGTGCCCATGCACCACGTACAATTTGAGGACTCCCAACGGGAGAATTCTTAAGAACTAGACCTAATTGCACAGATCTGAGCACTTTTAAAATCAGAGCAAAAGAATTGGAAGAAAGGCTAATCAAAAGAGGATACAGCAAGATAAGTGTGAAGAAAGCAAAAAACAAAGCAATTAATATCAATAGGAGAGAACTATTGACAAAGAAAAATAAGAAGAAAGACAGTAAAACCAGACTAATTCTGACATATACTTCACAAACGAATCAAATAAAGGAAATTATTAAAAAATATTGGCATGTCTTAACATCAGACCCGATATTAAAAATCCAATTGAGAGACAGGCCAGAAATTGGATATAGACGCTCGAGAAATATGAAAGACATACTAAGTCAAAGTCACTACAATAAGAAGAAAACAATGACTTCTTTTACTCCAGGTTCATTCAAATGTGGCACTTGTTCTAAATGTCAATATATTAAAAAACAAATACAATTACTGATAGATTTGGACACACCGTATTAACAAATATATTAGTTGTAATACACCAGGGGTGATTTATGTACTGCAATGTACATGTCAGCTTTATTATGTGGGTATGATGACCCGCAAGATAAGAGTCAGACTAATGGAACACTTAAGAAACATCAAAAACGCCAGGAAAGATATAGCTGATGACAAGACGATAATAAGTGTGGCTTCCCACTTTTTACAGAAGCACAATTCCAACCCTAAAGATCTACAATGTTGGGGGATTGAGCAAATTAAAATGGGTATCAGAGGGGGAGACTTAGAAAAATCTCTCCTAAAAGCTGAAAGTAAGTGGATATATTTGTTAAATACACTATATCCCAACGGTATCAATGAAAATAACAACTTTTTTGTGTTTCTATTAAAGACTGGAAACAACTATAGAGTGGATGTATAAATCAATCACAAATTCATCATCAAATCCATAACATTTAATCATACAATATAGAAGGAACACATATTGTCACAAATTACATATGTAAACATATACAAGCAACAGTATAATTGATTACAATCAAAACAGGAACAAAACATATCACCTGAATTAATACAAAGATATAGAACGATTGATCAGATTAAAATATGTGTACAAAAAACTCAGAAAACACAAAATAACAAAAGAGTGGGGAATACTGGTATGCAATGACACAAGCCACCAGTAAGATATCAAGCAGTAATTAGATGTCACCAAGAGTATATCCAACACAACCATATATAAAATTAATACGTCATATCACTTTAATTTGACACACAACACAACACTTGCACACAATCGGAATAAAGAGGGAACACCAATAGAAACTGTGAAGTTGAATATTAAGGTATAAGAATTACACACAATCACAGAGAATATTCAGTTACTATATGAAGAAGTAACACCTATACACTATTGCAATAAGAGGAAACACAAATAAAAACTGTGAAGTTGAATATTAAGGTCAGAGAATTATACACAATCACAGAGAATATCTAGTCACCATATGATGAAGTATACATTTTAGGCACCAGTAAGAGCACACAGTCAAATTAATATAATTAAGTAATAACCTCACGAGTATAGTAAACTGTACAAAATCAATTGATGCATGTCAATTCACCACATATAAACACGAAATCACAATTTAAGGTAGAGGCACCACATCACAAGTAAAAATCAAACACCCAAGCAAGGAAAAGTCAACACACTAATATAATTAATTGATTTGCACAGAAATATGTATGGTGTGTTTTTACAAGATGACTGCTATAAAACATTCATATCACATCTACAAATAATAAGCACAGTTATAATGAATCCAGTTAAACTACCAAATTACCGATACAAACTCATTCAGATTAATAATCAGAATCAGAATCCCATGTTAAACCAAATAAAATTATGAGTTGGACCATGACACAAAGAATTATATGGAAAAAACAAAAACTAAACAATATTCCAAGAACTACCTTCTAGTCAAGAAAAGGTAACAACAATGTGCAGGAACAAAGTGTAATCACAAACAACACATTAACATCATTGTAACACATAGAGATGCACAAGTCTGAACTAAAGTCACCAGAGGGCAAATCAAGATTATGGAATTGAAATAAGAAACCATAGGTGGTGCAGGAGTATTTAATATACAACAGTGAGATATATATATTATTGAAATTCATAATAACTAGAATATAAGCTGTAAATTTAAGCAAAAATGTACATACAATAAATCAACAATATATAAAAAGTTTATTAGGCATAATACATATAGAGCAATAGTATAGTCAATTGAAGAAACAATAAAAACAAAAATGTATTTAAAAAAAAATGTATTTTGCAAAAGACAATTGACAAACACAAATTCATATAATTAACAAACAAAAAATCAATATAATTAATATCAGGACAACTACATGTATACATGCTTAAATTCTTAACAGAAACAAATAAATGAGGAAACATGGTAATAAATGTATTATATATAATTCATACATAAATGTTTATTATGATTATTCTAGAGTCTTATATGTCTACTCTCCTCTTTTTATCAAATAATTGATACCATAATCAGTTGGTGACATATACATTACGTTAGTATGTCATTTGCCGTTTGATATAAAATACAAAAATAGACATGAAATTCTGCAAACGTTATAAAGAATGTACGTCCACCTTTACAAGGTACAAGTAAGTTCAGAAATCCACCTTATCGTACAACATGCTGTCCGTACATTTGATCCCAACAGGCTGTTTGAGAAATGACAAACAGCTACGTAAACCAATCATAAAGTGGTAGAGGAGGGACATCCAGATTATGAAGGGAATAAATATTTTGAACCACGGCGGCCCGCCGCCTTTGATAAAGCCTAAACAGGCGAAACGTGTCAGGAGGGTTGTGTGGGACGATGGGGTCCCATTAATTGTTGTTTTAGTTCCAATCTATCATAGCTGTAATGATTAATAGCCTAAAACCTCATAACGAATAGATAACCAGTCGTTGGGATTGGGGGTGGTGCCATTGACTCATAGGAGCGGCAACATTGTATTTACTTGAAACTAGTAGTCGATGATTGCTAAACAAACACAGAGTGCATAGGGGTTATTATATGGAGAACCTTTCACTGATATGTCAGCATAAATTGATATCCTATAATGAGTGCAATTTTACAGTATAATAGTATCCTATTCAGGCATATACTATACATTACTATACAAGCATTTAGCCAGGCAACTTATTTATACATGGCATAGATGGAAAGATAGCAGAAGTAATACTGTGGTATCCAATTTATAATGGTCACAGTTTAAAAAACCAACAATTTAACTATATATATATTATTCAGTACCAGTGACATAGTCATAGATCACTTTTATTTCTCAATAGTGAATTTATTTAATTTTCCTTTATATTGGAGATTACCACTGAATAAATGTATCTTTATCCCAATTGCACAACCCAATAATCTGATACAATTTTATCAAACTACAGTAAATAAATACCATTTATACGCACAATTTATCTGCTATTCACCGCCCCATACAAACCTAACTATTGGATATTAACCAGGGAGATCTGATAATAAGTTCACGCTATAAAGGCCAGATTAATAATCAACAGATCTCACAGTTCATTCATTTCAGCTATAAATGATAGAGTGATTTTAAATGCTTGTATTGACCCATCTTTTAATAAGTTTAATAAAATCTATATTTTAACCTAAATTTATCTTGCCTCTACAATCAGTCTGGGCAAAGAGTGCTATACGAGCATTTCTTTTTAGGGAACCTAATCCCAACTGTTCATACAAGTTTTGCCCCAAATGCTAGCACCACTTCTCATAAATAGACAACATATTGATACTTACATACAAGGTATCTTAAGTAACAAAGACAATTGAGGAGCTTGCCTTTATAGTGCCCTTGCCATTGTGTGTACACTTTTAGAATTGTTTACACTGAACCGAACACCAAGATATGGCACTACCCTTAAGCTTCAAACCGAGACCTCTCAACTAGCAGCTGCAGACTGATCGTCCAGTTAAGAGACTGTACACATGGATCAAGGCAACCCCCTTCCAGATGAAATTCCTAGTGACTGGGATAACGAACTGTGTAGGTATAGGCTGAGAGAAACGTTTGGCTCCTATCTTTCTAGCAGACACAGGTTGGTGTTATATATACAAGACTCTTTTGCTTCCATGTAGATGATATTCACCAGAAGGTCTCTCTGGAACTGCGACACAACTTATCTGGGATGATCATAAGAGGTCCTTAGACTTTCACCTATGTGGCTAATTTTCCTTTTCTCTCAGAATATGCTTATTGTTTAAATTATATAGGTGGATTCTACTATCTTACCCCATATACCCCACATAGAATTAGACATTAGACTGTATTGTTGTGATTATGTTATTATTGCCTATGTACCCTCTATACACGACTTTTATTCATCTTTATACTATGTTTTCTTAATAGTTGCTAAGATGCTACTTTGCTAAGGGTAGCTAGAAAACGATCCACCAATAGTACATATGGGGGATATTGACCACCGTTGAGCAACAATGCTTATCCATGCTTCATGTTTTATTCAAACATGTATATGTAAATAGTAAGGTCCAAAGATGACCTCCATAGTTATTGAGAAAATATTTTTCCTTATGCACAATCTAATGGTTAATTCAGCACTAACATAGGTTCTCAAAATGGTTTAGTCATAATCCCAGGCCTATAGCAAGCAAGGTTTTTACTAGCGATGTGTTTTGTCCTAAATGGGTTTACTGCTCATAGGCTCTAATTTTTAGATTCTTTATATTACCTCATCTATCCAGCAATTACACTCTACACTATCGCAATACTCTGATGGAAGTGCTCTTGCCACTTGCCCAATCCTTTCAGATAAATACCCAGCCTTCTAAAATACTGCTAATATATGGCTCTTATCTTACTTTGAATGGAAGCCCTTGCGAACAATCTATATCCTAAAAACCTATGTATTATCTCTGTTAATATATTATCTATTACATATTTTAATTGAATAGAATTTCTTGATACAGGTTTTAGATAAAAAAATATATAACTGTAGCTCCACCAAACATTTACCGAAGAGTTACAGGTTTCATCTTAGATTTCTGTATCACTTAGAGTTTACACATTTGTGTCATTCTAATTTGCTGTACAACTGTACTTGTGATACTACTGTAACCTGATGCATATGTCTCTGAGTGTATGTTTGTGTAAGACTTGTTTATCTGTCAATGCTATTTCCTCAATAAAAATAATAACCAGCGCTGTGTAATATGGGGCTTTATAAATAAATAATAACAATTACAACAAAAACAAAAATAATAATTATAATAATAATAACAATAATAATAACCAGCGCTGCATAATATAGTACTTTATAAATTAACAATAATAATTATAATGATAATAATAATAACAATAATAATGATAACAATAACACTAGATAATCATGTATAGATATATAGGTATAGATATATATTGTACCGAAACACCATCAGATATACGTAGAAATATGTATTTATGTATAAATAGAACATATACTGCTATGTCAAGAACACTGGAATGTGAGAATATGCAGATTTTTTTGCACGCGAGTAGGGTGTCAGTTTTCCCCCCACATTTTTTGCTCCATTATCTTCTATGGGGAAATAAATTATTGCACAGGTTAGTGGGTGGGTGGGGCAAGGCCACACTAAGGGCTCATTTCCATTGAGGTGGTAAAGTTTGGAAACCGGTGGTAAAAACATTTATCTCCATTAAAACCCTTTTTAGAACTTTCATGTTACTACCAGTTTCCAAACTTTACCACCTCAATGGAAGCTAGGCCTAACATATAGGTGGAGGCATCATGGCAACACTAAAGTAGGATGCACCAGTGAGATAGGGGGAAGCAGGGCCACACTAAGGCCTAGTTTCAACTGATATGATAAATTGCGGAAACCGTGATAATTTTTTTTATTAGCTCCATTAAAGTCTATGGAGATTTTTTTATGTTACCACCAGTTTATTGCCTCAATGGAAACAACGCCTAAGACAGGAGGGGCACAGGACCCAACAAAACCCTAGTTTCCATTGAGGTGGTAAAGTTTGGAAACTGGTGGTAACATAAAAAATCTCCATAGACTTTAATGGAGATAAGGGTTTTTATCACCAGTTTCCGAACTTTAACACATCAATGGGAACTGTGTGATATTGAGATTATCAGTTGGTATGGACCATATCAACCTGTTGTTATGTGCACAATAGTAGAGTCAGGAAGTGCCTCTTGCATTGTGTGTGCACAGCATTCTTAATAAAGTTTACAGTTATAAAGACCTGTGCTTGATCTCCTTATATAAATAAGATAAAACAGGAACTAGGCCTGTTCTGTCAGGGCAGGCAAAGCTGCACCTGGTTTAGTGGTTAATGGCTAATAGAGATAGCTCATACAGTTGTTGTAGTGTTCACTGGTTGATTCAGGCAACTCACAGACCTGGGTTAGTGCTTACAGGATGATGGACATAACCCACACTGCTGTTTTAGAGCCCAGTGTTTGAGAGAGCATAGTTATACTGCCGTATTAATGCTCACTGACTGATAGACACACACATAGCGGTACAAGGTCTCATTAGTGAACAATCTCACACTGCACCAACACTTACTGCTTACCAGGGACAAACAGCCACAAGTCTAAAGAGAAACATTTAAACCTTGGGGACATGGTTTTCACACTGTGAGATTCATTACAGAAAACAAACACAATCAGCTCAGTAACTTACCAGCTACACTGAGATAAAAGTACGTGTCAGGTGTAGCCTCACACATCCAGCGGTACCAGCCTGTGTCCTCCATCCTCAGGTTTTGCAGAGAGCAAGAACCGTTCCTGCACTGCACGCGGTCTTTATATGGTTTATGTACGTGGTCAGGATAGGTCCCGTCTACATAAAACACTCTTGTAGAAACATTATTGTTCTTATCTTCTCTAAGGAACGACAGCTCTCCCATTACTTTGCACTGGCTCACATTAAACAAGACAGATCCATCAAGGAACCCGGTAATGTTTTCCTGTTTGGGTTGTGCTGTAGGATGAAAGAAAGATATCAGCCTTCTATACAGAGAACACTAACGTATGTTATGTATTCTAATCTTACATCTTCCTTTTGTCATCTAATCTTATAGGAGAATATTATATTGTACGTTAATTATTTTTTTCTCTGTACATGAATTCTCTATTGCTGGTCCCAGATGTGGTTTTGTACCATGTGTCACTTCTGGCTATAGGCACCGTTATCGTTACCTTTTCTCATCCCCCCACACTACTGGCATCATGATGTGACACACAAGTGCATAGTAACCAGCGCTGCGTAATATGACATTTTATAAATAAACAATAATAATAATAGCAAAAATAATAATAATAACAATCCAAATAATAATAAACAGCTTTCCGTAATATGGTGCTTTATAAATTAACAATCACCTAGATTATGAGTTTTGCGTTCCAGTTTTAACACTGAAAAAATGGCAATTTCAGCATAAAAACCGGAACGCAGCCATTAAAAGTCTTTTTGGTATTGCTATATTTATATTTAGCCTGTAACGCAACATCAGACCCGTTTTTGCGTGGGATTTCCATAGCGCCGGTATTACAGGTTGTGTGGTGAGGCTAAAATTCTTGCGTTCCAGCCTATATCGACACGATCCCTTCCGCAATCTGAGACGAGTAGTTATGAGTTTTGCGCAACAAAACTGTTACACAAAACTCATAACTAAAATGTTACAATGTACACTAACACCCATAAACTATTTACCCCCTATTCATAAACCTATTAACCCCTATTCCGCCATCCTCCCACATCTCAAACACTAAATTAAAGCTATTAACCCTTATTCCGCTGCTCCCCGACATCACTGCCACTATAATAAAGTTATTAACCCCTATTCTCCTGCACCCCAACATCGCAGAGACTATAATAAAGATATTAACCCCTATTCCGCCGCTCCCCGACATCACGGCCACTTAATAAAGTTATTAACCTCTAAACCTCTGGCCTCCCACACCACCGCCACTAAATAAACCTATTAACCCCTAAACCGCAAGCCCCCCACATCGCAAGAAACTAAATTAAACTATGAACCCCTAAACCTAACAACCCCCTAACTTTAAATTAAAATTTCAATATTCCTATCTTAAAATAAATTTAAAAAAAACTTACCTGTGACAAACAAGTTTAAACTATTTATTAAACTAAGATTACTGTTATACTAAAATTAAAATAACTACAAATTAAATAAACTAAAATAAAATAAAAACAAATAACTTAAATCCCAGACAAAAATAATAATGTGAATAAATGTGATACAAAGGATATTGTGTAGACGACGATCCTCAATTCCTCAAAAGAGAAAAAAATGCAAAAAAACGTGATATTGTTTAAATAGTATTAGTACAAACTGTGCATCTAAAAATGGCTACTCACATATACCTGAGCTATCATCAGCTCAGGTGTAAATGCAGTCCTGAGTACAAAGCTGTCAGG
The DNA here is from genome assembly GCF_027579735.1 of Bombina bombina. Lineage (NCBI taxonomy): Eukaryota > Metazoa > Chordata > Amphibia > Anura > Bombinatoridae > Bombina > Bombina bombina. The sequence goes on from NC_069500.1 coordinate 1,427,088,740, forward strand.
ATCAGCTATATCTGTGTGTGAGCCTCTTTCCAATCTCCCGAATCTCCAAAGAAAGGAAAGGAGTTGTTATCAAGCTCCACTTTAAATGCAGACCTGAACTTTCTGGCTGTCAGGCAAAACCTTAGTTAAAGATTCCGGAACCGCTTCCAATCAAAGTTATTTTATTAAAAGTATAAAATATATAAATGAAATGCAATCTGGATAGCGTAGTCATTCGGGGTTACAGTGCAAAAATGTTACAACATGCAATTTACACTTAGGGAGAGATTACATATACGGCGCAGGCTTCAGCACAAGCGATGCAACCCGCACCGTCCGTAATTTTACCTCGCACATCGGGGTATTATATATACGGCACCGGCAGTTCATAAAGTTCCGTAAGTCTGATAAACTAACGATGTCCAGAAATGAGCGTAAATACTTATTTCTGGAGTCGCTAGTGAGTTACGGCACTTAAGAAACTGCTGGCGCCTAAGAAAAATAAAAAAAATATAAAATCTCTCGTAAAAGTCTAACACGTCTCCCAAAAATAAGCCCAACACGTAAAACCCCTATATACGCCATCAAACCCACATCGGAACTAATAAAAGTATTAATCCCTAAACCGTCAACCCCCCACAACGCAATAAGCCTAATTAAACTATTAACCCCTATATCCGCCATCAAACCCACATCGCAATAAACCTATTAAAGTATTAACCCCTAAATCGGCCAACCCCAACATCGCAAACTACCTAATAAAACTATTAACCCCTAATCCACCATTAACCAACAACGCAAACTACCTATTAAAGTATTAACCCCTAAACCGCCAAAGCCCACAACGCAAATAAATAATTAAAATTACTAAGCCCCCTAACCTAACACCCCCTAAATGAACCCACATTACCTAAATTACAAAATACTAAAGTTACTATTAGAATAAAAAAAAAAACTAACATTACTTTACAAAAAAAAAACAACTAAGTATAAATTAAAGGGACAGTCTAGTCAAAATTAAAATTCTGGTGTAGACTGTCCATTTAAACTACAATTACAGAAAATAAAAAAATCTAAGATTACAGAAAATAAAAGAGAGAATTACCAATAATTAAAAAATTATACCTAATCCCTATGAAAATAAAAAAGCCCCCCCCCAAAAAAACACCCCCTAATCTAATGCTAAACTACCAATAGCACTTAAAGGGGATTTTTGCAGGGCAATGCCTTAAGTTTAACAGCTCTTTTGCACTTAAAACAATTCCCCCCTAACAGTAACCCCCCCACCCACCAAACCCCCCAAAATAAAAGAACCTAACATTAAAACACCTTAAATACCCATTGCCCTGAAAAGGGCATTTGTATGGGCATTGCCCTTAAAAGGGCATTTAACAGCTCTATTGCTGCCCTTAAAAGGGCATTTAACAGCTCTATTGCCAATTGCCCATCCCTAATCTAAATAAAACAACCCCCCCAAAAAACCCTTATAAAACCCTAAGCCATGGAGCGTGGAGGATCCTCTTTGTACGATCTCCGCCGTACACTGAATAGTGAATTCAAGGTACGCAATTAAAGATGGTGTCCCTTGAATTCCTATTGGCTGATTTGATTCTTCTGAAATCCTATTGGCTGTTCAAATCAGCCAATAGGATGAGAGCTACTGAAATTCTATTGGCTATTCAAATTAGTCAATATAATTTCAGTAGCTCTCATCCTATTGGCTGATTTGAACAGCCAAAAGGATTTCAGTAGCTCTCATCCTATTGGCTGATTTGAATTTAAAGAATCAAATCAGCCAATAGGAATTCAAGGGATGCCGTCTTTAATTGCGTACCTTGAATTCACTATTCAGTGTATGGCGGAGATCTTACAAAGAGGATCCTCCACGCTCCATGGCTCTGCGGTCGCCGGTCTTCAGTTCCAGGGTCGCTGGTCTTCAGCTCAGCGGTTCATCGATATTCAGCTTCGCCCTCCGCTATGCGCCGGCTGGTTCCTGAAAGAAGAGGTCGTTGCTTGGAAGAAGACTTCACCGCCTGGAACAGGACCTTCTCCTCTGGATGTCAGGAACGGTGAGTACCAACCTGGGGATTAGATTTAGGGGTTTTTAAGGGATTTTTGGGGGGTTTGTTTTATTTAGATTAGGGATGGGCAATTGGCAATAGAGCTGTTAAATGCCCTTTTAAGGGCAATGCCCATACAAATGCCCTTTTCAGGGCAACGGGTAGTTTAGGTTTTTTAGTGTTAGGTTCTTTTATTTTGGGGGGTTTGGTGGGTGGGTTCACTGTTAGTGGGGACTTAGAAAGTGCAAAACAGCTGTTAAACTTAGGGCATTGCCCTGTAAAAAGCCATTTTAACGGCTATTGGTAGTTTAGCATTAGATTAGGGGGTGTTTTTATTTGGGGGGGGCATTTTTATTTTCCTACTGCTAGATTACGAGTTTTGCGTTAGCCTTAAAAAGCAGCGTTGAGAGGTCCCAACGCTGCTTTTTAACGCCCGCTGGTATTACGAGTCTGGCAGGTACAGGTGTACCGCTCACTTTTTTCCGTGACTCGAGCATACCGCAAATCCACTTACGTAAATTGCGTATCCTATCTTTTCAATGGGATTTTCCTAATGCCGGTATTACGAGTCTTGGAAAAAGTGAGCGGTACACCCTCTCCTGTCAAGACTCCTACCGCATTTAAAAGTCAGTAGTTAAGAGTTTTATGGGCTAACGCCGTAACATAAAACTCTTAACTAAAGTGCTAAAAAGTACACTAACACCCATAAACTAACTATTAACCCCTAAACCGAGCCCCCCCCCCCCCGCTGCAAACACTTAAATAACATTTTTAACCCCTAATCTGCCGACCGGACATCGCCGCCACTTTAATAAATATATTAACCCCTAAACCGCCGCACTCCCGCCTCGTAAACACTAGTTACATTTTATTAACCCCCTAATCTGCCGTCCCTAACATCGCCGACACCTACCTACATTTATTAACCCCTAATCTGCCGCCCACAACGTTGCCAACACTATATTAAATGTATTAACCCCTAAACCTAAGTCTAACCCTAACACCCCCTAACTTAAATATCATTTTAAAAAAATCGAAATAAAATTACTACAATTAATTAAATTATTCCTATTTAAAACTAAATACTTACCTATAAAATAAACCCTACGATAGCTACAATATAACTAATAGTTACATTTTTATCTATCTTAGGATTTATTTTTATTTTACAGGCAAGTTTGTATTTATTTTAACTAGGTAGAATAGTTATTAAATAGTTATTAACTATTTATTAACTTCCTAATTAAAATAAATACAAATATACCTGTAAAATAAAACCTAACCTAAGTTACAATTACACCTAACACTACACTATAATTAAATAAATTACCTAAATTAATTAATTACCATTAAATTAAATGAACTAAATTACGAAAAAAAAAACCCACTAAATTACAGAAAATATAAAATAATTACAATTTTTTTAAACTAATTACACCTAATCTAATTAAAAGGGCTTTTTGCGGGGCATTGCCCCAAAGTAATCAGCTCTTTTACCTGTAAAAAAATACAATGCCCCCCAACATTACAACCCACCACCCACACACCCAACCCTACTCTAAAACCCACCCAATCCCCCCTAAATGAAACCTAACACTACCCCCTTGAAGATCACCCTACCTTGAGACGTCTTCACCCAACCAGGCAGAAGTGGTCCTCCAGACGGTCCAAAGTCTTCAACCTATCTGGGCAGAAATGGTCCTCCAGACGGCCAGAAGTCTTCATCCAGGCGGCATCTTCTATCTTCATCTATCCGGAGCGGAGCAGGTCCATCTTCAAGACATCCGACGCGGAGCATCCTCTTCTTTCCGACAACCAACACTAAATGACGGTACCTTTAAGTGACGTCATCAAAGATGGCGTCCCTTCAATTCCGATTGGCTGATAGAATTCTATCAGCCAATCGGAATTAAGGTAGAAAAAATCATATTGGCTGATCCAATCAGCCAATAGGATTGAGCGCCCATTCTATTGGATTTTCCAATTAGTCAATAGTATGCAAGTTCAATCCTATTGGCTGTCCTAATCAGCCAATAGGATTGAACTTCAATCCTATTGGCAGATTAGATCAGCCAATAGGATTTTTTCTACCTTAATTCCGATTGGTTGATAGAATTCTGTCAGCCAATCGGAATTGAAGGGACGCCATCTTGGATGACGTCACTTAAAGGTACCGTCATTTAGTGATAGTCGTCGGAAAGAAGAGGATGCTCCACATCGGATGTCTTGAAGATGGACCCGCTCTGCTCCGGATGGATGAAGATAGAAGATGCCGCCTGGATGGCCGTCTGGAGGACCTCTTCTGCCCAGATAGGATGAAGACTTCGGACCGTCTGGAGGACCACTTCTGCCCGGTTGGGTGAAGACGTCTCAAGGTAGGGTGATCTTCAAGGGGGTAGTGTTAGGTTTTATTAAGGGGGGATTGGGTGGGTTTTAGAGTAGGGTTGGGTGTGTGGGTGGTGGGTTACAATGTTGGGGCGTATTGTATTTTTTTTTACAGGTAAAAGAGCTGATTACTTTGGGGCAATGCCCCACAAAAGGCCCTTATAAGGGCTATTTGTAATTTAGTGTAGGGTAGGGATTTTTATTATTTTGGGGGGCTTTTTTATTTTATTAGGGGGATTAGATTAGGTGTAATTAGTTTAAAAAAAATTGTAATTGTTTTATTATTTTCTGTAATTTAGTGGGTTTTGTTTTTCGTAATTTAGTTTATTTAATTTAATTGTAAATAATTGTAGTTAATTTAGGTAATTTATTTAATTATAGTGTAGTGTTAGGTGTAATTGTAACTTAGGTTAGGTTTTATTTTACAGGTATATTTGGATTTATTTTAACTAGGACGTTAATAAATAGTTAATAACTATTTAATAACTATTGTACCTAGTTAAAATAAATACAAACTTGCCTGTAAAATAAAAATAAATCCTAAAATAGATACAAATGTAACTATTAGTTATATTGTAGCTATCTTAGGGTTTATTATATAGGTAAGTATTTAGTTTTAAATAGGAATAATTTATTTAATAATAGTAATTTTATTTAGATTTATTTAAATTATATTTAAGTTAGGGGGGTGTTAGGGTTAGACTTAGATTTAGGGGTTAATACCTTTATTATAGTGACGGCGACATTGGGGGCGGCAGATTAGGGGTCAATAATTGTAGGTAGGTTGCAACGACATTGGGGGCAGCAGAATAGGGGTTAATAACTATAATGTAGGTGCCGGCGATGTTGGGGGCAACAGATTAGGGGTTCATAAGTATAATGTAGGTGGCGGTGGTGTCCGGGATGGCAGATTAGGGGTTAATAATAGTATGCAGGTGGCGACGATGTCGGGGGCGGCAGATTAGGGGTTAATAAGTGTAAGATTAGGGGTGTTTAGACTCAGGGTTCATGTTAGGGTGTTAGGTGTAGACATAAAAAGTATTTCCCTATAGGAATCAATGGGGTTGCATTAGGAGCTGAACGCTGCTTTTTTTGCAGGTGTTAGTTTTTTTTTCACCCGAATCTGCCCCATTGATTCCTATGGGGAAATCATGCACAAGTACGTTTTGCCAGTTTACCGCTCCCGTAAGCAGCGCTGGTATTGAGGTGAGATGTGGAGCTAAATTTTGCTCTCCGCTCACTTTTTTTTCGGCTAACGCCGGGTTTAAAAAAACCTGTAATACCAGCGTTGTTTGTAGGCGAGCGGTGAGCAGAAACTGCTCGTTAACACCGCAAGCCTTACCGACAAAAACTCTAGCCGATCGGGATTAGGATTAATTTAATGTAATGTAATCTAAAAGTAATGTTAGTTTTTTTATTTTAATAGTAACTTTAGTATTTTGTAATTTAGGTAATTTGGGTTCATTTAGGGGGTGTTAGGTTAGGGAGTGTTAGGTTAGGGGGCTTAGTAATTTTAATTATTTATTTACGTTGTGGGCTTTGGCCGTTTAGGGGTTAATACTTCCATAGGTAATTTGTGTTGTGGGTTAATGGCGGATTAGGAGTTAATAGATTTATTAGATAGTTTGCGATGGGGTTGGCGGATTTAGGGGTTAATACTTTAATAGGTTTATTGCAGTGTGGGTTAATGGTGGATTAGGGGTTAATACTTTAATATGTTTATTGCGGTGTAGGTTTGATGGCGGATATAGGGGTTAATAGTTTAATTAGGCATATTGCGTTGTGGGGGGGGTTTGTCGGTTTAGGGGTTAATACTTTTATTAGTTCCGATGTGGGTTTGATGGTGGATATAGTGGTTAATACACTTTATTAGTTATTGCGGTGGGGGGTTGCGGTTGACAGGTAGATATATATTGCGCATGCGTTAGGTGTTAGTTTATTTTGCAGGCAGTTTCGGGAGTTATAGTGCTCCCATACTCAGCGCAAGGTTTGCTGTGGCTGCCTTGTTTGGAGAGGTGAAAATGGAGTAAAATTTCTCCATTTTCGCCACGTAAGTCCGTTCGCTGAATATTAGATACCGATTTGCGACACGGTCCCATGTTAGCTTATGGGAGTAAAAATTGCGGACGACGGGTGAAATATACGTGCCACATTTATATGCAGCCCTGTATATAGGATACCAAAATCGCGTAAAAAACGGCGGCGCCGTTTTTTGTGGGCCCCGCCGCATATGTAATCTCGCCCTTAGTTTGTTAGCAAGATGGCAACAGATTGATACAATGTATCCGTATGCTAGCCAAAGTCCTCACATAAAAACCGAATACCCTTCACTTTGACGTATTACCAGATGCGTACGCTGATTCTGTTGGCTGATTTGAAAAGCCAATAGAATTTAAGTAGCTCTCATCCTATTGGCTGATTTTAATTTAAAAAATCAAATCAACCAATAGGAATTTAAGTGACGCCATTTTGAAAAGGCTCCTTTGCATTGAAGATTCAGTGTATGGCAGCGACCGTATGAAGAGGATGCTCTGTGCCGTATGTCTTGAAGGATGGACCCGCTCCACGCAGCCGTGATGAAGATAGAAGATGCCGCCTGGATGAAGGTAGAAGAGGCCGTCTGGATGGATGATGACCTCGCCGCCTGGATGAATACTTCTCGCCGCATGGATGTCCGGACTTCAAAAGCTGTAAGTGAATCGTCGGGGGTTAGTGTTATTTTTTTTTTTAGTTTTTTGGGGTGTTTCGGCTGTCTTAAAAGAGCTAAATGCCCTTTTCAGGGCAATGAAAAAAAGCTGAATGCCCTTTTAAGGGCAATGGGTAGCTTAGGTTTTTGTTGGAGTTAGGTTTTTTATTTTGGGGGGTTAGTTGGGTGGTGGGTTTTACTGTTGGGGGGCCGTTGTATTTTTTTTTTTCAGGGAAAAGAGCTGTTTTTTTTAGGGCAATGTTCTACAAAAGGCCCTTTAAAGGCCTATTGGTAGTTTATTGTAGGCTAGGGTATTTTTTTATTTTGGGGGGTCTTTTTTATAGGGCTATTAGATTAGGTGTAATTGTTTTTATTTTAGATCATTTCGTTTGCTATTTTTCGTAATTTAGTGTTTATTATTTTTTGTAATTTAGTATGTTTTATTTTTTGTAATTGTAGATTTCCATTTTTTTAGTAGTCTTAGGTTTTTCTAATGTGTAATTTAATTTATTTAATTCATAGTTATTTTAATTTTAGTATAATAGAAATGTTAGCTTAATATATAGTTTAAACTTAGGTTTTTTTTAATTTTACAGGTATTTTTTAATTTATTTTAAGATATGGATATTGTAATTTTAATTTAAAGTTAGGAGGTTGTTAGGTTTAGGGGTTAAAAGTTTAATTTAGTTTTTTGCGATGTGGGTAGGGTGACCATATTGCCGCTTTAAAAAGGGGCACATATGAAAAATACATATGTCAGGGTTCTTATACAAAACATTTCTTTAAACAGCCCTGAAAACAGCCCTGACACATGTATTTTTCATATGTGTCCCTTTTTATTGTGGCAATATGGTCACCCTAGATGTGTGGGGCTTGCGGTTTAGGGGTTAATAGGTTTATTTAGTGGCGGGGATGTGGGAGGCCTGAGATTTAGGGGTTAATAACTTTATTTAGTGGCAGCGATGTCAGGGAGCAGCGGAATAGGGGTTAATAACTTTATTATAGTAGCGACGATGTTGGGTAGCGGCGGAATAGCGGTTAATAACTTTATTTAGGTGTCAGCGATGTCGGGGGCAGCAAATTAGGGGTGTTTAGACTTGGGGTTTATGTTAGGGTGTTAGATTTAAACATAACCTTTTTTTCCCCATAGACATCAATGAGGTTGCGTTAGGGCAATCGCCATTCTGTGCTTCAGGTGTTTTTTTTTTTCTAACACGCTCTCCCCATTGATGTCTATGGGGAAAGTGTACACGAGCGTGTATTCTCAGCTCCTGGATTTTGTGCGGTATGGAGTTCATCGCCACCATATCACACGCACAAGGCGGCTTTTGCTGCATTCGCTTTGCACCCTCTATAGCGCAAAACTGGTTGTAACATAAAAAATCTCCATAGAGTTTAGTGGAGATAGATGTTTTATCACAAGTTTCCACATTTTACCACATCAATGGAAACTAGGTCAAAGTCTATGAAGAATTTTTTATGAAAGGGCTCGTTTCAATGGAAACGAGCCCTTTAATAGAGATAAATGTTTTTATTAAAAACATTTTTCTCCATTGAAGGGCTCGTTTCCATTGAGGTGGTAAATTGTGGAAACCGGTGATAAATTCCTTTATCTCCATTAACGTCTATGGAGATTTTTAAGTTTCCAATTCCAAACGTGTAGGCTAATTATGTCTAGTGATATTAAACTATATATACAAATTGATAAATATGAATCTAAATGGTATAACTACTACGAATAGATCAGTGCATATACAGGCAACAACAGTAAGTGGTGAATTAAAACGTTTAGGAGATGTGAGTGAATCGTGGCTCTAAAAAAACAAATCACGAATTGTGATAATTTGTGATAAAATCATCAAAATACATAATAATAATAATATGAAAAAATAAATAATAGGGGGCGGAGCTAACCGTTGAGCTAAGCGGCAGCATAACCTCAGAGCTCCATTAGAAAAACTCATTCACATCCTAACAAAAGTTAAAAACTCATGATAAATACTCTAAATTGACCTCAGAAGGATAGAGCTTCGTACAAGGACCAAGCTGATACCATAAACTTGTGTATCCCCAGTCGGGGGAAGCCGGTTAATCTTGACTGTAAGCCTTATACCGGAACGCCAGCCACCGCAGAGAAGAGAACTTACTCCCACGCAGATCACCAGGTGCACACGACTACCATAGGCATACCTGCTTTCTGCACTGGGGGACCTGAAGGGACCTCCCTCAACACTCACGCTACTAAGTTGCAGTCCCTGTGATTCGGGACCCAGAGGGCCTAGATCGAAGCTGCAATCGGACCGGACTCACCCACTGACACACTGATAAGAGACCTTACCGTGTCAGAAATCTCCCCTGAAGGCCTGCCTGTCCGGAGGAAACTAGCACCAAGGGATCCATTGAGAGCTCATCCTCACTTTGGCGCGAACAGCCGCCATATTGGGCCTAGCATCATACAATCCTCGCAAACACGCAGCCATCTACTCCAGATCTCGGGACCCAACATCTTAACAAAGGAGGCAGGACATAGGGAGTGACCGGGTGAGTCTGATCAGCAGCGCATAGAGCGGCGGTATAGATAACTAAGAGGGCGGCAGAGCAGCACTTTTTCCCCGGCGCAGGCCCTAACACCTAAGCCTCACTTTGACTATATAAGCCTTATTGCCCCACGCAGTTACTCGATCCACCTAAACGATCCCTGGGGGCTAACGATCATTAGAACTACCCCCTTTAGGCGGAAAACAAGGAGGGGGGGCAGGCGAAAGAGAGGGAGGTGGACGCTCTTCAAACAGGAGAAGAGGTGGTGGGAGATACAGGAACAACAGAGGTACACGGATGCTAACCAGAAATCAGAGGGTGTGACCTCTATTTTGGGTTCACATCCATCGGGGGGTGTAGATACCCTCAGAGTTGTTAACCTATCCTCCATCCCCTTGTCCCTCACACAAATGTCACTGCTAAGTAAAGGTTTGTCGTTCTGTCCATCGGCACATCTGGACAAATTTGAATTTATAAAAGATCTTAACTTGTTTGCTAGAAAGTTAGTACTTAAAAAAGTTATGAATAGGAGAATTGGTCCGAATGTGCCTTTGGACAGTAGTGACAAACTTGCCCTGGATGATTTACTGTCACTTTTAGAGGATCAAAATGAAGATGTTGATAAAATTCAACACCCTACCCTAAAAAATCCAATTTTAGACCAACTTCTAAGTAAATGCCTCCACTCTCAACAGCTCCAGAGATTCAAAACTTTGTAAGATGCGTTGAAAGAGAGATTGGGGAATTACAAGGTTGTGAAGTTGTTCAGGATAATTTGAGTATAAATGAGAGAAGGTCTCTTAAGGAATTACTCAACACTAGGGGAGTCATTTTTAAATCATCCGATAAGGGTGGTAACCTGGTTGTCATGAATGATCATGACTATGTGACAGAAATCCAGAGGCAGCTATCAAATACTACACAGTATGAATTAACAGACAGAGTTGCATTTGACACATATTGTAATGAACTTTTGTTCATTCTTAATGATGCTTTGAGAGATGGGCTAATAACAACCAAAGAACATGCATTCATGTTCAAAATGTTTCCAATTGTGCCAACCTTTTACTGCATCCCTAAGCTGCACAAAAGTATGAGCAAACCGCCGGGACGTCCGATTATCTCGGGAATAGGGGGGCCAATGGAAGGAGCAAGTAGATAGACTACTTTATGAGACCCTTCCTAAGTTCATTGCCCTCCTATGTCCAGGATACTTCGGATGTCCTTAGGAAATTGGATGGCATTGAAGTTGATGAAGATACATGGTTGGTGACCCTTGATGTCGAGTCGTTGTACTCCTCGATCCCTCATGCTGTAGGGATCAGAACGACTAGATATTTTCTTGAACAAAGAGGACATGATTTTCAGAAACACACTGATTTTGTAATTTCTTTGTTACATTTAATACTAAACAATAACATATTCCAATTTGATGGAAAGTTTTATAGGCAGCTCCAGGGCACGGCCATGGGTGCCACATGTGCCCCACTTATGCCTGTCTACATCTAGGCTTATGGGAGGCACGGGAAGTGTTTTCGTGCTTTGAATCCCTGGTGGAGGCACATGTGGCACTCTGGCTTCGCTATGTGGATGATATTCTACTCCTATGGAGGGGTAGTAAAGATCTATTAGAAAATTTCTTGAGTATTTTGAACACTGACAATGGGTACAATGTCTTTCTGACATGTGAAATGAGTAAAGAGGAAGCAACATTCCTAGATTTATCAATAAGAAAAGAAGGCAGACACCTAACCATTAAGGTCTATCGTAAATCAACGGCCACCAATAGTCTTCTACATGCTACTAGTCATCATCCTGAATGCTTAAAAACTGGCATTCCAGTTAGTTGGCCAATTCCTTCGGTTGAGAAGGAATTGTTCCAATTTAGAGGAATTTGAACAACAGGCTAACGAGATGTCTTTTAGGTTCTTTGAAAGAGGATATTCTAAGAGACAGGTCAAAAGAGCCTGGGTTAGGGCTAGAAATAGCACAAGAAATGATTTGCTCTATAGACACAATGCAGTTAAAAGTAATTGAGATAAGGTACGCCTTATAACTAAGTTTAATTCACACTGGGGTAAACTTAGAGATATAATGAAAAAATATTGGCACATGCTGACTATTGACACAGAACTGAGAGATTATGTAGGGGACTTCCCTTTGTTGACAGCACGTAGAGCTGATAGTCTCAAAGATAAGCGTGTCAGAAGTGAATACATAAGAAAACCAACAACCAATTGGTTAAGTGCAAGAGGGAAATGGCAAGGCTGTAGCCCTTGTGGGCATTGTGTGTATTGCAGGTTTATACAAAAAACATGCAAATTTGAAACCTCAACAGGTAGACAATATAATATAAAACAATGGATCACCTGTAACACTACAGGTGTCATTTACCTCCTGCACTGTTCGTGCCCCCTATTCTATATAGGAAAAACTAAACGTGACCTGAAAGATCGAGTCAGAGAGCATAGGGACGATATTAAGAATAAAGATCAGGATAGTCCGGTGGCCAGACACTTTGAATTATATCATAATTCTGACTTTACTATTATGAAAGTGACTGGCATTCAGCATATAAAACAGCACCGCCGTGGTGGTGATGTTGATAATATGCTATTAAGGAATGAATCCCGATGGATCTATCGTTTAAATACACTGGCTCCAAATGGCCTTAATGAAAAAAAAAATAAAAAAAAATTGATTTTTCATGTTTTCTGTAGAATACTTTCTTTGTAGGGGACAAATAGTAACCTTTGGTATATCTATCTCTATATATTCAGTTGTATATACAGTTGTCATTAGTCTTGCACAAAATATAAGACAAGCTGGGAGATGTGAAAATTGCAATTTTTGAAAATTTGTGTGGTTTTTATCTTGCCATCCCGGAATGAAAAAGAAACCCAAATGTGTTGCATAATATGTAATTATTTAACAAATATGATGTATGTGCAAACAAAAGTTGTTGTCTAACTTTATATATGGTTGCAGCATAGTGTTAAAATTGTCATCAATTTAATATTTAAATTAGCCATTGAGCTATATAAGTGGAGTCATTACCACACACAAGCATCCAATGAAGCCCTAAAGTCAGCCCACTAAAGGGGAGGGGCGAAACGCGTCATGCCTGACGTTCGTGAAGCGGCAACTGTTTGAAGTGGAGTGCTAATTTCCTGGCAGCTGGTTCTAAGCGTACCGAGTTACTCTGATGTGGTTCTAACAACCGACAAGCATACAGCAGTCTTGAATTGAAGTTCCGGTAATGTGAACAAAAGGAGGCATTAACCGCATAGGAGCCTTTACACAAACCGCTTTGTTTGGAGATTTACCAGGGATCCGGCATGTGGTATATGCAAGGTTTAAAAGTGGATCAAGTGGTAACTATATAAGCTGGTTTTGGATGATACACTGGAACTTTGTACCGCGAATGTGGTGAGGCTGCTTGCTCAGTAATTCAAGTTGTTTTCCCAATCAGTAACGCTGGAACTGCTTCTTTGTAACAATTACATATACAGAGCGTGTGATTCACACTAAGTGCTCTGATACTTATGGACATTTGGTAACCTGTGTCTTATTGGAATAATTGTTGCAATATTTATCTTTCACAGTTTTGTTTGTAGCAAGTGGAAAAATTTGACATGATTTGTTACATACAATTGTTTTTGTGAACCGTAGTTATATGGTTTTGTGCTAGATAATAGGTATAACCAGGCCTGGTGTATATATGTCACTCCTTTTTACCTATACAATGGGTTTGGGGTATTTTTGTTTTTGACATATGTAGGTTTAGCAAATAAATCACTTCTTATTTATGCAATTTGTGTGCTGCCTTGTCATTCTTTATCACAGCTTTTATTTTTAGCTGTGACTTCTCTCTTATATATTATTTCAATAATTATATTATGACTGCTAGCACCTAATTTGCATGTGTTTGTAACCAAGATAGAGTGCACACATTTAACTTATTTGTAACTAACGATCAGAACCTACACCACCGAGGCAAACTTTCATGCTCCCCTGATCTAACTCCCCAGAGTCTAAGAAGTGGCCATGGCCCAAATCTAAGTGCACTACCAATAAACAGCACTATATGTTTATTTCCCTGCTGGATTGCGCCTGAAGGCCCTGTTCCACGTGTGAAGCTGACTATTTGGGCCACAATTGCACCTCTCTGAGGCCTTGCCCCCTACTGATACCATAACTTGTACCTCACCACACTACTTCACACCTCCTAGGTGCAGAATTAAAACTTCTACCAAAGCTCTACCTATACACTGGGTCTAAATCCCACTGCACCCTCTCATTCATACTACAACGATTGAAGTGATACACATTCAGACATTTTAAGTGTACCACTATAACACAACTGCCTAGCCCTGACCCCCTCCCCACCATTTCCCACCTGCTACTACAGGTGGGTCATATCCCCATTCCTTTTCCCAGCTTCGTCAAAAGGAGACACATCCCTTGGGGAGTGGGGTTCGAATCCTGGGCCTCTGCTTCCATACGTTCCACCTAACCAAAGGGACCTAGCAATACGCTGGGATAGTACCTGTCCAACTAAACAGAAATTTTCTTTCAGCCATCCTCATAGACAACTGACCCCAATATAGGATATTCTGGCTTGAGAAATTAAGGTCAAACAATACTCAATGTAATTTTTATCTCTGAGGTAATCAGACCGCAGCAGCATGTAAACAACCCTTAAGTGTCTGTGCCCCCGCCGGCCTATGTCACACCGCTAGCATACTTGAAATAAGCAGGTTCTCTCTCATAGCGAGCAATCGCCTAACAAGACATCTCGCCTATTACCACAGTAAAATGTCGCAGTCCCATAAACGTAAACAGAAACCCCATATCACACCTAAAATAACTGTTGCAGACCACTTCCTGCGCCACTCTGGAACAGCCCAGACAAGGTCAGAAGATGAATGTTCAGATACAGGAAGTCTCTCAGATAATCAGGCAGGTTCAGTACTAGTGCAACGAGTCTCTCAACTGCCAACTGCAGACAATTGCTCTAACAACATGATGGACTCTATTAAATCAATTTTAGACTCTCACCATGACTCTTTATCGAAAAGATTTGATAGGTCCCATGCTGATTTAAAGAGAGACATTGGTATCATAGGAGAACGGACTGACACATTAGAGCATAAGCAAGAGGATCTTACAATAGACCATTCTAATCTCCTCAGCTACTCCCAGAGCCTAGCCTGCCAAATCTCAGACCTGAAACTGAAATTAGCGGACCTAGAAGATAGGTTGCGCTGCAACAATATTTGTATCAAGGGCATACCAGAGTCATTTCTGCCACAAGACCTAGAAAAATACCTACAGGGTTTATTTGAAGCCATATTGGGGCCGACAACAAGCAATGAAACCCTCATAGACAGAGTCCATAGGGCGCTCAGGACAAGACCAACAGACGGCAGCCAACCAAGGGATGTAATAGCAAGACTCCATTACTACACGTTTAGAGAAAAAATCCTTAGAGTGCTGGCCACTGGCCAGAGATAAAACCCTTCCGGAGGAATATACTGGCTTACAAATATACCCAGACCGCTCACCTCACACACTTCAGCTCCGCAGGAATTTTCAGCCATTTATCAGAAAACTGAGAGAAAAGGGCCTTAAATATAGATGGGGTTTTCCAGTGAGACTCTTTATTACTAGAGACAGTCACCAGTTTATAGCCTCCACCCCACAACAGGCACACAAGCTACTTCAAAAATGGGAATTACTCCCCTCAGATGGAGAAGATTGCCCTACTAGCTCGGCCGCGGACACCACCTTAAGAGCTTCAGCACCATCATGGAAACCGCTTCCACAAAGATCTGCCTCGACCACAAGGAAGTCTATCGAGGTTCCAAAGAAACATCGGGAACCTATTTACCCACATCAGGCTGAGGACACGTAGAGAACCTGCTCACAACTTAGCTGTGTCTTTTAGCAAGAGACTTGAGACTTTCAAAGTGGGAGAATCCCACATTGCTCCAGGACGAATAACCAGGATGAGTGAGAGAAGATGGGTGAGATCAGTTTAGTTTATATAATATAACTTGTTTATTTACCCCTACTGAGGACACCAGTTATGGAATATAGTCATGTCTAATTGTTCTTGTTAATAGTGTTTTTGTTACTAATCAATCAGATGATACCATGTTTACAGTTGTTTTCTGTTGCAAACATTATGTCTTATTGTTTCTAGCCACACCACAGACTAAGTAGCTATAAACTGAGAGTCTGATTTTGCTGATGATGGGTGAAACATTTACCAGTCCACCCTTACTTTGACCTAGCGATCTATAGTCTAACCCCTCATAGGTGTCTAGGATCCATGAATCATAGAAAAGTAAAGCCCACATCTCCCTAAAGCCTAAACTCTTAGTACTACATTAGACGATAGAGACATATCCCTGACTAGCGTTGGATTAGATGACTACAATATCACACTGAGACACGTAACGTAACACTAGAGACAATGGGCCTACCCATGATTGCAATATGCTAGCCATACCCAAAAATAACAACCTATCAAATCACCAATAACTGGACTAGGATCTCATTGTAGCCTTCAGGCAGACGGGAAAGCTGGGACGACTAACCTGTATCTTAGACCCTCTCCATTTGACACCATGGCCCTAGCAGACCGAGCATAACAACCCCAGGCTTCAGACTAAAGTAAAATACGTAGAGCTAAGCTTAAGGAACTATGGACCGTCAACACCTAGTGAGGTATTAACAGATTTCTCCCCCCCACTCATTCTCTTCCACAATGTTACATAATGTTTATTTGTTTCTCCTGTTGAGATTACTGACTCTTGCTTACTGTTTACAGCATTAATTATCCTATCAAGTATGCAATACATATGCTTTACCTACAGGTTTCCAGCTGACACCCTGGGCCGGCGGAGACCTGGACCCCTCTCCGCTCAGCTCCACCCCCAACAATTTAGTTGTGCCCCTCTGGTTATAGTCCAGACGGAACACTCATTGCGAAAGTGTATATCTATCACTTTTACCTAGTCATCGAGGCCCTAGTGATATCTCCTGCTCGAGGAGACATTTAACTTCCTGAACCCCCACACCTGGCGACCAGTACTCTATTACCTACCCTTTAAATCCCCCCTAATTTTTAATATCTTGGGCGAAACCCTTCTCACCAAAATAATGGCTCCCATACGAATGCCCATGCTACATGCGCAGGGTCTAAATTCCCCCACTAAAAGGAAACTCTTACAGCGCTACTTACGGACACATAAAATACATATCCTGTTCTTGCAGGAAACTCATTGGATGGGGATGCCCCGAGCTTCCGGGATCTCCCAGCATTACCCGATATGTGAGGTTGTCTCCAACACGGAGGGAAAGACAAAGGGTGTTGCTATCTTAATCAGTAAAGATTTATCTTTTAAATTGGAATACGTAGAAAGAGATAGTGATGGTAGGTCCCTAATTCTTATTTGCTCACTCAATGAGACTCCATTCACTTTAGTGTCGGTTTATTCGTCGAATACTAAACAAATACCCTTCCTACGCAAACTCTTATCTCGTATTGATCAGATTAAGAGAGGACGCCTAATAATTGGGGGAGACTTCAATATGGTACCCCTCCAAAGATAAACAATCCACTCTCACGACACACTCCAATAGAAATATCTCTTCCACCTCCAATGCCTTTTGCAAACTCATATACCAACATGACTTATATGACGCATGGAGATGCCTGGCGCCCGTAGAAAAAGACTCCTGGTCTCTAGAACAATTTGTTAACCCGAGTATCAGACCGTGCATATGGTCCGACCACGACATGGTCTATCTAGACTTTACCAAATTACAATCCCTGACTGGTAGACCACCGTGGAGACTCCCAGAACAATGGCTATCTGACATAGAACTCCCTGAATTAACAGAGACTGTGAGAGAATTCTTGACACATAATGACACAGGTACCACCAGTATAGATATGATATGGGTGGCTCTCAAAGCATACCTGCGCGGGCACTTTATTAAGAAAACAGCACAACTTTGCGGGAAGGGTCGTCAATCTCTAGCGAAACTATACGGAGACCTCCACACTTTTGAACAATCTAACAAAATAAGTCCCAACCCCCAGATAGCTCACCAGATAGGACTCATTAGGGAGGAAATCTCTAAAAGAGATTTGCAGATAGTCCAAGAAAACTTACACAAACTCAAGCAAATATATTACTATAAAGGAAACAGGGCAGACATGCTCCTAGCTAGCAAACTCCGCAAACGCACACAACAGAAAAGGATACCCCAAATTACAACTCATAACGGAGTGGTACATTCACCCAAGGAAATAGGTGTAGCTTTCGCAACCTATTACTCCTCTTTATACAATATTGAGGCCACAGAAGAGACTGACAAAGCTAGTCATAGTAACATCAATAGATTCTTAGAGGGACTCACTATACCCACCCTGTCTGAGGAGTCTAGGAAAGAACTAGAGCAACAACTTACGTTGACAGAGGTTAAAGTAGCCATAGATGACCTTACACCCCACAGAGCCCCAGGACCAGACGGGTTTATGGTGACATTTTATCGGGCCCTCAGCCCGATTATAGCTCCGATCCTACTCTGGCTGTTCAGAGACGCAGCAGACAAAGGTAGTTTCCTGACAGAGTTCCTAGAGGCAAACATCAGCACAATCCACAAAGATGGCAAAGATCCATTACTCTGCTCCAGCTACAGGCCCATTTCGCTCATCAATGTGGATGCCAAGATATATGCCAAAATATTGGCGAATAGATTAGGAAAACATTTACAGGCACTTATACATTTAGATCAGGTGGGTTTTGTCCAGGACAGACAGGGATCTGATAACACCCGACGTCAAAGCTGCAGAAACTCTTCCCTAACCATTCACTGATGTGTTGGATAGAGTCCAGTGAGCCGGGATCCCCCATCCATGTCTGGTGGACCTGCCCAAAACTGACAGATTACTGGCACAAAATAGAAAAGATCTGCAAAGATCTAGGTTTATTGAATGTCCTAACTCCGGCCCTTACCATTTTACATCTAGAAATAGATAAACTTCCCAAAAATAAACAAAACCTCCTGCTATATATCCTTATTTCCACCAAACTGCTTATTGCTAGGAATTGGAAAAAGAGCCAACCCCCTAGGCTGCAGGGTGTATTAGACTGTGTGAATTACATAAAAAACATGGAAAACTATGTCGCCAGAGAGCGTAGGCAATTGAATGATTACTGTCTCATATGGGAACCCTGGGAATCAATGTGGACCCGCACAACTCCCTACCCTGATTAGTCGACCGGGATGGAGTGGTGACTGATATCTAATACCCCCTATCCCTTTAATCGTTTCATCCCTATACTCCCCTAGATATTAAGCTGTTTGCTATATACACCTTCTAAACCCTCCCCTATGAAGTAAGCCAGGTGTGGGGGAAATCGGACTTACACATGAGTTAACAAATTATCAGCTGAGAGGGGTCTTGGAACCCCCCTTGTCTACAGGAGTTTGTAACACATATTATTATACTGATGCAATGCCTCTAAAGACTAGACCACTATATTAAAGGTCACACCTTTGTAGATTATTGTTAAATGATTTATACAGTCATGGAAAGCTACTGTGTATGCAAAGGGTGTCCTCTGTAAAAACGAGGATTTCCGTACAGAGAGAGTTTTCATTCCTTCCCATGAAGCACTTTCTTTCTCTCTACATTTCATATGCAACTTTAAGTACTGATATTTTACATTTGCCTTTTACTGATAAAGCTGTATGTTAAGTTTATAACCTCAATAAAAATTACTTTAAAAAAAATAAATAAATAAATAAAAAGTAATAAAAAATAATAATAAAATTATCTTAAGAAATCAGTGACATCAGAGAACAAATAAACATCCAACATAAATAATAAATTCAACGTGAATATATAACTCGCAATAGTCCAGATCAGGATAATCCAAACAAAAAGTCACATAAACAAGTTACTTGATGTATGTAGATTATTTTTGTTGATTGGTGGCTCAGGAGGAATATCCCAAAATATCTGTGTTGGCAGCTCTCTTGATTGAATGGAAAATCAGTATGCAAGCTCCTAAACGATAGGAAAGACAGAGGCGCCTAATAGTGCAATACTGTTGACACAATCAGTATAATGAGAGATGAGTGCAAATGGATACTCACAAACCAAATTGCACATTCAGTGCAATAATCAGCAGACCGAGACTTCGGAGCCACTCGGCTGACTCAATCTACCCAAAGGATCAGCTGGGCTAGGTGCATAAGGCGTCCAAAACCAACAAACCAGGACGATCACCTGTGGGATGTACCTACAGGAACGCTATGGAACGGATACGTATTATCTCCTAAGGTCTAAAAAGCAGGAGCAGGGTGCGGGTATAAAATGTTTTATTTTGTTTTTTATAAAAACAATTAAAATCAGAGGAGCACAGCAACACGTTTCTAAGGCTGTATCTCAGTGCCGTTTCATCAGGCTGTATCGCTCAACCTACACCTTGCTCTATTTGTACCTTATGAACATCATTAATTGTAACACACCTACCAAAATCGTAAATCCCATTGGATCGACCGCCGGTGTGGGCATCCAATGATAGCTAATAGAATTAACAAACATGTTGAGGGGGACTAGCAATCGGTGAGTGCACGCCGTACACACCCGCTGATGCCAATCATATCATTGGACAAACGCACCAGTGATTGAATCAATCACACAAAAGTTTCTGGTATCTAAGGTATTTATCTAGACCAAGAAACAAACAAGTGAACTGCGCCAAGTATAAAATAACACACACTCCAACTAGTTATAGGGATCTCACTAATCCCTAAAAAAGACAACTATAAAAATAAAAAAGGGGAACTAGGGAGCGCTCCTGCCCAGAACTAAAGTGCTAATAAACAAATAATATATCCAATCCTAAAATGTAGAAGATTGACCGGAGTGGCTTGGAATCCAGATATAGCAAAATAACTAATTAGTATAACAGAATGGTGCTGTTACAGAGTAATTAATATTTAATTTTGCACATATAAATAAAAAATATAATAAGGTTGACCTTAAGACACAATTAATAACAATAAATGTATCAGTACAATAAAATAAAAACAAATAAAAAACAATACAGGTCACGATCGTACAATTCGGTAGTAAATGTGAAACATGCAATCTCTCTAACTAGAGAGGATAGAAAAGGATATTCTGTGACACAGTATTATGTCCACAAATGGATCCTATGGGGAAACAGGGTAAGATCAATGTCCTCTTGGATAGATGTTTGGAACAATCAGTGTCATCCTGTATGTAGATAATAGGAATTACTTTTAGTGCAATATCACAAATCACAAGTGATAAAGAACAATCCGTACTCACAGTGAAGACTTCTATAGCTGGCGTCTGGACACGCTGTCAGATCTTTTCTTGTATAGAGCTGTATATCTGCTGTATCATGGGCTGCCGTCAGATCTCAGTGTTCCCAGTGTTCTTTCAGATATTCTAAGGGTGCCAGGAATCACACTGAGACAAGAAGTGCAAAAATAATCACACCTTTATTAATAGCAAAAAATAATAAAAAGTCCACAAGTCAAATAACAAGCCAGGAATCAAAACCAGAGCTGGTAGTCAGACGAGCCGAGTGAGGAGCCAAAGTGAATAGTCAGACGAGCCGGAATCAGTACCAAGGAAAACATCAGAGTCAGGAACAAGCCAGGGATCAGGAACCAGGAAGGACGTCAGGCAGCCAGGTAATACACAGGAACTCTCAGAAACAGGTCTGAGACAACGCAAAGGCAAAGCATACTGAACAGATGCCCTTTAAATAATAAGTGATGACATCAGAATTCTGAGACTGCATCCTGTCTCACATGGATGATGCACACCAGTCTGGTCATAAAAGGAAGTGCAGGAATTGAGCAGCATCCCCCACAATGCACCATAGTCAGGAAGATAGGTAAGTAAAATGGCTGCCAGCAGCACATGGCAAACACAACAGGGAAAAAACCCTGACAGATATATTGCAAACACCAGCAAATGTATCAAGCAGCAAACTCGATTGAAAATCTGGATCTTGATAGGAATAAGGAACTCACGATCCCTAAAAATGTTAAGAAATGCAATAATGGTAATACCAAGCACCTCATGTATACTGTAATAGATCAGGTGAAACCCAATTGGAGAGCGTGTAATATCAAAAAGAACTTTTAATGTTAGAAGCAAAATGGATTTTTGAGTTAAAAACCCTAGCCCCTAGTGGGTCATTTCTATCTCCAAAGACGTGGCACCGCTATGGGGGCTAAGTTTGCCCCTTCCTATGCTAACCTCTACATGGGGTTCTGGGAGCGGTGCCACGTCTTTGGAGATGGTAATCCTTTTCGAGATAATATTGTTTTTTTCGGTTGGTACATTGATGACTTGGTGTTGGTGTGGCATGGGGACCAGCAATCGGTAGCTAGGTTTCTTGAATACACCAACAGCAATCGATTCAATCTATCATCTACTATGTATGAAAACACACTCGCTATTAATTTTTTGGATGTTTCTTTAACATCCAACACTGAGACACATTCAATTGAGATTGAATTATACAGAAAAAGCACAGCGGGCAACACAATATTGCACTCAACATCATGTCACCCTAAACATACTATTGAGTCAATTCCATATGGACAATTAGTAAGAACAAAACGTAACTGTACTACAGATTCTAAATTCCAAATACATGCTGAAAGTACCAATCAGCGTCTGAAAGCCAGAGGGTACAATACAGAACTTTTGAACAAAACCAAGACAAGAGTAGACCTCTTAAATAGGGAGGATCTAGTTCACAAAAGTAATATACGGAAACAGAAAGAATACACTAAACCAATCTTTATTAGTAATTACAGTAAGGATTACAATAAGATCTGTAATATTGTACGGAACTGTCTTCCCATCCTTGAAAGTGATGTAAAACTTAAAAAAATTGTGGCTAATGGTTGCCTCTTTTCAGCACGAAGAGCGAAAACTCTGGGGAGCATTTTGGCCCCTTCTATGTTACCTACAAGTGATGGTCAGACATGGCTTACAAAAAGGCTAGGTTGCTATAAATGTCATGGTAGAATATGTAAAACTTGTTCTCATATTGAACAAGGAAACAGATTCAAATCTAGTACAACTGGAAAAGAATTTGACATACGTTAAAGAATTACCTGTAACACCAAACATATCATATATCTTTTGACATGTCAGGGATGTAAGAAACAATACGTGGGGTGCACGAAACGTGCCCTACGTGACAGGGCCCTCCAACATTTGAGGGACATAAGTAATCCAGATTCTACTCCAATAGCGAAACACTTTAGACAGGAACACAACTCAGACG
Organism: Bombina bombina; assembly: GCF_027579735.1. Classification (NCBI taxonomy): domain Eukaryota; kingdom Metazoa; phylum Chordata; class Amphibia; order Anura; family Bombinatoridae; genus Bombina; species Bombina bombina. Next base: position 1,427,111,761 of record NC_069500.1, read on the forward strand.
ATTCATTACTGACTATACAGGGCATAGATCATGTGCCAAGACATAGAAGAGGGGGAGACAGGGAGAGACGTTTGGACCAGGGGTAAGTGTTTTGGATTTTTAATTTAAAGACCAAACACCCCTCTGGTCTAAACTCTATTATGGATGTAGATTTATTTTATTGAATTTTTTTGTTTTTAAAAAAAATTCTTACTTTGTAAGTGTAATTTTGACAAAAGAAAGATTTCAAATGTGGAGTTGTAAATATTAGTATGCATTGTTTTTTCAAATATTCTAAATATAAAGTTTTTTGCTTGAATTAGTTCTTGTACCCATAATGGGTTAATAAAATACAGGTGCCTGCAATTATCTTAACTCCTTACCTTTTAATAGTACTAGTGGGTGTGGACACAAACTATGCCAGTGAACAAGGGCTAAGATTTGGCCCGAAACATGTTTGGCTATTTTAGTCCTGAACATCTTGTTGCAGGCCTGTGACTTTTGTTTTTCTATGTTGAAACTTTTAACTTTTTGATGAATAAATTTTGAACTTTTTACCTATTTTTCTAGTCCTCTTTCTGGAGTAGCGGGATAGCAGAGTGTGTTTACTACTATTGTTTTGGATCTACACAACGGAGATCATTTATCCCTGCACACAGAAGAAAGGACATTTTCCAAAGAAAGAAATTTAATACCGCTGAAGAAAGGCTATGGACTGTTCTTAAAGGGGTATGTGTATAGCGCCGCTGCTATTTTTGTTCTCTCCTTACAGGATATCGTTGGTTTACAGCAGGCAGCTTATCTCCCACTTCCCCTATTGTCTTTAAGACCGTTGTCTCAATATTATTGCCTATTCGAGTGCGGTGATTTACTAATGAAAACTGTGTTGAAAACAATGTGAAAATAATGCATACTTACTTCAACCTCACTTTGAATCTTTTCCTGAGCTCCATATTGGCAGTGAATGTGTCTGGCGGATCCCAGTGACGTCTTGCATACCAGAGTCTGATACAGACTACGTCACTTAGAAGGGGACGGTCGCCAGTGCTGTGATCTGTAAGCTGAAGCTGAGGAATCGGATCCACGCGCTGAGAGGAGGACGCACTCCATGACACGGAACAGTAAGACCAATTGCTCTTCTATTGTCTAAACAATATATACACAGAAACTGACAAACATATCTATCTTAATACCAGCTAACTTTTTATGTGAGAATGTATTACTTGTCATACAGCAAAGAATATTGCATCTTTCTCTGTTTGCTTGAATATATACAGGACTGATATATGATACCTGTTAATACAAACAATAACGAAATCATATACTGAATTTGTGTGCTCTACGGGATAAGATCTGTCTGCATAAAGGAATAAGGAGTTTCTTTCATCCTTCCGTTCTTATATACAATTTAAAAGTAACACACTCTGTTAAATGACATTTTTTTTTCTACCTGTCTTTGTCACACTAAGGCCCTCACTATGGATGAAATTTATGTGTTAAGGGACATTACATTAGATCAGGATTCCACTGACATGGATGACATTTTTGAGGACATAGAAATTGTCCTAGATGATTTATTCCAACAAATGGACAATCTTAGAAAAAGAGACATAAGACTGGAGTTGGATATTAAAACTTTTCAACTATACCAAACAAACTCCAAAATCCCTAGAGGTCTAAGAATATCAAAATTTCCATCCTTTCAAGTCACTTGTCAGGACTTTATAAATAAATGGAATGAGGTGTTAACTACCTGTTCAAGATCTCTTATAAATCTGTTGATTGAATACAAAAAGAAACAAAGACTCCAATTAATCCAAAATATGCAAGAACTGCAAATGGAGCTTAAAAAACATCAGGCCCATCAGGAATTTAAAGATTATGATAAACAATTTCAAGAAAACATGAAATCTTTTAAGAAAGAACTTTGGTTGTTTAAACAACAAAAAATGCATAGAGATAAATTGGACTATGAATTGAATAAGGTCTATAGATGAAGTCACACTAATGATTACAAGACACCTTATAAAAATAGAATGCAACACAAGAACACACATAAGAAATTGGGGCCCAAACAAGATAAAAAAGTCACTTTTAGTGAAACGGAATATGAATATGACACCTCAGATCAGGAAACACCCTCACAACAAGTGAATCATTCTTTGTCAGCAAAAGAAAGTTTATCAGTATTAGATATCCCCACTACTTCTAATGTTACACAGCCAAAAAACGGGGAGGGTATTCCCAAACCGAAAACAAAAAACAAAACAAAAAGAAAGTACGTAGAGGGAATAGGGGAAGAGGCAGAAGGGGTAGGAGGCAGCCGTTATCCTCACAGAAAGAGAGTGTCTTACAGGACAAGTCATCAATAAATAATGTAGTGAATTTGTCTTCTAGATGTCTTACGGAACAGGAAATTTCCTTATTACAAAGGGGTTTGAATTTTGCCCCTAGTTGTAGCTTTAATCTTTTTTCTACAGTGTTAGATGTTAATCGGTTTGTGAGAAATCTTACCCTGAAAAAACATTTTGCAAGTGATGTGGAAATGGCAAATAAAGAAGAGGACAATCAAGCTGTCTGTGAGCAACGCATTCCCAATTTTGATTTTAATGATTATACTGCAATGGTTGATATGCAGGAACTCATCAGGGAAAGCGATTGCACACAGACAACCAGATTTGGACCCTCTGAAAGAGACATAAATCTGAATGATTTTAAAGAAAAAAGCTATTTTTATCCCATACATAGTAGGGGTCAACATTTACAGGTATTTCAACAGACCTTAGAAACACAATTAATTGCATTAGATGACAAGAATAAAATCTCAAATGCACACAAAAGTAATAATCTTACATTCCAAGAAAGAAAAGCAATTCAGACACTTAAAAATGACAAGAACATAGTCATAAGAGAATCCGACAAAGGAGGTAATACAGTTATCTTAAATAAAACTGATTATTTAATAGAGGCCAACAGGCAACTTTCCAACATGGATGTATACCAACCACTTTTGTCGGATCCTACTGAATCATTCAGAAAAATACTATCAGAAATAGTATACAAAGCAAAATTAGACAGAGTATTCTCAGAGAAAGTTATGGAATATCTTTTACCAAAAAATCCCTGTGTACCTATATTCCATCAGCTTCCAAAACTGCACAAGGACCCTGTACACCCGCCAGGCCGCCCAATAGTGGCAGGCATTGGGTCCTTAAATGAAAGGCTATCAGATCTGGTTGATACTTTTTTGAAACCAATAGTCATTGAGCTATATGGTTATTTGAAAGACACTACATCATTTATTGAGAAAATTCAACATGTTACATGGTGTGACTCTTACAGATTTGTCACTTTAGATGTTACCTCACTTTACACTACCATCCCTCATGTTTTAGGTTTGGAAGCGTTACATTTTTTTCTTGTCAATCACACCACATATGATTTTTTTACGAATCAATTTCTTTATACTGCAGTGGAGTATTTACTCACACACAATTTTTTTATGTTTGAGGGTCATTTCTATCTCCAAAGACGTGGCACCGCTATGGGGGCTAAGTTTGCCCCTTCCTAGGCTAACCTCTACATGGGGTTCTGGGAGCGGTGCCACGTCTTTGGAGATGGTAATCCTTTTCGAGATAATATTGTTTTTTTCGGTCGGTACATTGATGACTTGGTGTTGGTGTGGGATGGGGACCAGCAATCGGTAGCTAGGTTTCTTGAATACGCCAACAGCAATCGATTAAATCTATCATTCACTATGTATGAAAACACACACGCTATTAATTTTTTGGATGTTTCTTTAACATCCAACACTGAGACACATTCAATTGAGATTGAATTATACAGAAAAAGCACAGCGGGCAACACGATATTGCACTCAACATCATGTCACCCTAAACATACTATTGAGTCAATTCCATATGGACAATTAGTAAGAACAAAACGTAACTGTACTACAGATTCTAAATTCCAAATACATGCTGAAAGTACCAATCAGCGTCTGAAAGCCAGAGGGTACAATACAGAACTTTTGAACAAAACCAAGACAAGAGTAGACCTCTTAAATAGGGAGGATCTAGTTCACAAAAGTAATATACGGAAACAGAAAGAATACACTAAACCAATCTTTATTACTAATTACAGTAAGGATTACAATAAGATCTGTAATATTGTACGGAACTGTCTTCCCATCCTTGAAAGTGATGTAAAACTTAAAAAAATTGTGGCTAATGGTTGCCTCTTTTCAGCACGAAGAGCGAAAACTCTGGGGAGCATTTTGGCCCCTTCTATGTTACCTACAAGTGATGGTCAGACATGGCTTACAAAAAGGCTAGGTTGCTATAAATGTCATGGTAGAATATGTAAAACTTGTTCTCATATTGAACAAGGAAACAGATTAAAATCTAGTACAACTGGAAAAGAATTTGACATACGCTATAGAATTACCTGTAACACCACACATATCATATATCTTTTGACATGTCAGGGATGTAAGAAACAATACGTGGGGCGCACGAAACGTGCCCTACGTGACAGGGCCCTCCAACATTTGAGGGACATAAGTAATCCAGATTGTTCTACTCCAATAGCGAAACACTTTAGACAGGAACACAACTCAGACGATTTATTACTGACTATACAGGGCATAGATCATGTGCCAAGACATAGAAGAGGGGGAGACAGGGAGAGACGTTTGGACCAGAGGGAAGTGTTTTGGATTTTTAATTTAAAGACCAAACACCCCTCTGGTCTAAACTCTATTATGGATGTAGATTTATTTTTTTGAATTTTTTTGTTTTTAAAAAAAATTCTTACTTTGTAAGTGTAATTTTGACAAAAGAAAGATTTCAAATGTGGAGTTGTAAATATTAGTATGCATTGTTTTTTCAAATATTCTAAATATAAAGTTTTTTGCTTGAATTAGTTCTTGTACCCATAATGGGTTAATAAAATACAGGTGCCTGCAATTATCTTAACTCCTTACCTTTAAATAGTACTAGTGGGTGTGGACACAAACTATGCCAGTGAACAAGGGTTAAGATTTGGCCCGAAACATGCTTGGCTATTTTAGTCCTGAACATCTTGTTGCAGGCCTGTGACTTTTGTTTTTCTATGTTGAAACTTTTAACTTTTTGATGAATAAATTTTGAACTTTTTACCTATTTTTCTAGTCCTCTTTCTGGAGTAGCGGGATAGCAGAGTGTGTTTACTACTGGTCATAAAAGGAAGTGCAGGAATTGAGCAGCATCCCCCACAATGCACCATAGTCAGGAAGAGAGGTAAGTAAAATGGCTGCCAGCAGCACATGGCAAACACAACAGGGAAAAAACCCTGACAGATATATTGCAAACTCCAGCAAATATATCAAGCAGCAAACTCGATCGAAAATCTGGATCTTGATAGGAATAAGGAACTCACGATCCCTAAAAATGTTAAGAAATGCAATAATGGTAATACCAAGCACCTCATGTATACTGTAATAGATCAGGTGAAACCCAATTGGAGAGCGTGTAATATCCAAAAAGAACTTTTAATGTTAGAAGCAAAATGGATTTTTGAGTTAAAAACCCTAGCCCCTAGTGGATTGAATCTGGAATTTGACTTGGGTTGTTTTTTCTAAATTTGAATTTAAAAAATTTGTACCCTTCCATATGTTATATCAACCACTAGTAGATCAAATCTCAAATTCTATATAGGTTGTTTTTTATAATGCTCTATATAATTTTTATATTTAATATTTACAACTATGGTAGTTTATAAACGTATAATTTAACACATCTTCCTATATATTAAATTAATATATTTATTGTATCTATTATTTTTATGCTTGTTAATTGATCTATTTATTTATTATTATCGTATATGTATGAAAGTAAGGTTTAATTTTAATGTGATTATGAGCATTGTGTGCCGCTTAAATTTAATTCTTTCTGTAACTATTAGATCAGATGGTGATGGAGTTCCTTTGCTTTACAAATTAGGTTGGAAAGCAGTTATGTTAATATATTTACTTTGTATATAATGTGATGTACCAATACACTTAAGTTTTAATATTGGGATATATACTGTTGCTTATGATAGTTGTAAATGTTATCTTTCGAAAGTTTTGATCTTTTAACAGCAACATTTTAATCATAGCCCTTTAAATGATGGCCCATTCAAATAATTGATATTATTTGTTTCTATACATATTATCTGTTCTCAATCATGCTGCTTTATAGCGGTATATCTAATAATATCAGTTTTTTTATTCATTTCTATTTATGCTGCTGAGTTATACAGTGGGATTAGAAATTATTTAGGTTTACACCCATAAGAATATATAAACCCCACAATTCTGGCCCTAATACTAGAAACAAGTCTCGATGATATCCAATCATAAACGAGGGGTTGTGTTTATAAGGAAGCATACGGAGGGTGTTCTATTATTAAACTAATAGAAACTCATTTTGAAACGCGTTGCTCACGTGACCCCAATGTGGAGCACACCTGGTAACTGATTGATTTGCAGACCCAACCCTGGGCAGTGCTTTTATTTGGATGCTACAGCATTGCTTTTGTTTTGTCTAATATCCGGTGGAGATTACCTGGTCAGTCAGATTCTATATATTGTTATAGACTTTAACCATTGAATTTGCTGCTTGATATATTTGCTGGAGTTTGCTGGAGTTTGCAATATATCTGAAAGAACACTGGGAACACTGAGATCTGACGGTAGCCCAGGATACAGCAGATATACAGCTCTGTACAAGAAAAGATCTGACAGCGTGTCCAGACACCAGCTATAGAAGTCTTCCCTGTGAGTACGGATTGTTTTTTATCACTTGTGATTTGTGATATTGCACTAAAAGAAATACCTATTTTCTACATACAGGAGGACACTGATTGTTCCAAACATCTATCCAAGAGGACAATAATCTTGGGCTCTTACCCTGTTTCCCCATATGATCCGTTTGTGGACTTAATACTGTGTCACAGAATATCCTTTTCTATCCTCTTTAGTTAGAGAGATTGCATGTTTCACATTTACTACCGAATTGTACGATCGTGACCTGTATTGTTTTTTATTAGTTTTTATTTTATTGTACTGATACATTTATTGTTATTAATTGTGTCTTAAGGTCAACCTTATTATATTTTTTATTTATATGTGCAAAATTAAATATTAATTACTCTGTAACAGCACCATTCTGTTATACTAATTAGTTATTTTGCTATATCTGGATTCCAAGCCACTGTGGTTAATCTTCTACATTGGATTTTAGGATTGGATATATTTGTTTATTAGCACTTTAGCTCCAGGCAGGAGCGCTCCCTAGTTCCCCTTTTTTATTTTCATATTTATCTAGACCAAACAATGTGCGTAGATCCGCTAAAGTTCATAACACTAATAATAATTGTAAGATAATCCAATGCACTAATGTCAGTAATAAAACATTTAGAGATAATACAATAATGATAATAATAAAAACTCGAATTGGGAATTTAAAATGACTCTTTATCGGTTCACTTGAACACGCTGTTCACATTATTAATATATATTAACATTAATTTTTTTGCTTGACATAAGTGTGTTATATAGTAGCTATTTTATATTTTGTTAACATATTTCTTGACATATTACTTCATTGCTCCACAATACCGGCCCTGTAAATGCTTTATACCTTGTCATTTATGTAGATGCTGACGTCATTTTCAGTGATACAAATAGAGGCCGTTGGAGTGAACCGATGAAGGGTCGTTTTAAATTCAATTCGAGTTTGTATTATTATCATTATTGTTTTATCTCTAAATGTTTTATTACTGACATTAGTGCATTGGATTATCTTACAATTATAATTATTGTTATGAACTTTAGCACATTGTTTGGTCTAGATAAATACCTTAGATACCAGAAACTTTTGTGTGATTTATTCGACCAGCCTGATGAAACGGCACTTTCGCTGAGAAACACGTTGCTGTGCTCCTTTGATTTTAATTGTTTTTAGAAAAAACTAAATAAAACATTTTATACCCGAACCCTGCTCCTGCTTTTTAGACCTTGGGAGATAATACGTATCCGTTCCACAGCGTTCCTGTAGGTACATCCCACAGGTGATCGTTCTGGTTTGTTGGCTCTGAAGTCTCGGTCTGCTGATTATTGCACTGGATGTGCAATTTGGTTTGTGAGTATCCATTTACACTCACCTCTCATTATACTGATTGTGTCTTCGGTATTACACTATTAGGCGCCTCTGTCTTTTCCATCATTTAAGAGCTTGCATATGAATATTATATTGTATGTGAATCATTTCTTTCTCTGTACATGAATTCTCTATTGCTGGTCCCAGATGTCGTTTTGTACCATGTGTCACATCTGGCTATAAGCACTGTTATTGTCTCATCACCCGACACTATTGGCATCATGATGTGATATACAAGTGCACAGTAACCAGCGCTGCATAATATGATGCTTTATAAATAAATAATGATAATAACGATAAATATAATAATAATAATACTTACAAGCACTGCGTAATATGGCGCTTAATAAATAAACAATAATAATAATTATAACAACAACAATAGTAATAATAATAACATTAATAATAACAATAACCTGCACTGCATATAATGGTGCTTTATAAATAAACAATAATAATAATTATAATAACAACAATAGCAATAATAACAATATTTAAAAGGAGTCCAGTAGAGCCTCTTGTTAGGTAAAAGTAAAAAGTAAATACTTTATTAGAACAAAACGTTAAAAAGCAGGAAAAGGACAATAAAATCCATGGCCATTCAAAACGTCTGATCGGTTTCGGTCATTAGGACCGTAATCAGAGTCAAAACAAGGTACATCTGTGTGCACAATATAAAGGCTAAAAAAATGCCTGATAGGCTAAAACCAAATTCACTCAAACAGGCCCATTTATCAAGCTCCGTATGGAGCTTGAAGGGCCGTGTTTCTGGCGAGTCTTCAGACTCGCCAGAAACACAAGTTATGAAGCAGCGGTCTAAAGACCGCTGCTTCATAACCCTGTCCGCCTGCTCTGAGCAGGCGGACAGGAACCGCCGGAAATCAACCCGATCGAATACGATCGGGTTGATTGACAGCTCCCTGCTGGCGGCCGATTGGCCGCGAGTCAGCAGGGGGCGGCGTTGCACCAGCAGCTCTTGTGAGCTGCTGGTGCAATGTTAAATGTGGAGAGCGTATTGCTCTCCGCATTTAGCGAGGTCTTGCGGACCTGATCCGCAGTGTCGGATCAGGTCCGCAAGCCCTTTGATAAATGGGCCCCAAAGATTTAACTCTTAATATGCATTTATCAGGTATATAAGAAATTCAGAGAACATGAAAAGCATACATATGTAGATTTACCAGCATACATAAAATACTTCAATTTATAAAAGAACAGTAGTTAAAGTATTGAGACTAATTATCTACAAAAAGTGGGAACAAAGGATTATCATGGAGAGACAATTATATTGTCAGTAAACAATATGCAGTAAGAATGTGAATAGCAAAAATCAACCCCTAAGTCCCTCCCTATCCACACAGCTAATACAATGGGTTATATATAAACATGTTGCTATATAGTAGTGATAAACAGATGAACAAGTGGATTTCAGGGATCCGCTCCATTACTTTTGAGCCCTTGTTTTCCTGCCTATCAGTGTACACCAATTGTTTCCAGTTGCTGTTTTCTCTTAGCCGATGAGAGGGACTCTCATACAGATTGGTTCGTTACCGGTCACTTGGTATGGAAGTGTAACAGAGAGCAGAGACAAACTGATGCCGGAGTTGGAAATCTCCCAGCTGTTCTCAATAAATGCTGTTTAATTCCTTAAACCAGTGATTTTTAACCTTTTTTTTGCCGTGGCACACTTTTTTACATTAAAAAATCCTGTGGCACACCACCATCCCAAAATGTTAAAAAAAATCACACATTGTAGCCTAATACAGCGTATATATATATATATATACACATACACACAAACACACACATACTGTATGTATTGTGCTGTTATGCCATGCCTCCTACAAACTACTCCTGCACTGGGAGTAAAAAACAAGCAAAGTTTAAAAAATATGTCACACTGTTGTCAGTCTGCCGTGGCACACCTGAGGATCTCTCACGGCACACTAGTGTGCCACGGCACACTGGTTGAAAAACACTGCCTTAAACCACGGATCACGGATTGAGGATAGAGGTTTTTGAGTCCTAGGTGTGGGTAAGTGAAGAAACTTGTGAACTATCAATGCATGTTTAGTATATGCCTGTTATGGGAGATATCATGCTGAATCCTCTGTGAGCTAGCAGATAATACTCACCACGGAATTTAAAATCAGTTATACAGTGTATTAGTCTCGCTCACACGCTTGGACTATAACTGCCTCTGCATATTCCATCTGTATGTGGACTGACGTTCTATTAAGTTGGCTTTAAGCTTTCTACAAATTTTTCATTCATCTGTTACTTATAATAATAACCAGCGCTGCGTAATATGGTGCTTTATAAATAAAAATTTATAATAATTAAAATAATTATTATAACAATAAGGATAATAATAACAATAAGAATAACAATAATTATAATAATAATAAGGATAATAATAAGGATAATAATAACAATAATTATAAAAATAATGGGTCATATTTATTATAAAACACAAGAAAAACAGCAGTTACAACTCTCTTAAAGTGATGGTCAAGATTGATGAATCAGTGCCCTTTCATTAATCAAACTTTACATTTCACTCATTTTGTTAAAATACTCAACTTTTAATGTTGAACGCCGCTCTAGCGCTTCCCCCGCCTGTCGCAAGCCTCTTCATATGTCAAAAATGACAAATCCGACTTCCTCCAATAACGGCGTTGCCTCAGGCAATGATTCCCCTGGGAGGGAAGCCGTGATTGGAGGATGCCGAATTCGTCATTGCTGATGTATGAAGTGATGAGCGGCAGGAGGGGGGATCGCTTGTCATGGTGAGGCGTATACAAACGTAGTGTATAGAATTCAGCAGCTTGCAGAAGTCATGTGTATGAGATATGTCTGGGGAAGCACCCAAGCCAACATATAATAGATCACCATGGCAACAGAGGCGGTACACACCAAATAACAGATCACAATGTTTGAACTATGTGTATCAGGATATTAAATCTAAATTAGCACTGAATAAAAAAGTATGATGATTGATTACAGCTGTTTCTATAAATGACTGTGAGCTTCCTCTCCTCAAAATACTTAGTTTACCATTTCCTTGGAGCATTTTGTTTTTATGTTTTTGTGTTGTTTTTTCAGTCTTGGTCATCCAAATTTGAGATATGCACTGTATACAATACATTAGTATGAAGCTGTTTACATATGCATGTTCTGTTCTATGTACTAGGCTATATGATGTATGCTATGAAATGCTTAGTAATATTACTTTGCTTGACCAATACTATTCAGTGTTTATTTAGATTTAATATCCTGATACACTTAGTTCAAACATTGTGATCTGTCATTTGGTGTGTACCGCCTCTGTTGCTGTGGTGATCTATTATATGTCGGCTGGGGTGGTACCCCGGACATATCTCATACCACCATGACAACGGACGCCATTTTTATGATGTCACTACGCAACACGGCCATGCAGTTTGGGCCAATGTCTGTTTGTTGCTATATGGATGCCATTACTACAGTCATACAGTGATGACGTAGGTGCACCTCAGATTACGATCAGCTGGAGGTAGTTTGTTTTCAGCAGTTTCCTCTTAGGGTATCAGGATATGGGATAGGGGTATATTAGGCACTGTATTGGGGATATGTTGTATGCCTGTGGTGTGTGGTATTTTCATGTGACCAAGGCCTCTGTGTGAGGCTGAAACGTTATGCTTATGACACAGTAAAGGTGTTTATACGAATCTCTTTGTGCTCGCTCATTTGTTGATGATCTTTAAGGATATACACCGGATCCTGGTCTTCAGCTATTTAGTATATATATATATATATATATATATATATATATATATATATATATATATATATATAAACTGTACAGAAGATCAGCACTCACCAACAATCGCAACCACTCTGTGCTCGGCCAAAATGAATCCAAACAATGAACAATGAGATAGGACAGGACCCGGTGTTGATCCATAGCATTCCACAACAAAAACAGCCAGCACCAGAGATTAAATAAATCACCAATTTAATGCAAACAAAGCTTATGCTACGGATCAACACCGGGTCCTGTCCTATCTCACTGTTCATTATATATAGATGTATGTGTGTGTGTGTATATATATGTGTGTGTATATCTATAATATTATATATCTGTATTTAAGGTACTGGGGAGGGGCTGTGTGTGTGAGACAAAGGAAAACTCTCTATAATATTATATATCTGTATATAAGGTACTGGGGAGGGGCTGTGTTTGTGAGGCATAGGGAACTGCTCTATAATATTATATATCTGTATATAAGGTACTGGGGAGGGGCTGTGTGTGTGAGACAAAGGGAAACTCTCTATAATATTATATATCTGTATATAAGGTACTGGGGAGGGGCTGTGTGTGTGAGACAAAGGGAACTGCTCTATAGTATTATATATCTGTATATAAGGTACTGGGGAGGGGCTGTGTGTGTGAGACAAAGGGAACCTCTCTATAATATTATATATCTGTATATAAGGTACTGGGGAGGGGCTGTGTGTGTGAAACAAAGGGAACCTCTCTATAATATTATATATCTGTATATAAGGTACTGGAGAGGGGGCTGTGTGTGAGACAAAGGGAACCTCTCTATAATATTATATATCTGTATATAAGGTACTGGGGAGGGGCTGTGTGTGTGAAACAAAGGGAACCTCTCTATAATATTATATATCTGTATATAAGGTACTGGGGAGGGGCTGTGTGTGTGAGACAAAGGGAAACTCTCTATAATATTATATATCTGTATATAAGGTACTGGGGAGGGGCTGTGTGTGTGAGACAAAGGGAACCTCTCTATAATATTATATATCTGTATATAAGGTACTGGGGAGGGCTGTGTGTGTGAGGCAAAGGGAACCTCTCTATAATATTATATATCTGTATATAAGGTACTGGGGAGGGGCTGTGTGTGTGAGACAAAGGAAAACTCTCTATAATATTATATATCTGTATATAAGGTACTGGGGAGGGGCTGTGTTTGTGAGGCATAGGGAACTGCTCTATAATATTATATATCTGTATATAAGGTACTGGGGAGGGGCTGTGTGTGTGAGACAAAGGGAAACTCTCTATAATATTATATATCTGTATATAAGGTACTGGGGAGGGGCTGTGTGTGTGAGACAAAGGGAACTGCTCTATAGTATTATATATCTGTATATAAGGTACTGGGGAGGGGCTGTGTGTGTGAGACAAAGGGAACCTCTCTATAATATTATATATCTGTATATAAGGTACTGGGGAGGGGCTGTGTGTGTGAGACAAAGGGAACCTCTCTATAATATTATATATCTGTATATAAGGTACTGGAGAGGGGGCTGTGTGTGAGACAAAGGGAACCTCTCTATAATATTATATATCTGTATATAAGGTACTGGGGAGGGGCTGTGTGTGTGAAACAAAGGGAACCTCTCTATAATATTATATATCTGTATATAAGGTACTGGGGAGGGGCTGTGTGTGTGAGACAAAGGGAAACTCTCTATAATATTATATATCTGTATATAAGGTACTGGGGAGGGGCTGTGTGTGTGAGACAAAGGGAACCTCTCTATAATATTATATATCTGTATATAAGGTACTGGGGAGGGGCTGTGTGTGTGAGACAAAGGGAACCGCTCTATAATATTATATATCTGTATATAAGGTACTGGGGAGGAGGCTGTGTGTGTGAGACAAAGGGAACCTCTCTATAATATATATCTATATATAAGGTACTGGGGAGAGGCTGTGTGTGTGAGACAAAGGGAACCCTCTATAATATTATATATCTGTATATAAGGTACTGGGGAGGGCTGTGTGTGTGAGACAAAGGGAACCTCTCTATAATATTATATATCTGTATATAAGGTACTGGAGAGGGGGCTGTGTGTGTGAGACAAAGGGCACCTCTCTATAATATTATATATCTGTATATAAGGTACTGGGGAGGGCTGTGTTTGTGAGGCATAGGGAACCTCTCCATTGTGCTAAATTTATATACAATAGGTTTTGGCAGGCGTTAGACCTCTCTATAGTACTGTATATCTCTACAGGAGATGCTGTAGGAGGGTAGCAGCAATTGTTCTACTGGGAGCTAGCTGAGCATGTTGGGTGAGCCAATAACAAGAGGCCTAAATGTGCATTCACCAATCTTCAGCTAAATCCCAGTAGTCCATTGCTGCTCCTGAACCTACCCAGGTTTGGTGTTCAACAAATGATAGGAAGGGAATTAAGCAACTTAGATAATAGAAGTAAATTGTAATGAGTGGTGTTTAAAATTGTATGTTCAATCTGAATCATTAAAGGGACAGTAAAGTCATTATCAGACATTCATGATTTAGACAGAGCATAACATTTTAAACAACTTTCAAATTTATTTCTATTTAGTTTGCTTCATTCTCTTGTTATCCGTTGCTAGTTAAGCTCAGGAGCAGCAAAGAACCTAGGTTCTAGCTGCTGATTGGGGCTGCATGTATATACCGATTGTCATTGACTCACCCATGTGCTCAGTTACAAACCTGTAGTGCATTGCTGCTCCTTCAACAAATGATATCAAGAGAATAAAGCAAATTTAATAATAGAAGTAAAGTTGTTTAAAATTGTATGTTCTACCTAAATCATGAAATCATTTTTTGGGTTTCCTTATTATTATTATTATTATTATTATTATTAATATTATTATTATCATCATTATTATCATTATTATTATTATCATTATTATTATTATTATCATTATTATCATTATTATTATTATTATTATTATTATTATTATCATTATTATCATTATTATTATTAGCGTTTATTTGTAGAGCGCCACCCGCAGAACTAACATCCCTTAAAAATGTAAAAGTTTGACTTTTATCTCCCTTTAACCCTTTGAGTGCTAACAACGGCTCTGAACCATCACAGAGTTTCCCACTCTGATGCTAATGACGGCTCAGAGCCGTCACTAGCACTCTCCCATCTTGAATGAGATCTGGGGGCTCCCACCCGCTCCTACCCCGGCGATCGTGCCTGTAGAGTGACAGGCATCGCCGGGGCTTCCCGTTTTGTGTGGTGACGTCATGTGCAATAACGTGATGACATCACAGCGCAACTTTATTTATACTTAACAATGTTAAGTATAGGAGCAGGGGTCATGCTGCTTAGAAGAATGTATCTCCGGCATCTAAGCAGCTACAGACCCCCCAATCGCCTAACATTTCCAATGGTGTAAGTCTTAGGGGTCTAAAAAAAATAAAAAAAAGTTAAAAAAAAAATTGTTCAAAAAATTAAAAGGGTTAAAATAATTTCTCTAAACCTGCCCTGGTTTTAGTTAAAATGGAGATAGTTTTATCTTTATTTAGTATAGACGAAAAACTTATAGGATCATGCATCTCTTATTGAAAGGAAATATACAAATTAATGATTTTACCTCTATAGCTGCCAGTAGCAAGTGATTTTACCCCTTGTCTGCCCCTTATTACTTTCTGCTCCATACTGTAGTGCATATAGGCATGGGGATATATATATATTTTTTCCCATAAGCACTTGCTAATTTACAATATTTAGTTCTTATTAAAAATATTTAAGGAGAAAATTGTCTCTTGATATGGCAATTAAAACATGGTGGGGGAGGGGCATATGAGGTGGGAAGGGGCAAATGAGGTTGGAGGGGTACTTGAAATGGAAGGGGGAATATGGTGGAGCAAAGAGGGGGTGGGTGGCCCTGTCACACTTTTGCCCGGGGGCCCTGGTTGGTCTCAGTCCACCCCTGTCCACAAGAGCAAAGAGGAAAATGGATATCTGTTCTGGACTTAAAAAGGTAAATGCAGATCCACCTCCCTAATCACAACAAAGTTTCAACAAACATACACAACACACTCAGTTCCTAAGGACATTAACAATCAGATACACTCCAGGCTAGGATGACTTACACTATCTTAAAGGGACATGAACCCCTATTTTTTTTCTTTTGTGATTCAGACAGAGCATGTGATTTTAAACAACTTTCCAATTTAATTATATCTTCTAATTTGTTTCATAGTCTTGGTATCCTTTGTTGAAAATCATACCAAGTAGCTTCAGAAGTAGCAATGCACTTAGGGTTGCCACCCGCCCCGGTTTCACCGGGACAGTTCCGGTCTGAGGCTCTGTGTCCCATGTCCCGGAACTAGCCTGAAATGCCCCACGCTAAGCGCTCCCCTGGCGCAGCAGTGAACACAGACTTTACAAAAAATAAGCTGGCCAGAGGAGCGCTTAGCCCGGGGTTACTAACCGGGTAGGTGGAGTCTGCAGGAGAGATGGAGGATGATGTGGGAGTGGGACAGAGGGAGGGGGGAACAGGGTCAAGAGTCGTTACATCCTGCAGCAGAGCAGCAGAGAGACAGGACATTGCACGCACTCGCCCGCCCGTTACACCAGTTACCCGCCGACCAGTTACACCAGTTACCTGAGTCCGGTCACACAGGTTCACGATGCCCCCAAGCTTAGCAATCCCAGGTAATGCGCGGCCTCATCTCCATCTTTCTCATCTCCAAACACTGCTCCAATAATTTTGTAAAGTTGTCGCCCAAAAGTTAGTGTCAATTATATTTTCACTTAAACTTGTTAATCTGAGTTTAGCTTTACTAAATAATTTTCTCGGCTATACTTACAGCACTATTTTACTTGGTATTGGGGTTTCAACTTGGTGTGTATATATATATATATATATATACATAAAAATTAATTACATAATGAATTTGAGGCCGCGACAAGCCACGCCCCAAGCCACGCCGTCTCCACGCCCACTTAAAAAAAGTGTCCAGGAATATTTTGGGCAAAAGGTGGCAACCCTAAATGCACTACAGGGAACTAGCTGCTGATTGAGTGGCTGTACCTGTATGCTTATTGTCATTATTGTCGTATGCAGGGTGTTCAGAGAACCTGCTGTTCCTCCAACCAAAGATACCAAGAGAATTAAGCAAATTTGATAAAGAAGTACATTGGAAAGTTTTTTACAATTGTATGTTGTATCAGAAGCATGAAAGAACATTTTTGAGCTTCATGTCTCTTTAATGTAAACAAGTCATTTGATTGTAGCTTTACATTTAGGAGAGTTTAGGTGTAAATTAGAGGATATATGTTTTCTGGAATAGATAAAAAGGTAACAGTATTTGCTTTTCCAGTAAAAGGATGGTCATGGAACCTCTATAGTAAGTCTTCAGAGGCCGCATGAGGTCCCACAACTGCCAATAGTGTGTTAATGCCCAATAAAACTATTTTTAAGTACAAAGTACAGTAAACGTGTATGATGCATAATGAACCTGCAGAAGATCTAATATGGAGTATATCAGGAAGGCGGCAGCCAATTTATTTTAAAACATGTAAACAAATAAATAACGTTTAACCACTTGAAATGGTATTGGTTACCAAGTAACCAATATTAGTGCTTGCCCCATAGGAGCTCAATAACTCTTCAATCTTTATCAAGTAAACATATTGCTAACCTCTCCTGAAACCACAAAAGGTACCCACATAACTTCTGCCGTATCACCAAACAGGGAAGGGAGGGCGGGAGCTGCTTCCTCTAACCCATTGTTTTTCAACCAGTGTGCCGTGGTATACTAGTGTGCCATGAGAGATCCTCAGGTGTGCCGTGTGTGACATTTTTTAAATGTTGCTTGTTTTTTATTCTGGGCCGTTTTTTTTATTTTGAGTGAGATGATGATTGAGGGTAACTGCGCAGCGGACGCTCGCCTCCCCGACCCGTGTTCACACTTGGAAGGAACCCCCACCCACCACAACACGTTGTCTTGTATGTGTGTATGTGTGCATGTATATATGTATGTGTGTATGTATGCATTTGTATGCGTGTGTGTGTATGCATGTGTGTGTGTATGTATGTATACTTGTGTATATCATTATGATTGTTTGTGAATGAATGTCAATATGTCATGTGTGATTTTGTAATATTTTAGGGATGGTGGTGTGCCGCAGGATTTTTTAATGTAAAAAAGTGTGCCATGGCAAAAAAAAGGTTGAAAATCACTGCTCTAACCGGTCCGGAAGTGAAGATGGCCCTATAATTCCTGCCTCACCTAACTTAACCTGCTCTGGAGCCGCCCACTAACCTAACCAATCCTCTGCATTCGGGGCTGCCTATATGGTGAGCTTTGTTTGGAGTCTCCCATACCTATACATAATTAGTGATGTCCGGTTCATGAACGAATCGTTCATTTGAACCGGATCTTTTCACTGAACTGCATGAATCAGTTCACCAGACTGAACTGATTCGTTTGCAAACAGTTCAGTTCCTGAGTCATCAGCAGCACTGGTAATACGATCCTAGAGTGAGTTCTGCTCTGCTATCTCCTCCTTTAATGAATCACACAGCAGAATATCACTCTAGGATCATATTACCAGTGTTGTTGAATCAGTGTTCTGTTAGCTAACTGGTTTGCAATGAATCAGTCTGTTAAGAGTTCACTGATTCAAAAGAAGTGAACTGTTTGCAAACGACTCAGTGTACTGTTAACAGACTGATTCATTGCAAACGAGTTAGCTAACAGTACACTGATTCAAATATCAGGTCACACTCACAGCAGTTCTCAACAGACCCCTGCATTTACCCCCTAACTGCAACTTACATTAACCCATTCAGCATCCCATGTTTGTTTATATATATATATATATATATATATATCAAAGTAGAAAGTCTGTGTTGCTACAACAAAGGCATAATATTTAAGTCCAAAAACATATGAACACTTTCTTTATGTGCTTAGACTACCGTTCACTCTAAGCATAATGGAAATACTGGTGAGAGTCCATCCACCCTGTGCATTTGTCTGTGGGTCAGGTTGTGCGTTTCAGACTAAGGCTATACATCAGATGCAATATGTGTATAAGTGCTGGGGACCGGGCCCCGTGCAGCCTATGGCCGCTTGCAACTCACGATTATTGTCGTGGCCTCTCGGTCTGATGCAGCAGTCCTCCTGCCTCTCTCCTTCGGTCTCCCAACGTGCAGCTCCAGGGCTGTCTGAGACGTCTGTAGCGTAGGGAGTCCTCCGTGTCCACGTGGTAGAGTGACGTCAGATCCTTGCGCCGGATGTCTGGTACTGGCGCCGAAGTAGTTCCGTAGTGTAAGCACTGTTACCTGTATCCTTTAGGAAGAAAGTTGCCGAGCTTGGTGACCCCGGATCCTGGCCATAGATACACAAAGAATGAGGAAAGAATTCGATCCGTAGGTCAAATGAGTGAGTTAAAAACAACTTTATTTGTTATCCATTAAAAAGTCCCTGGAGGGGTCCTACAGCAAAGAAACATAGAGCACTGTGTACTCAAGCTGACATGTTTCGGCTGTGTGCCGTAATCATAGCTTGATTGAGTGCATCAGTGCTAACCATTTAAAAGACAATGTTAATTCTGATTGGTTAAAACATGATTACACATTTTCAATATTAGAACTAAAGTGCTGTGTTAACCTATTCCCTACCTGATTATTTTATGCTGCTGACCAACTACTATCTTTTGTTGAAAAATTACATTCTTGTATTTGTATGTAAGTATAGATATGGGAAACTGTGATAAATTATTTGAAGACTTGGACCTAATGCACTATATAACCATCATTAAAGAGGGTGAGAATAATTGGGTATTCTATTTTGCGTTGTTTTTAAACATTCTGTTTAGCGCATTATTTCTGTTTTATGTATTAATTATGTACCTAAGTTGTAACACTAACTGATTGAGGACCGTACCTATAGTGAATAAAATTCTTGGTGTAGTTTTTATCTATCTACTTGGAAGACCTCTGATAAGTTTCACTGGACTGGTGACTTATACATTATGCTTACTAATTGATATCATTATGTAAGTACATAACAGAGACACTTCTTTTTCTTCTCTAGTGATTTATTCTATTTACTGTTAAGGTACGGAAGAGTGTATATATTACACATTTATCTAAATGTTCTGTCTAACAATCAAAGCTTTTTCCCAATAGTATGTTACGTGATTTTTGGAAATTTGAAAATTTGAAGTACTTATTGTTTGCTTAGTAATAGTGTGTGAATATGAATATAGTTCTACAATACTGTTTATTAATTTGTTACTATTGCCAATAGTTTATTAGATCATATTCGGAGTTCAAACCCCTTGGCACTCTTGTTTGGAGTTTAAAGATCCAATACATCTCTCTTTTTCCCAAAATTAGATTCCTGTCCCCACCTCTTAAAGGGGTTTTGATTCTTTCAATGGCTTGCCATCTCAGAGTGGTACTGCTTTTATTGTGTGAATCTTTGAAATGTCTGACCAAGGGGGTAGTTGCCTCTCCCATTTTGATGGTAGACAAATGATTACGTATTCGGACATTAACCTCAGTTGAGGTGAGTCCTACATATTGCAGCTTACATTCCACACAGGATAGAACATATATGACATAGGAGGATGTGCAGTTTAGGCAGGAGGTTATTTTAAACACTTCACCTGTGACTTCTGAACGAAATTCATTCGAGATAATGGCTTTGTCACATGGTTTACATCTGGCCCTACCACATCTGTACATCCCCCTATGCCTTAGCCAAGAGCTTTCTTCTGTGCCTGTTATCCTGGGCAATTCAGAGGGTGCCAAATAATTTCCTATAGTTTTGCTTTTCCGATAAGAGCATCTGAGGCCCCTATCCACACTGTCTACAAGCCTGTCATCAGCTTTAAGTAGATGGAAGTGTTTATTTATTATACCACAGATATTCTTATAATCTGTGCTATAATCTGTTACAAATGTAACTTTTCCTTCCTGAGTGGATGGATTGGAGGATCTTAATGATCCCTGTAAGAGTGCCTTCCTATCCAGTCTGTCTACCTGTGACTTCGCTTGCTTGACAGTATATTTGGGATAGCCCCTTTGCAAGAGTCTCTTCTCAAGATCTCTGCTTTGTGCCTGATAAGTGCTCTCATCCGTACAGTTTCATTTTGTTCTGATGAGTTCACCTTTAGCCACTGCCAGTGGAACTTGCTTAGGATGGCAACTCTTTGCGTGAAGCAAAGTGTTTTTTGTAATCGGTTTCCGATAAGTATTTGTTCTGACTCTGCCATTTTCAGCAACTGTTAGGGTAAGGTCTAGAAAATGTATCTGACTAGTATTTGTCTCATGAGTAAATCTAAGACCTATACTGTTGTTATTCAGTTTGGTCATAAAGTCAGACATTTCATTGTCTGTACCCTGCCAGACAAACAAGAGATCATCTATGTATCGCCTACATTAGTGAAGCAGAGCGACAACTCAATGATACTAACAATTATGTGAGACTTACAAGGGATCCCACCGTTCCCTTTCAAAAGGAATTGAGATCACTTTTGGATGATGGTCTGGAGGATGGGAACCTGAATTTAAACACCCATGATTTTCTTTTTGTAAAGAATCCTGTTGTGCCCATCTTCCACCATCTTCCAAAGGTGCATAAGAGCCTGACGGATGTTCAGGGACGGCCCATTGTGAGTGGCATAGGGTCCCTCCTTGAGCATCTGTCACAATGGCTTGATGCAATCCTCTATCCGTTTGTGGTCCGCTTACAGAGCCACATAAGAGATACGAAAGATTTACTGAATCTTATGGAAGACTTCAATTGGGAAAGCCAGTTTAAGTGGCTGACAATTGATGTCACGGCTCTGTACTCTTCCATTCCACATGGAGAAGGCTTAAAAGCTATAACCTTCTTTCTAGAGAAATTTTCCTATTTTGATGAAACATTTATCAGGTATATTCTGAGAGTCACCAACTTTCTCCTCAATCACAATTATTTCAGGTTCAATGAGGATTTTTTTCTCCAGAGGTGTGGGACAGCAATGGGGGCCAAATTTGCGCCCTCATACGCCAACCTTTTTATGGGTTGGTGGGAGCTGTCCCACATCTATGGAGAAGAAAATGATCACAAACTATGTATCGCCTTTTATAGGCGATACATAGATGATCTCTTGTTTGTCTGGCAGGGTACAGACAATGAAATGTCTGACTTTATGACCAAACTGAATAACAACAGTATAGGTCTTAGATTTACTCATGAGACAAATACTAGTCAGATACATTTTCTAGACCTTACCCTAACAGTTGCTGAAAATGGCAGAGTCAGAACAAATACTTATCGGAAACCGATTACAAAAAACACTTTGCTTCACGCAAAGAGTTGCCATCCTAAGCAAGTTCCACTGGCAGTGGCTAAAGGTGAACTCATCAGAACAAAAAGAAACTGTACGGATGAGAGCACTTATCAGGCACAAAGCAGAGATCTTGAGAAGAGACTCTTGCAAAGGGGCTATCCCAAATATACTGTCAAGCAAGCGAAGTCACAGGTAGACAGACTGGATAGGAAGGCACTCTTACAGGGATCATTAAGATCCTCCAATCCATCCACTCAGGAAGGAAAAGTTACATTTGTAACAGATTATAGCACAGATTATAAGAATATCTGTGGTATAATAAATAAACACTTCCATCTACTTAAAGCTGATGACAGGCTTGTAGACAGTGTGGATAGGGGCCTCAGATGCTCTTATCGGAAAAGCAAAACTATAGGAAATTATCTGGCACCCTCTGAATTGCCCAGGATAACAGGCACAGAAGAAAGCTCTTGGCTAAGGCATAGGGGGATGTACATATGTGGTAGGGCCAGATGTAAACCATGTGACAAAGCCATTATCTTGAATGAATTTCGTTCAGAAGTCACAGGTGAAGTGTTTAAAATAACCTCCTGCCTAAACTGCACATCCTCCTATGTCATATATGTTCTATCCTGTGTGGAATGTAAGCTGCAATATGTAGGACTCACCTCAACTGAGGTTAATGTCCGAATACGTAATCATTTGTCTACCATCAAAATGGGAGAGGCAACTACCCCCTTGGTCAGACATTTCAAAGATTCACACAATAAAAGCAGTACCACTCTGAGATGGCAAGCCATTGAAAGAATCAAAACCCCTTTAAGAGGTGGGGACAGGAATCTAATTTTGGGAAAAAGAGAGATGTATTGGATCTTTAAACTCCAAACAAGAGTGCCAAGGGGTTTGAACTCCGAATATGATCTAATAAACTATTGGCAATAGTAACAAATTAATAAACAGTATTGTAGAACTATATTCATATTCATACACTATTACTAAGCAAACAACTTAGGTACATAATTAATACATAAAACAGAAATAATGCGCTAAACAGAATGTTTAAAAACAACGCAAAATAGAATACCCAATTTTTCTCACCCTCTTTAATGATGGTTATATAGTGCATTAGGTCCAAGTCTTCAAATAATTTATCACAGTTTCCCATATCTATACTTACATACAAATACAAGAATGTAATTTTTCAACAAAAGATAGTAGTTGGTCAGCAGCATAAAATAATCAGGTAGGGAATAGGTTAACACAGCACTTTAGTTCTAATATTGAAAATGTGTAATCATGTTTTAACCAATCAGAATTAACATTGTCTTTTAAATGGTTAGCACTGATGCACTCAATCAAGCTATGATTACGGCACACAGCCGAAACATGTCAGCTTGAGTACACAGTGCTCTATGTTTCTTTGCTGTAGGACCCCTCCAGGGACTTTTTAATGGATAACAAATAAAGTTGTTTTTAACTCACTCATTTGACCTACGGATCGAATTCTTTCCTCATTCTTTGTGTATATATATATATAACCCATTCAGCATCCCATGTTTGTTTATATATATATATATATATATATATATATATATATATAACCCATTCAGCATCCCATGTTTGTTTATATATATATATAACCCATTCAGCATCCCATGTTTGTTTATATATATATATAACCCATTCAGCATCCCATGTTTGTTTATATATATATATAACCCATTCAGCATCCCATGTTTGTTTATATATATATATAACCCATTCAGCATCCCATGTTTGTTTATATATATATATATATATATAACCCATTCAGCATCCCATGTTTGTTTATATATATATATAACCCATTCAGCATCCCATGTTTGTTTATATATATATATAACCCATTCAGCATCCCATGTTTGTTTATATATATATATATATAACCCATTCAGCATCCCATGTTTGTTTATATATATATATATAACCCATTCAGCATCCCATGTTTGTTTATATATATATAACCCATTCAGCATCCCATGTTTGTTTATATATATATATAACCCATTCAGCATCCCATGTTTGTTTATATATATATATAACCCATTCAGCATCCCATGTTTGTTTATATATATATATAACCCATTCAGCATCCCATGTTTGTTTATATATATATATAACCCATTCAGCATCCCATGTTTGTTTATATATATATATAACCCATTCAGCATCCCATGTTTGTTTATATATATATATAACCCATTCAGCATCCCATGTTTGTTTATATATATATATATATATATATATATATATATATATATATATATATATATATATATATATATATATATAACCCATTCAGCATCCCATGTTTGTTTATATATATATATATATATATATATATATATATATATAACCCATTCAGCATCCCATGTTTGTTTATATATATATATATATATATATATATATAACACATTCAGCATCCCATGTTTGTTTATATATATATATATATATATATATATATATATATATATATATATATATATATATAACCCATTCAGCATCCCATGTTTGTTTATATATATATATATATATATATATATATATATATATATATATATATATAACCCATTCAGCATCCCATGTTTGTTTATATATATATATATATATATAACCCGTTCAGCATCCCATGTTTGTTTATATATATATATATATATATATATATATATATATATATATATAACCCATTCAGCATCCCATGTTTGTTTATATATATATATATATATATAAACCATTCAGCATCCCATGTTTGTTTATATATATATATATATATATATATAACCCATTCAGCATCCCATGTTTGTTTTTATATATATATAAAATTTGTTGTTCTTCCTCTATATCTAAGCTAACTTTTACTTAGCAACAGCTACAAATTATATATATATATATTTGTAGCTGTTGCTAAGTAAAAGTTAGCTTAGATATAGAGATAGCTTGTGCAGGAAACGGATCTGCAAATCTGCGGCTCTACAGTTCACCTACTGAACATGAGGTAGAGCCTCTACCTCATGTTCAGTAGGTGAACTGGTGAATCGGTTCATGAACCGGTTCAGTTAATCGAACCGTCCGAAATGAACCGATTCACCCAGAAGAACCGAACTTCCAATCACTATACATAATACAAGACTGAGGTGTGATTGTGTGCAATCTCTCCATCACCTGTGGGGGTTTTGTCTTGCCCAGTAATCACACAAAAATTATTTGATTTTATGTTTATGATTTCTTCTTTTTTTGTTATTTTTATGTTATTTAATTTTGTGTACATTATGTGATCAAGTTATGTTTATTAAACTATGTGTATAGTCAGGATCTATATTGTTAGCAATACATTATATTATACTGAAGATACTTCTGTCTAGACTTAGTTTTATTTACTTATACAAGTGAGGCTGTTTGCATTACATTTTGGTCTATGTAAAAAAAAGTTATATGGATAAGCAAGAGTTAATGTTACGGCTTGCTACTGCTATGTAAAGAGAGAGGGAGGAGTGTAGAAAACTGGAATAAAAGTTATATTTTAACTACATCTTGGTCTTTCCTTTTGGTCTCTTTGTTGTCACTGAATTTGCTTCTAGTTTATTATATTTACTTTTCTACCAGTTATTTAGTGTATTATTCACAAATATATAGCTAAGGAGATTATGTGTAATCAGTAGAATTTATTTCAGGCTCCTACTTGCTAAATACATTGCAGCAAGTCTATTGTGCATAGGGTTGCCCCAAAGCCATGTTTTCCTGAACACTTATGAGTTACACATGCTGCAGGGTGTGCAGGGAGGAACCTGTATTGTGTTGTTTATCAGCACTATTCATGTGATGTCCAGAGGTATAATACATGTTCCGTCCTGTTTATCCTGCAGCATGTGTAACTAATAAGTGTCCAGTAAAACATGGCCGAGGTGGCAACCCTAACTGTGCAGCCTTTACAGTATTACAGGCCTCCCTTGTTTCTCCAGCTTCCATACTATTCAGTGCCACTGATTTACTAAAGTTCACTAATTCTCCCCATTCTTTAGTGAATCAGCTGCATATAATAGCGCAGAAGAACTAGTGAAGCTGAATTAGCCACTGATTTGTAGACTCCTGCAGACAAACATGTTGTGTACTGAGTACTGACATTTCTTTACAGAAAATAATCACTAGTAACATTTATAAAGTCCCTGTGTGATGACAGTGAGCTGTATGTATATCTGTACTTACCTTGTGATATTGCTCTCTCACACAGCAGAGAAAAAAGAATCACACACACAGACCTGCGACTCATCTTGCCATTGGGGAAAGGAATACAGATATGGAATGAGGATATTGCGCAGGCGTGTACAGTATATCCATTTCCTTCCCTAAAATACATATAAGGAGGCGGGGTGGGCAGAGTTAGTCATGTAGTCACTTTGTGCGTCTGGTTTCAGAACTTTCTTAACATTTTCACTACAGCACTTTGTGAGGGCAGAGTGCACAAGACCTGTTATTGTTACTGTAACCTTGTTCTGCAGGGCACAGATTTCACTGTCACATGCACATTTAGCTATATCCGTTGTTATCAGACCAGCGATCTGTATGTTTACATTCCTATTGCTAAACATCTCACATATTTATTTTCTAAATGTGAGCTTTATAGACAGACAGTAATAAGAGGGATTTCAGGATGCAGAGATATAAGAGGAGAATTAAATATACCATACTACAGTTGTAAACAGTTCTGTAATGTGCTTATTCTAGCTAAAAGTTTTTGTAACTTATTGTTTTCATTGAACTGACACAAATACAGATATAGGAAGGAAGATTAACAGGGAATTGAGTTAATGAATTGTATGGAAAATATGCAGTCAAACAGGAAGTTAAATCAGAATACAAAGGTGTCATAGGGCCCTATGTGCACCAACAAAAATGTGAAAACCACAAAGAGACAGTCTTGGTTAGGGTGTCCAGATGTCCCCGATTTTAGGGGACAGTCCCCGGATTGAAGAGACTGACCCATATTAGAGGTGTTCGTGGGAAGTTGATAGATTTATCTGTTTTAGACACTGATTAGTTGCGTAGAGCTACAGCAGCAGTTCCGGTTCCCCTGGATACTTCACCGCTGGCGCTCACAGCGCAACTAAATATAGATTGTGAGGTGCTGCATGGGGTTGCCAGCCCCGCTTTGCAAGGGCTCAAAGGTGCAAGATACGTTTTCATTGGTTGTGAGTGTTTAGTTAATCTGGTGATTGATTTTACTAGTGGCCTATCGTGAGGCATTATTACTAAAGCATGTAAAAGAGATGTGTATCTTTGGCTTTGAGTAACACGTGCGTGTTAAAAAAACGAAAGGGTACTGCGTTGCTTGTAAGGGTATGTTATAATATACGTTTGAAATTTTTACCCAAGTTTTTTGGAAAAAAAAGGAATTCTAGTTCTCTATCAAAGAATAAGATTATCAAGAAATAACTTTTTTTATGTAGGTGTTTGTGCTGGGATTATACAGGCCTGGAATACTTAACCTTGATTAATGAATCATGCTGCTTGGACTGGTGGTAGAAGATAGGGAACCAATGTGTGAAACCCTCTGGCTTTCTAAATTTTACTAGACTTTTTCTTTTGTCTTTTTTATGAGGGGTACAAATCAGGGATTACACAAATAAGCGGGAATTGACCTGTCCAGTTAGTTTTGCAAGTGATGATTGTAGGAGCAAAATATAATTTACTGTAAGGGGTTTTTAAAAAAAATGTCCCCGGATTTCATTTTAAAAATCTTGTCACCTTAGTCTTGGTGCAATTATCAAAGAAATGTGTTGTACCTGCGAGTGGTGAGATGTCTCCCATAGGCCCTTGCAGCAGCTGCCCTCATGGAATTATAGTAATAAAGGTACAGTCCCTGCGAGTGGCGAGATGTCGCCCATAGACCCTCACAGCGGCTGCCCTCATAGAATTATAGTAATAAAGGGACAGTCCCTGCGAGTGGTGAGATGTCGCCCATAGACCCTCACAGCGGCTGCCCTCATGGAATTATAGTAATAAAGGGACAATCCCTGCGAGTGGTGAGATGTCTCCCATAGACCCTTGCAGCGGCTGCCCTCATGGAATTATAGTACTATAGGTACAGTCCCTGCGAGTGGCGAGATGTCTCCCATAGACATTTGCAGTGAGTGCCCTCATGGAATTAAAGTAATAAAGGGACAGTCCCTGCAAGTGGTGAGATGTCACCCATAGACCCTCACAGTGACTCCCCTCATGGAATTATAGTACTAAAGGTACAGTCTCTGTGAGTGGTGAGATGTCGCCCATAGACCCTCCCAGCGACTGCCCTCATGGAAATAGAATTATAAAGGGACAGTGCCTGTGAGTTGTGAGATGTCTCCCATAGACCCTTGCAGAGACTGCCCTCATGGAATTATAGTAATAAAGGGACAGTCCCTGCGAGTGGTGAGATGTCGCCCATAGACCCTCACAGCGGCTTTCCTCATGGAATTATAGTATTAAAGGTACAGTCCCTGTGAGTGGTGAGATGTCTCCCATAGACCCTCACAGTGGCTGCCCTCATGGAATTATAGTTATAAAGGGACAGTGCCTGCGAGTGGTGAGATGTCGCCCATATATCCTCGCAGCGGCTGCCCTCATGGAATTATAGTAATAAAGGGACAATCCCTGTGAGGGGTGAGATGTCACCCATAGACCCTCACAGCAACTGCTCTCATGGAATTATAGTATTAAAGGGACAGTCCCTGTGAGTAGTGAGATGTCTCCCATAGACCCTCGCAGCGACTACCCTCATGGAATTATAGTAATAAAGGGACAGTCCCTGCAAGTGGTGAGATGTCACCCATAGACCCTCACAGCAACTGCTCTCATGGAATTATAGTAATAAAGGGACAGTCCCTGCGAGTGGTGAGATGTCCCCCATAGACCCTCGCAGTGACTGCCCTCATGGAATTATAGTACTAAAGGTACAGTCTCTGTGAGTGACGAGATGTCGCCCATAGACCCTCACAGCGGCTGCCCTCATGAAATTATAGTAATAAAGGGAGAGTCCATGTGAGTGGTAAGATGTCGCCCATAGACCCTCGCAGCGACTGCCCTCATGGAAATAGAGTTATAAAGGGACAGTGCCTGCGAGTGGCGAGATGTCTCCCATAGACCCTTGCATAGACTGCCCTCATGGAATTATAGTAATAAAGAGACAGTCCCTGCGAGTGGCAATATGTTGCCCATAGCCACTCACAGTGACAGCCCTCATGGAATTATAGTATTAAAGGTACAGTCCCTGTGAGTGGTGATATGTCTCCCATAGACCCTCGCAGCAGCTGCCCTCATGGAATTATAGTATTAAAGGTACAGTCCCTGCAAGTGGTGAGATGTCGCCCATAGACCCTCGCAGCAACTGCTCTCATGGAATTATAGTAATAAAGGGACAGTCCCTGTGAGTGGAGAGATGTCTCCCATAGACCCTTGCAGCGACTGCGCTCATGGAATTATAGTAATAAAGGGACAGTCCCTGCGAGTGGCGAGATGTCGCCCATAGCCTCTGGCAGTGACAGCCCTCATGGAATTATAGTATTAAAGGTACAGTCCCTGTGAGTGGGGAAATGTCTCCTATAGACCCTCGCAGCGACTACCCTCATGGAATTATAGTATTAAAGGTACAGTCCCTGTGAGTGGGGAAATGTCTCCTATAGACCCTCGCAGCGACTACCCTCATGGAATTATAGTAATAAAGGAACAGTCCCTGCGAGTGGCAAGATGTTGCCCATAGCCACTCGCAGTGACAGCCCTCATGGAATTATAGCATTAAAGGTACAGTCCCTGTGAGTGGTGAGATGTCTCCTATAGACACTCACAGCGGCTGCCCTCAGGAAATTATAGTAATAAAGGGACAGTCCCTGCGACTGGTGAGATGTCTCACATAGACCCTCACAGCGGCTGCCCTCATGGAATTATAGTAATAAAAGGAGAGTCCCTGTGAGTGGTTAGATGTCTCCTATAGACACTCACAGTGGCTGCCCTCATGAAATTATAGTAATAAAGGTACAGTCCCTGCGAGTAGTGAGATGTCTCCCATAGACCCTCACAGCGGCTGCCCTCATGGAATTATAGTAATAAAAGGAGAGTCCCTGTGAGTGGTGAGATGTCTCCTATAGACACTCACAGCGGCTGCCCTCATGAAATTATAGTAATAAATGTACAGTCCCTGCGAGTAGTTAGATGTCTCCCATAGTCCCTCACAGCAGCTGCCCTCATGGAATTATAGTAATAAAGGGACAGTCCCTGCGAGTGGCGAGATGTCGCCCATAGCCTCTGGCAGTGACAGCCCTCATGGAATTATAGTATTAAAGGTACAGTCCCTGTGAGTGGGGAAATGTCTCCTATAGACCCTCGCAGCGACTACCCTCATGGAATTATAGTATTAAAGGTACAGTCCCTGTGAGTGGGGAAATGTCTCCTATAGACCCTCGCAGCGACTACCCTCATGGAATTATAGTAATAAAGGAACAGTCCCTGCGAGTGGCAAGATGTTGCCCATAGCCACTCGCAGTGACAGCCCTCATGGAATTATAGCATTAAAGGTACAGTCCCTGTGAGTGGTGAGATGTCTCCCCTAGACCCTTGCAGCGGCTGCTCTCATGGAATTATAGTAATAAAGAGACAGTCCCTGCGAGTGGTGAGATGTCCCCCATAGGCCCTGGCAGTGGCTGCCCTAATGGAATTATAGTAATAAAGGGACACTCCCTGCGCGTGGTGAGATGTCTCCTATAGACCCTCGCAGCAACTACCCTCATGGAATTATAGAAATAAAGGGACACTCCCGGTGAGTGGTGAGATGTCTCCTATAGACACTCACAGCGGCTGCCCTCAGGAAATTATAGTAATAAAGGGACAGTCCCTGCGACTGGTGAGATGTCTCACATAGACCCTCACAGCGGCTGCCCTCATGGAATTATAGTAATAAAAGGAGAGTCCCTGTGAGTGGTTAGATGTCTCCTATAGACACTCACAGTGGCTGCCCTCATGAAATTATAGTAATAAAGGTACAGTCCCTGCGAGTAGTGAGATGTCTCCCATAGACCCTCACAGCGGCTGCCCTCATGGAATTATAGTAATAAAAGGAGAGTCCCTGTGAGTGGTGAGATGTCTCCTATAGACACTCACAGCGGCTGCCCTCATGAAATTATAGTAATAAATGTACAGTCCCTGCGAGTAGTTAGATGTCTCCCATAGTCCCTCACAGCAGCTGCCCTCATGGAATTATAGCAATAAACGGACAGTCCCTGCCGGCGGTTCGATGTTGCCCATAGACTCTCGCAGTGGCTGTCCTCATGGAATTATAGTAATAAAGAGTCAGTCCCTGCAAGTGGCGAGATGTCTCCCATAGACCTTCACAGGAGCTGCCCTCATGGAATTATAGTAATAAAGGGACAGTCCCTGCGAGTAATGAGATGTATCCCATAGACCCTCACAGCGGCTGCCCTCATGGAAAAATAGTAATAAAGTGAGAGTTCCTGTGAGTAGTGAGATGTCGCCCATAGACCATAGCAGTGGCTGCCTTCATGGAATTATAGTAATAAAGGGACAGTTCCTGCGAGTGGTAAGATGTCACCCATAGATGCTCGCAGCAACTGCCCTCATGGAATTATAGTAATAAATGGACAGTTCCTTCAAGTGGCAAGATGTCTCCCATAGACCCTTGCTGCGGCTGCCCTCATGGAATTATAGTAATAAAGGTACAGTCCCTGCGAGTGGTGAGATGTCTCCCATAGACCCTCATAGGGGCTGCCCTCATGGAATTATAGTAATAAAGAGACAGTCCCTGCGAGTGGTGAGATGTCCCCCATAGGCCCTGGCAGTGGCTGCCCTCATGGAATTATAGTAATAAAGGTACAGCCCCTGCGAGTGGCGAAATGTCTCCTATAGACCCTTGCAGCGACTATCCTCATGGAATTATAGAAATAAAGGGACACTCCCGGCGAGTGGTGAGATGTCTCCTATAGACACTCACAGCGACTGCCCTCATGGAATTATAGTAATAAAGGTACAGTCCCTGCGAGTGGTGAGATATCTTCCATAGACCCTCACAGCGGCTGCCCTCATGAAATTATAGTAATAAAAGGAGAGTCCCAGTGAGTGGTGAGATGTCTCCCATAGTCCCTCACAGAAGCTGCCCTCATGGAATTATAGCAATAAAGGGACAGTCCCTGCCGGTGGTTTGATGTCGTCCATAGACCCTCGCAGCGGCTGCCCTCATGGAATTATAGTAATAAAGAGTCAGTCCCTGCAAGTGGTGAGATGTCTCCCATAGACCTTCGCAGGAGCTGCCCTCATGGAATTATAGTAATAAAGGGACAATCCCTGTGAGTAATGAGATGTATCCCATAGACCCTCACAGCGGCTGCCCTCATGGAATTATAGTAATAAAGTTACAGTCCTTGCGAGTTGTGAGATGTCTCCCATAGACCCTCGCAGCAGCTGCCCTCATGGAAATATAGTAATAAAGGGAGAGTCCCTGCGAGTAGTGAGATGTCGCCCATAGACCATAGCAGCGGCTGCCTTCATGGAATTATAGTAATAAAGCGACAGTTCCTGCGAGTGGTAAGATGTCACCCATAGATGCTCGCAGTGACTGCCCTCATGGAATTATAGTAATAAATGGACAGTCCCTTCAAGTGGCAAGATGTCTCCCATAGACCCTCACATCGGCTGCCCTCATGGAAATATAGTAATAAAGGGTGAGTCCCTGCAAGTAGTGAGATGTTGCCCATAGACCATAGCAGCAACTGCCTTCATGGAATTATAGTAATAAAGGGACAGTTCCTGCTAGTGGTAAGATGTCACCCATAGTAGACCCTCGCAGCGACTGCCCTCATGGAATTGTTTTTTTTAAATTATTTTTGTAACCAACAATGATTTTACACGTGAAAAAGGGGAGAACAAGGTAAAAAAAAATATGCCACATACGGCAAATGTAACCTTATACAATACAAAATAAGTTCATCATAGATTATACAAATTTTCCTCCCTTAAACATTGTGAGTACAATGTTGGCATTTTTAACTATATATTAAACAAGACAGAACACAAACAGAGAAGAAAAAAAAAAAAAGAAAGAAAAAAGAAAAGACCCCCCCGGGCCCCCTACACTACATTCCCCTCATGGAACCTCTTCAGGTGAGTTGCCAATCTCCTCTTAAGTTAGCTTCTAAGACAAATATAGAGTTCTTAAAAGGTAATACAGCTAATTTCTGGGTCTCCTGTTCTAATGTCTTGATAAACACCCCCCACTTATTGGAAAAGTACTTAATACTATTTTCAAACTGTGCCTGTACTGCAACTTGCTCCAAAAACATTTGATGTAATATCCCATTTTTAAACTCCAAAAATTTCGGTTCTTTGTTGGACTGCCAGTACTTTAAAATAAGTTTTCTACCAATCAGAACCGCAGTATTGATTAATAAGCAGTTTGGTCCAATTTCATCCTGGGTCAACAAAAAAAAATACTACACATTTATCTATGTAAATATATTGCTTCAAAACTTTGGTGGCCCAGAATGAAATTTTCCCCCAGAATCTTTGAACTATTGGGCATGACCAGAAAAAATGTATCATGTCTGCTGCATAATATTTACATTTTATACGTACTGCTAACCTGTTAGTTTTATCCCAGTGTGCGGACCAGTAGGGAGTATGATAGCTTTGAAAGAGAATCTTCACCTGTTGTTCCCTATAGTATTCCCCTTTCATGGCCTTGGCAACCCTAATCCCTGAGTTTTTCATTAATTCTAATTCAGATTTATTTTTGCAGAATTGGTTCCATTTTGATTCCAGATATCTAGAGTTGCTTTGTTCTTGAGCCAACAATAAAGCTTGATATGTATATGAGATAGCGAATTTCCCGGCCAGACAAAGGGTATTTATCTGTCTAAGTATGTCATTGTCCCAGTCTATTATCTTCATTTTCCTACACTGTTCTGCATAATGCCGCAGTTGTAGATAAGAGAAAAAGAAATGGTTGTGTATATTAAACTCTGTTTTACATTCATCAAAGGTTTTAATAGAGTTATTTTCTCTTTTAAACAACTGAACAATATAATTTATCCCCGCAACTGACCAAGCTTTGAACCAAGCACTTTGAACCTAGCAGATTCATAACCTTCTTCGAATTCGGGGTTGCCTCTAATCATCAGAAAAGATGAACCTCTGTAGTTCATCCCTATTCTAGAGCAACATTTGCGCCACGCCGGTATTGGTTGGTCTATAACTGGAAGACATTTTATTGCTTTGGGCATTAGTTTCAGGGGCATATGTGTCAGAGCTTTAAGAGCATAAGGGGCTGCTAGTGCCCCTTCTATTCTAAGAAAGGAGAAGTGACCCTTATCAGAGAACCAATCCCAGACAAATTTTATATTGGCTGCTAAGTTATATAATTCAATATACAGTACGGCCATACCTACCGCCTCTTTCCTTGCGAACATCCGCTTGAGAGCTATCCTAGGCTTTTTGTTGCCCCAAATAAATTGTGTTATTAATTTGTTAATTAAAACTCGGTCTTTCCTCAGCAATAGTAATGGTATCGCCTGGAAAAGATATATGAATTTTGGCAGGGATACCATTTTTATCAAATGTATTCGACCTGATAATGATAGAGGCAATTTCCTCCACCTCTCTAGGTCCTCTTTAAATGACAAGAAAGCTGGCAGGACATTGAAGCCATACCATCTCTTCAAGTCAGATGAGAATTTCAACCCCAAATACGTGATGAACTCTTTTGCCTCCTTAAATGGAGTTGCTGGAAAATTTTTCAGTTTGGTAAGCCAAAGGATTTCGGATTTTTCTTTATTTATAGCAAAGCCTGTGAAAGCTTGAAAGGAATCTAGGGGCTTACTAATTATAGGTAAATTAAATTTAAGATTTTGAGTAAAAATGAGCAGATCATCTGCATATATAGCCTGAGTGATTTTATGTCCTTCAATATTGATCCCCTCCAGTTTGTGCCTAAAAAATATTGCTAAGGGCTCTAGGGCCAAATTAAACAGAAGGGGCAATAATGAACAGCCCTGCCTTGTCCCTCGATGTAGAGAAAATTTGTCTGATATTAATGAGTTAACACTTAAAGTTGCCATAGGGTTGGAGTATAAAAGAGCAATAGTCTGAAATAAATTGCCGTGTATACCATACTTTCCCATAGTCGTGAACATATGATCCCACAGTAATGAGTCAAATGCTTTTTGTGTGTCTATAGAGATAACTGCTGCATCCTCTGTTAACCCTACTTCAGATTTCTTCTTTAATTCATGATAATTAATTGCTAACTCTAATTTCCTGACATTTTTTATAAGTGTCCTACCCTTAATAAACCCTGTTTGATCTGGATGAATCAATGTGCCTATCAATGTTTGGAGTCTGTTAGCTAGTATATGTGTAAATATTTTATAATCCGCGTTTAACAGGGAGATAGGTCTATATGAATCCATTGATTCTTTATTTTTACCTTGTTTAAAAATTAATATTATCCTAGATTCCGTAAATTGGACGGAGGGTATTTTTTTTCTAAAAAGAAATGATTAAAGACCTTATGAAGTATAGGAGTAATAATAAAAAAAGAATAATTCCGTGTTTAACCCTTGTGAGACGAATATTTTAAAGTGGCAGTTCACAGCCTCATATAAATATCTTTGGCGATATGGCAAAAAGAGCACTTGTCAAACTTTTATATACTGCAGTCAAGAATGGTTTCCCTGTATGTAATTACAGATGTATTCCTTCGGGGGATACGGTAGAAAGACTCACCCACACCGCCCATGCAACCTCTGTCTGGCGAGCATCCACCACATGCGGAAATAGAGCTATCCAGGCGCTCCAACTGCTCGTCGACACCTCCCAGGGAACGGTCAATCCATTCAGCCGCTGCTCGTCAGGTACTGCGCCTGCAGGTACCTCAGCTGTGCGGCTCTTCATTTAGCCAGTTCCGGTTTGCCTCCAGGTGCAAACAACCAATGAGAGTCCGCATACTGGGTCACGTAGTGGGTGGTCAGCCAATCCCGTGCAAGTAAATGCCAAAGAATTTTCAAACTGTATCGCCAAAGAAGCTGTGTTTGCTCCATAATAAATGAGCACTTTGTCCGCCCTCAGATGCCTCTAAGATGCTTGGGGATAGAGGGTATCTGGAAAGGATTCCTTGTAATCCTTAGTAAGATATCAAAGAAAGAAAAAAGGAGGTGATCCCAATATCCATAGTGTATATAAAAACAGCCTTTATTCTTCAAATTAAAATTCAAACATGATACACGCACAGAGAGTATCAGGTTTTACGCGTTTCGGCTGGGTGCCGTACTCATAAACCTGATTAGGCACAGGTGAGTGCCTTCTTAAAAGGGTTACAAAACAAATGGTTATTGGTTGGTGCTAAACACACCCCTGTTAACCATGGTTAACAGGGGTGTGTTTAGCACCAACCAATAACCATTTGTTTTGTAACCCTTTTAAGAAGGCACTCAGCTGTGCCTAATCAGGTTTATGAGTACGGCACCCACCCGAAACGCGTAAAACCTGATACTCTCTGTGCGTGTATCATGTTTGAATTTTAATTTGAAGAATAAAGGCTGTTTTTATATACACTATGGATATTGGGATCGCCTCCTTTTTTCTTTCTTTGGTATAGGAGTAATGTCAGCACTAAGAATTTGATATAGTTATCCTGGGAGATCGTCAGGTCCTGGGGCCTTATTAAGCTGCAGTTTATTAATAGATTTTTTAATCTCCTCTTCCGTTATTGGGCAGTTTAATAAATCGTGATCCTTTTTAGAAATTTGGGGTAGTTTGACCCCATTCCAGAAGGAGTCTTACTCTTGCTGATCTACTGTTTGCTCTTGATATAGCCGTTTAAAGTATTGCGCAAATTCCTCCAGAATATCTTGAGGGAGTGAGCATGTTTTATTTTTAGTTTTAATAAGAGATATGGTGCCCTCATGGAATTATAGTAATAAATGGACAGTCCCTTCAAGTGGCAAGATGTCTCCCATAGACCCTCGCAGCGGCTGGCCAGTGCCCTCATGGAATTATAGTAATAATGAGACAGACCCTGTCGCCTAGATTTAGAGTTTTGCGTTAGAAGGGGTGCGTTAGCTACATGTCTTTTTATTTTACTACACACTCGGCTAGATTTAGAGTTTTGTCGGTAACGACCCGCGTAGCTAACGCTGTTTTTTTTCCCCCCGCACCTTTTAAATACCGCTGGTATTTAGAGTTCACAGAAGGGCTGCGTTAGGCTCCAAAAAGGGAGCGTAGAGCATAATTTACCGCCACTGCAACTCTCAATACCAGCGGTGCTTACAGACGCGGCCAGCTTCAAAAACGTGCTTGTGCATGATTTCCCCATAGGAAACAATGGGGCCGTTTGAGCAAAAAAGCAGCATTCAGCTCCTAACGCAGCCCAATTGTTTCCTATGGGGAAACACTTCCTACGTCTGCACCTAACACCTAAACATGAACCCCCGAGTCTAAACACCCCTAACCTTACACTTATTAACCCCTAATCTGCCGCCCCCGCTATCCCCTGCATATTTTTGTTAACCCCTAATCTGCCGCTCCGTACACCGCCGCCACCTACGTTATCCCTATGTACCCCTAATCTGCTGCCCCTAACACCGCCGACCCCTATATTATATTTATTAACCCCTAATCTGCCGCCCCCAATGTCGCCGCCACCTACCTACAATTATTAACCCCTAATCTGCCGACCAGACCTCACCGCTACTATAATAAAGTTATTAACCCCTAATCCGCCTCACTCCTACCTCAATAACCCTATAATAAATAGTATTAACCCCTAATCTGCCCTCCCTAACATCGCCGACACCTAACTTCAAGTATTAACCCCTAATCTGCCGACCGGACCTCACCGCTACTCTAATAAATTTATTAACCCCTAAAGCTAAGTCTAACACTAACACCCCCCTAAGTTAAATATAATTTTTAGCTAACGAAATAAATTAACTCTTATTAAATAAATTATTCCTATTTAAAGCTAAATACTTACCTGTAAATAAACCCTAATATAGCTACAATATAAATAATAATTATATTGTAGCTGTTTTAGGATTAATATTTATTTTACAGGCAACTTTGTATTTATTTTAACCAGGTACAATAGCTATTAAATAGTTAATAACTATTTAATAGCTACCTAGTTAAAATAATTACAAAATTACCTGTAAAAATAAAGCTTAACCTAAGTTACAATTAAACCTAACACTACACTATCAATAAATTAATTAAATAAAATACCTACAATTATCTACAATTAAACCTAACACTACACTATCAATAAATAAATTAAATACAAATACCTACAAATAAATACAAATATATACACTAACTAAAGTACAAAAAATAAAAAAGGACTAAGTTACAAAAAATTAAAAAATAATTTACAAACATTAGAAAAAGATTACAACAATTTTAAGCTAATTACACCTACTCTAAGCCCCCTAATAAAATAACAAAGCCCCCCAAAATAAAAAAAAATCCCTACCCTATTCTAAAATAAAAATAGAAAAGCTCTTTTACCTTACCTTACCTTACCTTACACAGGAAGTAGCTGCTGCTGGATCCCAAGGACTTAAAGCCGTTCTTTTGCATACCGGCAAAGAAATAAGCACTCCAGAGGTTACAGTGAGGATCGCAAAACAGAACTAGCTGGCGAAGTGCTATTTTCAAAGTTACTAGCGGTTTTCTCTTTTCAAATAACCCCGCGAGCCCAGCATTCAGGTGATCCAAAATAAACTCTCCTGAAAGGCTCTTGCAAAGATCGTAACATCTGTTCATCGAGAAGCCCACAATAAGACCGCCAGCCAAGCAACAAGGGGGTGCATTCCAAAGACAAAGGATATCTAAAAGATTGGAAGTTTCTGCTTAATCCCACTACTGGAGTTTCTCCTTTGTTCCACTACTGAAGGAGGTGACACGAAATATTGACACGCCTGAATCAAAGGTAACTTTGTCACAATTTTGTTTCAACTGACACTAAGGAATACAAATATCTATCCTTGGTGATAGATTGCAATACAGTCAAGAATAAATATTGCAACAGTGTATAAAGTCTGCCAATCCAGGTAATATTTTTAAGAAGGAAAATGGACAAAATATTTTGTTTATAATTTAGTTACCAATTGCTGCTATCGAGAATTAAGTTTATCAACACACATTTTATTGCTATCAGTGTATAGGTTTTTGTGAATTGCAATTCAACATAGTGTATCAAATTGTGGCCACATTTGTACACCCATATCTGCTTATATTGTGTTTTAAGTATATATTTTTTACTATTATGTTTATGTTCTATTGAATTTTATAAAATAAACATCGGGATTCGGGAATATACCCATAAGTGTTGCTTTTCATATTATTGACCTCAGCTTATGTATTAAGCACCCCTCTTACATTTTTACCTCTTGTAGGTAAAATACCTTTTTTAAACTGTTCTTTTATAACCGTTTGTTGGGGGAATAACGGGATAAAAAGAGGAGGCTTTTTTGGAGCTCTTTCCGTTAGCTCTAGGGTGAGAGTCTTTTGTCACATGTATAAACTCCGAGTGTAACGCACCGCAAACATCCGCAAACAGTCCATTTGCACAACCACGAGATAGATAGATTTGATAGATAGATACATAGATTACATAGCTCAATCGATGCAATATACATATGATCGATACAAATTACATAGATCAATAGATGCAATATACATTTGATAGATACGAATTACATCGATCAATAGATGCAATATCCATTTGATAGATATGAATGTTATCGATCCAAAGATGCAATATACATTTGATAGA
This sequence comes from Bombina bombina, assembly GCF_027579735.1. Lineage (NCBI taxonomy): Eukaryota > Metazoa > Chordata > Amphibia > Anura > Bombinatoridae > Bombina > Bombina bombina. Next base: position 1,427,151,869 of record NC_069500.1, read on the forward strand.
TACGAATTACATCAACCAAAATATGTAATATACATTTTATAGATACGAATTACATCGATCAATAGATGCAATATACATTTGATAGATATGTTTGATAGTTAGATCGATTTGATAGATAAATAGATAGATTTGAAATATATATAATTTCCCTGACAGAGTATAACAATAAGACATGCGGTCTGTGACCCGTGGTGTGTTAAGTAGTACTATTCTTAGCAGTTTACTACTACCTGTTACTCCCCCTATCGGGGGAGGTCTATATGGCCTGCATTTTTGGAACCGGGAGATGGAAGAAGATGATTGGTCTGTCCTCCTACTTCAAATTTGTCAGAAACACAAGTGGCTGTCTCAAAACAGTCCGAACATGAGATAGATAGGATAGATAGATATACATAGATTGATAGTTAGATAGAATTGATAGAAGAGAAATAGATAGATTTTTTAGATATATAATTACCTTGACATAGTATAATAATTAAACATGCGGTCTGGGATCCATGGTAACTAGGTTGTGTTAAGTAGTACTATTCTTAGCACTTTCAGCCCTGTTACTCCTCCTATCGGGGGAGGTCTATATGGCCTGCCTGATTATCCTGACAAAGTATAACAACAAGACACACGGTCTGGGACCCATGGTAATTAGGTTGTGTTAAGTAGTACTATTCTTAGCACTTTAATCCCTCTTACTCCCCCTTTCGGTGGAGTTCTATATGGCCTGCATGATTACCCTGACAAAGTATAACAACAAAACATGCGGTGTGGGACCCATGGTAACTAGGTTGTGTTAAGTAGTACTATTCTTAGAACTGTAATCCCTGTTACTCCCCCTATCAAGGGAGGTCTATATGGCCTGCATGATTACCCTGACAAAGTATAATAAGAAAACATGCGGTCATGGACCCATGGTAACTAGGTTGTGTTAAGTAGTACTATTCTTAGCACTTTAATCCCTGTTCCTCCCCCTATCGGGGGCGTTCTATATGGCCTGGCTGATTATCCTGGCAAAATCTAATAACAAGACATGCGGTCTGGGAACCACTGTTAATGTTAACTAGGTTGTGTTAAGTTGTACTATTCTTAGCACTTTAACCCCTGTTACTTCCCCTATCAAGGGAGGTCTATATGGCCTGCATGATTACCCTGACAAAGTATAACAACAAAACATGCGGTCTGGGACCCATGGTGGTACTGGTATAACTATGTTTTCTTAAGTATTACTATTCTTCCCAGTTTAATCCCTGTGATTGGTCTGTCCTCCTACTTCAAATTTGTCCAAAACACAAATGGCTGTCTCAAAACAGTCCGGACACAAGATAGATAGATAGATAGATAGATAGGATAGATATACATAGATTGATAGTTAGATAGAATCGATAGAAGAGAAATAGATAGATTTGTTAAATATATAACTACCCTGACAAAGTATAATAATTAAACATGCGGTCTGGGACCCATGGTAACTAGGTTGTGTAAAGTAGTACTATTCTTAGCACTTTCATCCCTGTTACTCCTCCTATCGGGGGAGGTCTATATGGCCTGCATTATTACCCTGACAAAAAAGTATAACAACAAGACACGCGGTCTGGGACCCATGGTAACTAGGTTGTGTTAAGTAGTACTTTTCAAAGCACTTTAATCCCTATTACTCCCCCTATCGGGGGAGGTCTTTATGGCCTGCATGATTACCCTGACAAACTATAATAACAAAACATGCGGTCTGGGACCCATGGTGGTTCTGGTATAACTAGGTTTTCTTAAGTATTACTATTCTTCCCAGTTTAATCCCTGTGATTGGTCTGTCCTCCTACTTCAAATTTGTCCAAAACACAAGTGGCTGTCTCAAAACAGTCCGGACAGAAGATAGATAGATAGATAGATAGATAGATAGATAGATAGGATAGATAGATAGATAGATAGATAGATAGATAGATAGATAGATAGATAGATATACATAGATTGATAAAAGATAAATAGATAGATTTGTTAGATATATAATTACCCTGACAAAGTATAATAATTAAACATGCGGTCTGGGACCCATGGTAACTAGGTTGTGTTAAGTAGTACTATTCTTAGCACTTTAATCCCTGTAACTCCCCCTATCGTGGGAGGTCTATATGGCCTGCATGATTACCCTGACAAAGTATAACAACAAGACACGCGGTCTGGGACCCATGGTAACTAGATTGTGTTAATTAGTACTTTTATTAGCACTTTAATCCCTGTTACCCCCCCTATCGGGGGAGGTCTATATGGCCTGCCTGATTACCCTGACAAAATATAATAATAAGACATGCGGTCTGGGACCCATGGTAGCTAGGTTGTGTTTTAAGTAGTACTATTCTTAGCACTTTAATCTCTGTAACTCCCCCTATCGGGGAGGTCTATACGGCCTGCATGATTACCCTTACAAAATATAATAATAAGACATCTGCTCTGGGTCTGGGACCCATGGTAAGGTTGTGTTAAGTAGTACTGTTCTTAGCATTTTAATACCTGTTACTCACCCTAGCGGGGGAGGTCTATATGGCCTGCATGATTACCCTAACAAAATATAATAATAAAACATATGCTCTGGGACCCATGGTAAGGTTGTGCTAAGTAGTACTGTTCTTAGCATTTTAATACCTGTTTCTCACCCTATCAGGGGAGGTCTATATGGCCTGCATGATTACCCTTACAAAATATAATAATAAAACATATGCTCTGGGACCCATGGTAAGGTTGTGCTAAGTAGTACTGTTCTTAGCATTTTAATACCTGTTTCTCACCCTATCAGGGGAGGTCTATATGGCCTGCATGATTACCCTTACAAAATATAATAATAAAACATGCGGTCTGAGACCCATGGTAACTAGGTTGTGTTAAGTAGTACTGTTCTTAGCATTTTAAAACCTGTTACTCACCCTATCGGGGGAGGTCTATATGGCCTGCATGATTACCCTTACAAAATATAATAATAAAACATATGCTCTGGGACCCATGGTAAGGTTGTGTTAAGTAGTACTGTTCTTAGCATTTTAATACCTGTTACTCACCCTATCGGGGGAGGTCTATATGGCCTGCATGATTACCCTTACAAAATATAATAATAAAACATGCGGTCTGGGACCCATGGTAACTAGGTTGTGTTAAGTAGTACTGTTCTTATTAGTTTAATACCTGTTACAACCCCTAATGGTGGGAGGTCTATATGGCCTTCATGATTAGCCGCACCCAAACAAAAAAAAAGGCATGCGGTCTTGGACTAAGACCCATGGCTAACTCGGTTGTTTAAAGTAGTACTATTCTTAGCACTTTCATCCCTGTAACTTCAAGGCCACTCGGGGGTGGTCTACATGGCCATCATGATTACCTTAACAAAATATAACAATAAGACATGCGGTCTGGGACCCATGGTAACTAGGTTTTGTTTTAAGTAGTACTATTCTTAGCACTTTCATCCCTGTAACTTCAAGGCCTCTCGGGGGTGGTCTACATGGCCATCATTATTAGCCTAACAAAGTACAACAATAAAACCTTGGCTCTTGAAAGCCCGTTAATTGGCTGTATTTTGGTAGTACTGTTCTTATTAGTTTAATATCTGTTACAACACCGAATGGTGGGAGGTCTATATGGCCTGCATGATTAGCCGCACCAAAACAAAAAAAAAGGCATGCGGTCTTGGACTAAGACCCATGGCTAACTCGGTTGTTTAAAGTAGTACTATTGTTAGCACTTTCATCCCTGTTATTTCCAGGCCTCTCGGGGGTGATCTACATGGCCATCATGTTTAGCCTAACATAGTACAACAATAAAACCTTGGCTCTTCAAAGCCTGTTACTTGGCTTTATTTTGGTAGTACCGTTCTTATTAGTTTAATACCTGTTACAACACCGAATGGTGGGAGGTCTATATGGCCTGCATGATTAGCCGCACCAAACCAAAAAAAAAGGCATGCGGTCTTGGACTAAGACACATGGCTAACTCGGTTGTGTAAAGTAGTACTATTCTTAGCACTTTCATCCCTGTTACTTCCAGGCCTCTCGGGGGTGGTCTACATGGCCATCATGATTACCCTCACCAAAATATAACAACAAGACGAGCGGTCAGGGAACCATGGTAAGGTTACTTCCTTTCGCAAAATCGAGTATACCAGTTGCAGGCAGAGGTTCTGACCCTGCATTATGGCTGCACCTCTCCCTAAAAGAGGCATCCGTTACAGAGTCTGTGGGCATGTATGCAAAGAGATGGCCTGCCTAAAAGGAGCAGCAAGGTCATTCTCCTTCAGCCGTTTTATACGATGGCCCACAAACCTCAACAGCCACAACAGCAGGAAACACCACCTATGCCATCCTTTAGAACAATAGAGTACAGGTATGGCATTGATTTTAGGAACACGGAGATAATTTTTAGGAACCATGAAATTTAACTAAAAACCATGCTTGGACACCCAGTACAGTACAGGTCGTTCGCCTTCGACCTTTTTATAAGAGGGTCCCGGACCCTCAACAGAAACAACAGCAGGAAAGAGGACATATGGCATCCTTTTGAACAATAGATTACAGGTAATACATTGATTTTAGAAACCCGGAGATAATTTGTTGGAACCGGGAAATTGAACCAAAAAAATGATTGGACACCCAGTACACTTCTTTCTTCTTCAGCCTTTTTATAAGAGGCTCCAGGACCCTCAAGGAAAACAACAGCAGGAAAGAGGACATATGGCATCCTTTTGAACAATAGAGTACAGGTAATGCATTGATTTTAGAAACCCAGAGATAATTTTTAGGAAATGGGAAATAGAAAAAAACATTGATTTGACACCCAGTACACTTCTTTCTCCTTTGGCCTTTTTATAAGAGGGTCCAGGACCCTCAACAGAAACAACAGCAGGAAAGAGGACATATGGCATCCTTTTGAACAATAGAGTACAGGTACAGCATTGATTTTAGAAACCCGGAGATAATTTGTTGGAACCGGGAAATTGAACCAAAAAAATGATTGGACACCCAGTACACTTCTTTCTCCTTCGGCCTTTTAATAAGAAGGTCCAGGACCCGCAACAGAAACAACAGCAAGAAAGAGGACATATGGCATCCTTTTGAACAATAGAGTACAGGTAAGGCATTAATTTTAGAAACCCGGAGATAATTTGTTGGAACCGGGAAATTGAACCGAAAAAAAGATTGGACACCCAGTACACTTCTTTCTACTTCAGCCTTTTTATAAGAGGGTCCCGGACCCTCTACAAAAACAACAGCAGGAAAGAGGACATATAGCATCCTTTTGAACAATAGAGTACAGGTAAGGCATTGATTTTAGAAACCCAGAGATAATTTTTAGGAAATGGGAAATAGAAAAAAACATTGATTTGACACCCAGTACACTTCTTTCTACTTCAGCCTTTTTATAAGAGGGTCCCGGACCCTCTACAAAAACAACAGCAGGAAAGAGGACATATAGCATCCTTTTGAACAATAGAGTACAGGTAAGGCATTGATTTTAGAAACCCAGAGATAATTTTTAGGAAATGGGAAATAGAAAAAAACATTGATTTGACACCCAGTACACTTCTTTCTCCTTCGGCCTTTTTATAAGAGGGTCCAGGACCCTCAACAGAAACAACAGCAGGAAAGAGGACATATGGCATCCTTTTGAACAATAGAGTACAGGTACAGCATTGATTTTAGAAACCCAGAGATAATTTTTAGGAACCGGGAAATTGAACCAAAAAAATGATTGGACACCCAGTACACTTCTTTCTACTTCAGCCTTTTTATAAGAGGCTCCAGGACCCTCATCAGAAAGAACAGCAGGAAAGAGGACATATGGCATCCTTTTGAACAATAGAGTACAGGTAAGGCATTGATTTTAGAAACCCAGAGATAATTTTTAGGAAACAGGAAATAGAAAAAAACATTGATTGGACACCCAGTACACTTCTTTCTCCTTCAGCCTTTTTATAAGAGGGTCCCGGACCCTCTACAAAAACAACAGCAGGAAAGAGGACATATGGCATCCTTCTGAACAATAGAGTACAGGTAAGGCATTGATTTTAGAAACCCAGAGATAATTTTTAGGAAACGGGAAATAGAAAAAAACATTGATTGGACACCCTGTACACTTCTTTCTCCTTTGGCCTTTTTATAAGAGGGTCCAGAACCCTCAACAGAAACAACAGCAGGAAAGAGGACATATGGCATCCTTTTGAACAATAGAGTACAGGTACAGCATTGATTTTAGAAACCCAGAGATAATTTTTAGGAACCGGGAAATTGAACCAAAAAAATGATTGGACACCCAGTACACTTCTTTCTACTTCAGCCTTTTTATAAGAGGCTCCAGGACCCTCAACAGAAACAACAGCTGGAAAGCGGACATTTTGCATCCTTTTGAACAATAGAGTACAGGTACGGCATTGATTTTAGAAACCCAGAGATAATTTTTTGGAACCGTTAAATTGGCCAAAAAACCATGCTTGGTCACCCAGTACAGGTCGTTCTCCTTCAGCCTTTTTATAAGAGGGTCCAGCACCCTCAACAGAAACAACTGCAGGAAACACCACATATGCCATCCTTTTGCACAATAGAGTACAGGTATGGCATCCATTTTAGAAACCCGGAGATAATTTTTAGGAACCGGGAGATGGAAAAAGATGCTTGGACAACCAGTACACTTTGTTCTCCTTCACCCTTTTAATAAGATGGCCCACGAACCTCAACAGGCACAACAGCATGAAACACCACATATGCCATCCTTTTGCACAATCGAGTACAGGTATGGCATTGATTTGAGGAACCCGGAGATAATTGAGAGGAACCGGGAACATTTTACAAAAAATGTGCTTGGACACCCATTACAGGTCGTTCTCCTTCAGCCTTTTTATACCATGGGCCACGACCCTCAACAGGCGCAACAGCATGAAACACCACATATGCCACCCTTTTGCACAATAAACTACAGGTATGGCATAGATGGAACCCGGAGATAATTTAGAGCAACCAAGAGATGGATAAAGATGCTTGGTCGGTCCTCCTCCTTCAAATTTGGGGCACTGCGTGTGTAATTTAATGGTCCACCAGATATGAGTGGTGTGTTAAGTTGTACTATTCTTAACAGTTTAATCACTGTTATGTGCCTTATTTTTTGCTTTGAGTTTTGTAGCCACAGAGCAGCATCAGAGGCCAGAAAAATTAGGCATGTACAAATGACTGAAAAATTGGGTATTGTTGTAGCCACTGCTGTAGCAGCGGCCAGAAAAATTGATGTTTGTAAAACATTTAGAAAGTGCCCTAAAAGCTTGCGGCTTGAACACTAGTTGTTGGCGGATAAGTCAAGCAAGTCATCCTGCATTATAAGAAAAAAAAAGCCAGCGTGTGTACCAGTTGTAGCCCAAGCCAGCTCATCTCATCATCAGGCCTTTTTTACTCAAATGTATCACCCAATGTCAGTCCCTTCGGGATCCATCCCTCATTCATTTTAATAAAGGTGAGATAGTCAAGGCTTTTTTGACCTAGGCGACTTCTCTTCTCAGTGACAAAACCTCCTGCTGCACTGAAGGTCCTTTCGGACAGGACACTTGAAGCGGGGCAGGCCAGAAGTTCAATTGCAAATTGGGATAGCTCAGGCCACAAGTCAAGCCTGCACACCCAGTAGTCAAGGGGTCCATCGCTCCTCAGAGTGTCGAGATCCGCAGTTAATGCTAGGTAGTCTGCTACCTGTCGTTTGAGTCTTTCTCTGAGGCTCTGGCAATGCATGGGAGTTAAAAAGGTCTGCATGTCCTCCATCAACAACACATCAGGAAAGCGTCCTGTCCTTGCCGCCGTGGTCATGGGAGGAGGAGGAGGATTACTTTCATCTCTTCCCCTATTACATTCCCGTTGTGCTGTGACATCACCCTTATACGCTGTGTAAAGCATATTTTTTAATTTATTTTTAAAATGCTCCATCCTTTCCGACTTGCGGGAATTTGGTAACATTTCAGGCACTTTATGCTTATACCGTGGGTCTAGTAGCGTGGACACCCAGTACAGATCGTTCTCCTTCAGCTTTTTTATACGAGGGTCCCTAAACAGGCACGACAGCATGAAAGAAACCATTTGCACAAGGTTGGATGCCGAGCTAATCATGTCCTGTTCCTCCTCCTCACTGATCTCACTGATGGTATCTTCTTCCCCCCAGCCACGTACAACACCACGGGTACCAGAGAGGTGACAACAACGAGCACCCTGGGATGCCTGTTGTGCTCGGTCTTCCTCCTCCTCCTCAAAGCCACATTCCTCCTCTGACTCCTCCTCCTCACAATCCTCTTCCTGCGTTGCCGCAGGTCCAGCAAGCGATGCTGATAAGGCTGTTTGTGGTGGTGATGGACACCACAACTCTTCCTCTTCATGCTCATCTACGGCCTGATCCAGCACTCTTCGCAGGGCACGCTCCAGGAAGAAAACAAATGGTATGATGTCGCTGATGGTGCCTTCAGTGCGACTGACAAGGTTTGTCACCTCCTCAAAAGGACGCATGAGCCTACAGGCATTGCGCATGAGCGTCCAGTAATTTGGCAAAAAAATCCCCAGCTCCCCAGAGGCTGTCCTAGCACCCCGGTCATACAAATACTCATTAACAGCTTTTTCTTGTTGGAACAGGCGGTCAAACATTAGGAGTGTTGAATTCCACCATGTCGGGCTGTCGCAAATCAAGCGCCTCACTGGCAGGTTGTTTCGATGCTGGATATCGGACAAGTGCGCCATGGCCGTGTAGGAATGCCTGAAATGGCCACACACCTTCCTGGCCTGCTTCAGGACGTCCTGTAAGCCTGGCTACTTATGGACAAATCGTTGTACAATCAGATTACACACATGTGCCATGCACGGCACATGTGTCAACTTGCCCAATTTCAATGCTGCCACCAAATTACTTCTATTGTCAGAAACAACCTTGCCAATCTCCAGTTGGTGCGGAGTCAGCCACTGATCCACCTGTGCATTCAGGGCGGTCAGGAGTGCTGGTGCGGTGTGACATTCCGCTTTCAGGCAAGTCAACCCCAAGACGGCGTGACACTGCCGTACCCGGGATGTGGAATAGTACCTAGGGAGCTGGGGGGGTGCCATTGATGTGGAGCAAGACGCAGAAGCAGAAGAGGACTCAGCCAAGGAAGAGGTTTTCGAAGAGGTTATGGAAGAGGATGGAGTAGGAGGAGTAGAGGAGGTAGCAGCAGGCCTGTCTGCAAGTCATGGCGGTGTCACCAACTCTTCTGCAGAGCCACGCATTCCATGCTTGTCAGACATCAGCAGGTTTACCCAATGCGCAGTGTAGGTGATATACCTGCCCTGACCATGCTTTGCAGACCAGCTATCCGTGGTCATATGGACCCTTGCCCCAACGCTGTGTGCCAGACATGCCATAACTTCCTTTCGCACAACAGAGTACAGGTTTGGGATTGCCTTTTGTGAAAAGAAATTTCTGCCAGGTACCTTCCACTGCGGTATTCCAATAGATACAAATTTTTTGAAAGCATCAGACTCCACCAGCTTGTATGGTAAAAGCTGGCGGGCTAAGAGTTCAGACAAGCCAGCTGTCAGACGCCGGGCAAGGGGGTGACTTTGAGAAATTGGCTTCTTACGCTCAAACATGTCCTTGACAGACACCTGACTGTGGGCAGATGACCAGGAACTGCTACGTAAGAGAGACTGAGTGGAGGATGGCTGAGAGGGGGCAAGGAGGACAGCAGTGGTTGACGTGGCTGAAGATGCTGGAGCAGGAGGAGGAGGGCGGCTTTCAGTTTGTGTGCTGCTTCTACTCATGTGTTCTTCCCATCGGCGTTTGTGATGGGAGACCATGTGCCTTCGCAAAGCAGTTGTACCTAGGTGGGTGTTGGACTTCCCACGACTCAGTTTCTTTTGGCACAGGTTGCAAATGGCATCGCTGTTGTCAGAGGCAGACACACAAAAAAATGCCACACTGCTGAGCTCTACGATGACGGCATTCTGGTGGTGGCAACAGCATGCGTTGATGGGCGTCGGCGTGCTGTCTGGCTGACCCCGGGTGCCGATGCATGCTGTCTGACTGTGCCACTAGCTCCTTGCGACGACCTCCCCCTGCTTCCAACTCGTCTCCTCCTCCTCCTCTCGTTCTCCCCATCTGAACTTTCCCCCTCTTCGCCTTCTCTTCTAGCAGGCACCCACGTGACATCTGACACATCAAGAAAGGAAGCAGCAGCGGGTACAACATCATCATCATCACACCATACCTCCATGTCTGTAATGCTGCCTGACTGAGACATATCACTGTTATCTACATCCTCTGTCAATGATGGTTGCGCATCACTCATTTCTTCCAACTGATGTGTCAATAACTCCTGTGACAGATCAAGTGAAGTGGCTGTGGTGATAGTGTTGGTGGTGGCGACAGGCGGGTGAGTGGCACTGGTCACTTGAGACGTGCCCAAGGCACAGCTGGACGTAGATGGTGCGTCAAGGTTAGGAGGGCTATGAGCGGAAGCTGTAGAAGATTGGGTGTCCTGTGTTAGCCATTCAACTAGGTCCTCCTCAGAACTTTTCGCGTCCCCCCTGGCACCCGGCGTCTGAACAATGTGCATATTTGTAGGGTCTAAAGGAATCACAGCACCCCGACTACGACGACAGAACCTGCGGGGTGGCCTTCCTCTGCCTGTCATTTTTTTAAAATGTACACTTACAATACTATTACACAAATTATGAGTGGTGGCACTGGGCAAGAGGGCACAGTATACGCTGTGAGACTGACAACAAAAAAAAAGACTGATGTTTGAAAGTCAAAAATGTTTATTTTTTAAATATTAGAAGTACTGTGACAACAAATATGATTGTTGGCACTAGTTGGCAAATGGGCCTGTCTGGCACACACGCTGGGAGTAAGGCAACTGCAATTAGATTAAACTAGCTGAGTCATGCTTCTTAGTCCAAAAATTGTTTTTACAAAAAATTGACAATACTGTTAGAAAAAATATGATTGGTGGCACTAGTTGGAAACGGCAAGTGGGCCTGGCACACACGTTGGCAGGCAGGCAACTGCAATTCAATGGCACTAGGAGACTGAAGCTTCACAATCAAAAAAGTTATGATTTAAAATGTTTTCAATACTGTTACAAGAAATATGATTGGTGGCACTAGTTGGATAGTGGGCATGGCACACACGCTGACAGGCAGGAGGAAACTGCAATTCAATGGCATGAGCAAACTGATGATTCACAATCTAACAATTTTTTATTTTAAATATTAACAATACTGTTACAACAACTATGATTGGTGTAACTAGTTGTCAAGTGGGTCTGGCACACAGGCTGGCAGGCAGGAGGAAACTGCAATTCAATGGCACTAAGAGACTGAAGCTTCACAGTCAAAAAAGTTATGATTTAAATTTTTTTCAATACTGTTACAAGAAATATGATTGGTGGCACTAGTTGGCTAGTGGGCCTGGCACACACGCTGGCAGGCAGGAGGAAAGTGCAATTCAATGGCACGAGCAAACTGATGATTCACAATCTAACAATTTTTAATTTTAAATATTAACAATACTGTTACAACAAATATAATTGGTGTAACTAGTTGGCAGGTGGGCCTGGCACAAAGGCTGGCAGGCAGGAGGTAACTGCAATTCAATGGCACTAAGAGACTGAAGATTCACAGTCCAAAAAGTTATGATTTAATTTTTTTTCAATACAGTTACAAGAAATATTATTGGTGGCACTAATTGGCTAGTGGGCCTGGCACACAGGCTGGCAGGCAGGAGGAAAGTGCAATTCAATGGCACGAGCAAACTGATGATTCACAATCTAACATTTTTTAATTTTAAATATTAACAATACTGTTACAACAAATATAATTGGTGTAACTAGTTGGCAGGTGGGCCTGGCACACAGGCTGGCAGGCAGGAGGTAACTGCAATTCAATGGCACTAGGAGACTGAAGCTTCACAGTCAAAAAAGTTATGATTTAAATTTTTTTCAATACTGTTACAAGAAATATGATTGGTGGCACTAGTTGGCTAGTGGGCCTGGCACACACGCTGGCAGGCAGGAGGAAAGTGCAATTCAATGGCACGAGCAAACTGATGATTCACAATCTAACAATTTTTAATTTTAAATATTAACAATACTGTTACAACAAATATAATTGGTGTAACTAGTTGGCAGGTGGGCCTGGCACAAAGGCTGGCAGGCAGGAGGTAACTGCAATTCAATGGCACTAAGAGACTGAAGATTCACAGTCCAAAAAGTTATGATTTAATTTTTTTTCAATACAGTTACAAGAAATATTATTGGTGGCACTAATTGGCTAGTGGGCCTGGCACACAGGCTGGCAGGCAGGAGGAAAGTGCAATTCAATGGCACGAGCAAACTGATGATTCACAATCTAACAATTTTTAATTTTAAATATTAACAATACTGTTACAACAAATATAATTGGTGTAACTAGTTGGCAGGTGGGCCTGGCACACAGGCTGGCAGGCAGGAGGTAACTGCAATTCAATGGCACTAGGAGACTGAAGCTTCACAGTCAAAAAAGTTATGATTTAAATTTTTTTCAATACTGTTACAAGAAATATGATTGGTGGCACTAGTTGGCTAGTGGGCCTGGCACACACGCTGGCAGGCAGGAGGAAAGTGCAATTCAATGGCACGAGCAAACTGATGATTCACAATCTAACAATTTTTAATTTTAAATATTAACAATACTGTTATAACAAATATAATTGGTGTAACTAGTTGGCAGGTGGGCCTGGCACACAGGCTGGCAGGCAGGAGGTAACTGCAATTCAATGGCACTAAGAGACTGAAGATTCACAGTCAAAAAAGTTATGATTTTAAAAAAAATCAATACAGTTACAAGAAATATGATTGTTGGAACTAGTTGGCTAGTGGGCCTGGCACACACGCTGGCAGGCAGGAGGAAACTGCAATTCAATGGCACTAGCAAACTGGTGATTCACAATCTAAGAATTTTTAATTTTAAATATTAACAATACTGTTACAACAACTATGATTGGTGTAACTAGTTGTCAAGTGGGCCTGGCACACAGGCTGGCAGGCAGGAAGAAACTGCAATTGAATGGCACTAGGAGACTGATTATTCACAGTCCAAAAGTTATGATTTAAAAAAATTTCAATACAGTTACAAGAAATATGATTGTTGGCACTAGTTGGCTAGTGGGCCTGGCACACACGCTGGCAGGCAGGAGGAAACTGCAATTCAATGGCACTAGCAAACTGATGCTTCACAATCTAAGGATTTTTTAAAAATATTAACAATACTGTTACAACAAATATGATTGGTGTAACTAGTTGGCAAGTGGGCCTGGCACACAGGCTGGCAGGCAGGAGGAAACTGCAATTCAATGGCACTAGGAGACTGAAGATTCACAGTCAAAAAAGTGATGATTTAGAATTTTTTCAATACTGTTACAAGAAATATGATTGGTGGCACTAATTGGCTAGTGGGCCTGGCACACAGGCTGGCAGGCAGGAGGAAAGTGCAATTCAATGGCACGAGCAAACTGATGATTCACAATCTAACAATTTTTAAATTTAAATATTAACAAAACTGTTACAACAACTATGATTGGTGTAACTAGTTGGCAAGTGGGTCTGGCACACAGGCTGGCAGGCAGGAGGAAACTGCAATTCAATGGTACTAGGAGACTGAAGCTTCACAGTCAAAAAAGTTATGATTTAAATTTTTTTCAATACTGTTACAAGAAATATGATTGGTGGCACTTGTTGGCTAGTGGGCCTGGCACACACGCTGGCAGGCAGGAGGAAAGTGCAATTCAATGGCACGAGCAAACTGATGATTCACAACAATCTAACAATTGTTAATTTTAAATATTAACAATACTGTTACAACAAATATGATTGGTGTAACTAGTTGGCAGGTGGGCCTGGCACACAGGCTGGCAGGCAGGAGGAAACTGCAATTCAATGGCACTAGGAGACTGAAGATTCACAGTCAAAAAAGTTATGATTTAAAAAAATTTTAATACAGTTACAAGAAATATCATTGTTGGCACTAGTTGGCTAGTGGGCCTGGCACACACGCTGGCAGGCAGGAGGAAACTGCAATTCAATGGCACTAGCAAACTGGTGATTCACAATCTAAGAATTTTTTATTTTAAATATTAACAATACTGTTACAACAAATATGATTGGTGTAACTAGTTGGCAAGTGGGCCTGGCACACAGGCTGGCAGGCAGGAGGAAACTGCAATTCAATGGCACGAGCAAACTGATGATTCACAATCTAACAATTTTTTATTTTATATATTTACAATACTGTTACAACAAATATGATTGGTGTAACTAGTTGGCAAGTGGGCCTGGCACACACGCTGGCAGGCAGGAGGAAACTGCAATTCAATGGCACTAGGAGAGTGAAGATTCACAGTCAAAAAAGTTATGATTTAAAAAAAATTCAATAATGTTACAACTAATATGATTGGTGGCACTAGTTGGCTAGTGGGCCTGGCACACATGCTGGCAGACAGGAGGAAAGTGCAATTCAATGGCACGAGCAAACTGATGATTCACAATCTAGCAATTTTTTATTTTAAATATTAACAATACTGTTACAACAAATATGATTGGTGTAACTAGTTGGCAAGTGGGCCTGGCACACACGCTGGCAGGCAGGCAACTGCAATTAAATAACAATAGCAGAATGATGTAACAGTTTGTTTTTAAAAAAGTTACAAAAATGTTACAACAGATAGGAGTAATGGCACTCAGGATAAAACTAGGCACAGTATGTGCTGGCAGCCTGACACACAGGCTGGCACTAGTGGTGGCAGGCTGGCCTGTGAACTAATATTAAATAACACTAGAAGAGGACTGATGTTAACACTCAAAGAGTGATGTAAAAGTTTTTTTTTACAAAATTTAATGTTATGTTACAACAGATAGGAGTCGTGGACTGGCACTGAGGATGGAAGTAGGCACAGTATATGCTGGCAGCCTGACACACAGGCTGGCACTAATGGCAGCCTGGCTGGCCTGGTAACTAAAATTTAATAACACTAGAAGAGGACTGATGTTAAAAAGAAATTTACATAACATTTACACTAATGTTGTTACTCCAGATATAAGTGGTGGAAAAAAATAATAATAATCTGTGTAACACTATATGATGTGGGCCAGAAACACACAGGCCTGATGGAAAAAGAAATTAAATTACACTAGCAAGATGATTTAATTTTTTTTTTAACTTTTAAATAATGTAAAGCAGATATGAGTCGTGGCTGGTAGGTAGGGCAGCAATTTACCACGGTATGCTGTGTAAGTGAGAAACACACAGGCCTGATAGAAAATTAAATTAGATTACACTAGCAAAATGATTTAAAGATTTTTTTTTAAATTTAAAGAAAAAGGTTAAGCACATATGAGTCATGGCTGATAGCCTTGGAAGGGCAGCAATTAAAAACAGTAGGCTCTGTAAGTCAGATACACACAGGCCTGATAGAAAATAAAATTAGATTACACTAGCAAAATGATTTAAAGTTTTTTTTATTTTTTATTTAAAGAAAAAGGTTAAGCACATTTGAGTCGTGGCTGCTAGCCTTGGTAAGGCAGCAATTAACCACAGTAGGCTCTGTAAGTCAGATACACACAGGCCTGATAGAAAATAAAATTAGATTACACTAGCAAAATGATTTAAAGTTTTTTTGGGGGGAATTTAAAAAAAGGTTAAACACATATGAGTCGTGGTTGATAGACTAGGGAGGGCAGCAATTAAACACAGTATGCTCTGTAAGTCAGCAAAACACACAGGCCTGATAGAAAATGAAATTAGATTACACTAGCAAAATGATTTAAAAGTTGTTTTTTTAAATTTAAAATAAGGTTAAGCAGATATGAGTGGTGGCTGGCACAGAGCAATTAACCAAAAGACTGAAAAAAACTGAAGTATATGCTGTGTGAGCCTGAGAGACACAGGCCTGATAGAAAATGAAAATAAATTACACTAGCAAAATAATTTAAAATTTTTGTTGGTTAAATTTAAACTAATGTTGTTAGGCAGATATCAGTGGTGGCACTAATCACAGCATATGCTGTGAGCCTCACACACAGGCTGAAAGCCAGGCAAATGCAAATAAAAATACAAAGAAAAAAAAAAAGACTGAAGTTATAGCCCTAAAAAGGGCTTTTTGGGGTGCTGTCCTTGCAGCAGAGATGAGATGAGTCCTTCAGGACTGTAGTGGACACTAAATACACTAGCCTAGCTATCTATTTCCCTATAATGTCAGCAGCAGCAACACAAAAGCTCCTCTCACTAAGAAAGCAAGGTCGTAATGAGTCTAAAATGGCTGCTGCCAAGAAGCTGGGAGGGTCTGTGAGGGAGTGTCTGATGCTGATTGGCTCTAATGTGTCAGAAGGCTGTGACATACAGGGTCAAAGTTTCCTCAATGATGACACATAGGGGGCGGATCGAACATCGCATATGTTCGCCCGCAGTGGCGAACGCGAAAAAACTATGTTCGCCGGGAACTGTTCTCCGGCGAACAGTTCGCAACATCACTAAATTCCAATATTTCTATCCTTGCAGAATACATTCCGGGTTTATCAAATACCACGGCAGATTGGGGTTCTCTTTATAACAGAGATTCAAGCGATTGGAAACTCCTCAAGAAGTTTTTTCTTCAGATTCAATCCTTAAGAGGTCCATTTCTTCTAGACCTGTTCGCCTCTCGCTTGAATTTCCAGATAAAACCATTTTTCAGTTGGCGTCCGGATCCAGATGCCTTAGCTATAGATGCTTTTCTTCAAACTTTGCCCCTTCTAGGAGCTTACATCTTTCCTCCTTTTTCCATGATTTCCAGAACTATAACTTATATCCGCAAACATCTCAACTCTATTCTACTGATAACTCCTCTTTGGCCCTCCCAACCCTGGTACCCATCCCTCCTAGAGATGTCTTACTTACCTCCCCTCCTTCTCCCTCCTCATCTCCTCCTTCTCTTGGATAATCTAGGGAACCTTCATCCTCTAATTTACCAGAACCCCCTTGGACTAGTTGCTTGGACAATTTCCGGGGATCTTGGTCTTGCAAAGGCCTTTCGTCAAGAACTAGTTCTCTCCTCAGAGATTCTTGGGCCCCAGGTACCAGAAAATGTTATGATTCCGCATGGTCCAGATGGGATGGCTGGTGCACTCAAAGGAATTTGGATCCCTTTTCAGCTCCTTTGACTCAAATTTTAAATTATCTATCTTTTCTTTTTGATCAAGGTTTAGCCTATCGTTCCATCAATATTACTAGATCTGCAATTTCTGCAGGTCATTTTCCAATTTCTGATATTCCTATTGGACGTAATTTTCAAATTTGTAGACTTTTAAAATCTATTCGTCTTAACAGGCCTCCCATCCCTAAACATCTTGAATTCTGGGACGTGGATCTTATTTTTTCTCTTTTCAATTCTTGGCCTTCTAATGATTTACTCTCTTTAAAACAACTTTCTTTTAAACTTACTACTCTTTTTTGTTTTCTCTCTTGTAAAAGAGTCTCTGACATCAAAGCTATTGATTTCAATTCTAAAAATGTTTCTTCCCAAGGAATTGTATTTAATATTGTTCGTAGAACTAAAACTAATATTTCTACTATCTTTTACCCTTACTTTTACGAACATCCTAAATTATGTGTGGTTCTTTGTTTCAAAGAATACGAATTAAGAACTTCTCATTTTAGATCTTCTTCTAATCAACTTTTATTATTATTCATTCCACCGCACAAACCTGTTTCTTCCATAACTATAACTAGATGGGTTAGATCTACTATGTCTGAAGCGGGTATAGATAATAGATTTTCTTCTAATTCTATTAGAGGAGCTTCTACCTCTAAAGCTTTCTTTAAATCATGTTCCTTACAAGATATTTTAAATGCAGCTGATTGGTCTTCTGATTCTACTTTCCGACAATTTTATTTTAAACCTATTTCTTCTATTTCTCATAGTCTTATTAATTGATTTATTTTGCTTTAAACTAGCAAAATATGAGTCTCTGGTCTTGTAATAAAATTCTGATTATCCTAACTTTAGTGTAGATATAATCTAGATTTTATTAAAGACACAGAGACAAATATTTTCCCTCCCTTTTATTTCCCACCCAATTATTCAGGATTATTTCAATGTAATTATTATAAAATATGTTAATGTTCTAATTTCTTTTTCAGCTCCAAACCCTTCCTCTTCAGGAATCTGATTTGTCGCTTCAAACGGATCTTCAAGGATCTTCAAACTTCAATCCAAATTCCTTTCCAGTTACAATCTTCTAGTTATGGATTTCAAAGTTTTCAACGTTTTTCAAGTTCCTGTTTCAAAGACTCCTTCATTTTTCAATTCAACATTGGTTTCTTTATTTTACCTACATTTTCCTTTGTTTGATGAACTTTATGTTTATTTTTCGCATCAATTCAGAAAGAGGACAGTTTGGGTCTTACTGGTCATTATTTGGATATGTTAATGACTCTGATTGGTCTTTTTTGTCACTGTCCACTCAAAATGTTATCTCATTGGTCTCCATTTTTCTGGCAGTTTGTTCTTTGTTTTATTTTTAAATGATATATGATGCTTTAACTGTACTTTTAAATTATGTCCTGAGCAGTAAATTGAAGGATTATGCAAAATATTCGTCTCTGTGTCTTTAATAAAATCTAGATTATATCTACACTAATGTTAGGATGATTGGAATTTTGCGTTATGTGTGTACAAGGGAGGAGACTTGTGAGGTGAAGGAGGCATTCTTAGGATATGATCAATTCGTTGACAGAAAAGCACCGGCTATTGCAAATCATGTATTGGGAGTGTTGGAGAAATACAATTGTCTTGAAAAGCTGGTAGCTCAGACTTACCACGGAGCCTCTCTGATGGCATCAGATCTTAATGGGGTGCAGGCCAAGATTAAATAAAAACTACCAGAAGCCATTTTTATCTATTGTTATGCCCACAAGTTGAACCTGGTGCTCTCCCATTCCGCCAAATCTATACCTGAGTGTCAAGTATTTTTTTCAACACTTGAGGGAATGGCCACGTTTTTCAGTAAGTCAACCAAGCGCACCCAAGTACTTAACAAATTAGTGAAGAGATGGTTACCAAGATCAGCACCCACCAGATGGAGTTCATATTCCAGACTAGTGCATACGGTCAACATGTTCAAAATTGATCTGCGTGCTAGGTTCCAGTTTATCCAACAAAATCCAGCTGATTGGGAGAATGAGGCCTATATAATGGCTAAAGGATATAATAGCTTTCTTTATAAAGCATTAACCTGCTTCTTGCTAATGGCATATGAGGCCATTTTCCTACAAACTGACATACTCTTTCGTTTGCTGCAGAATAAAGTGATGGATGCTGGATTCTGTTGTCAGAGAATTGATGACACTATAAAATTTCTGGAATGCAAGGGACAAGAGTTTGACACTTTCTATGGGGAATTTGAGAAGAAATGCGTCAAACTGGGTCTGACAGACAAAGAAAGAACAAGAAGTAGAGAGCCAATAAAAGATTGCACCAAACTGCTAGAGATGTCAAAAATATTGATGACGAAAAACTGCAGAGCCCAAAAAAATATGCCAAATATTTTGACTTAGTTAAACTAAAATGTGATCTAATTGGATTGTATGGTTCTGAAGTTTTAAGGACTGAATGCAAATCACCTGGAGACCTTATAAATTGTTTGGCCAAAAAAGATATGATGAAGACCAGAAGTTCCAGAGGCTGTTAAACTACTACATCTGGTTCACACAATACCAGCGACAACAGCCTATGTTGAGAGGTCATTCTCTGCTTTAAAGAGAATAAAAACACACACCAGGAGAGGCGGGGCGAGCGGCTGACAAAGATGGCCGCACTTTACTGAAGCTCTCTAAGCGAGCTGGACATGTAATCTCATAACAACAGGTAGCCTGGAGATTTTTTGGCACAGGACCTCTACTTTTGCTCCGGAACACCCAGTGATCTCCCAGTATCAATTGGGGCAAGAAAATCTCAGATTTGAAGGCAACGTCTTGACCGTAACTCAGAAAGTCATGCCGCTTTGAAACTGCGTCACAGAATGCTGCAGCTCAGCAACCCTCCGGTGTCTCCTAAAAAGAACCCCTGAACAGCCCAGCGTACTACACAAATAAGTAAAGGTGACTTATAGTATTTTATTCAGTACTACAGCTAGGAGAGGCTTACCCGGTAATCGGCTCTCAAATACACCTAAAAGCTTAAAGCTATCAAACACGCTTTAACTAATATATCTCCTTTTCAACTTTTAATATTTTGAGACTTGAACAGACATATCTGTAATATATAGCAGAAATCCTCTACTTGCAGAGCATGAACCGTGTAACTTTATTATGGGACATATACAGATAATGTTGGAAGCAGCTTGATCACTGCACACTTGTTTTATATACTCATTTGGCACAGTATACACTCTCCCCTTCCTTTTCCCACTACTCTTAGTAGTAGTGGGTCATACCCACTACCTTTTACCGTAATCGCTCTGTGAGAGCAAAATCCCTGGGGAGTTGTGTCTTGGTGAAGAATACTCTCAGTACAATCACGCCTAGTCTCATCTCTCTATTTTTCAATAATGTCACAAAGAAAGCCAACGCGGAGTGACAAATCCCAAAAGCTAACCTCAGCAGCCCAGGGAGCTATGAGCTCCTTTTTCAAGCAGTCTGACAAACAGAGGCCTAATAAAGATCTAGAGCTCCTGCAAACATCTCAAGATGAAAGCTCCTGCGAAGCAGCAGATGTTACAATAGGAGAGCAAGCACAACATATTGAAATGGGAAAAAGATGACATTATTACTTATGGAGCTATGGAAGCCCTTATTGAACAGGTCAAATCGTGCATTAAAACAGAATGTGCAGGCTTAAAGAAGGACATTTCTGACCTCTGTTACAGAGTGGATACTCTGGAAGAACACTAGTATGTTGCATCTCAGAAAATAGCAAGCCTCTCAACCAAAGCTTTTCAACATCACCAGTGTATGGTTGTCAGGTATCATAACCACTATACCTTTAAGACCCAGTGCAGACTCACTCCTTTCCCTATTTAAGGCTCCTCCTTATGATATCTCATTGCTTAGTATTGCAGTAATCTTTCCTAGATCCTCTGTGAACCTATGCCATCCTGTGAACGCTGTTCACAAACCTCTGAACTCCTGAGAAACTTAACATTGAAACTCCTATCTCTGTTGTCTTGTATTATTTTAAGGCAACTTATCGTTTTTCCTGTGTTCTACATTTAAAGTTGAGAGGACTCTGCTTTATCTCTCTGCCGCACTCCGGTTCCAGCTACCGCTCTCCTTGCCTGTCAGCTCACAGCAGTGTTCTACGGGAACGCGGTGACGTCATCCGCCAGCTTCACATTACCGCTGATAGCAGCAGCTCCTATTCTCTGCTCACTTCCTCAGCTTGTGGCGAGTTTTGCTTCGCGCTCCTGCTTGGTAAGCACTGCTCTAGTTTGATCCTCTGAGCTACCGCAGAACATTGTATCTTTGCCTTACTCTCCTAAAAAGAAATCTAAACTTATATGAGTGCCAATATTATTTGTTCTGATCCTCTCACTTTCATAAGTTTTTCTCAGTGTGTGGCAGCCATATTTTGTTTTCTCTTGCAAGAGTCTGAATATTATAAACATTACACTGCATACAACTCTTATATCAGGATTGTTTTCAACTACCCCTGCTGCTTTATTTTTTCCTTCCACAGTGTCAACCCTGACACATGTGGCAGCCATAGGGGAAATGTGGGAAACTGCACCTGTATATTAAAATTGTATTGTGTGATTACTGAGTAATACATTGTTGCGCAGGATCACCATGTGTATCCCATACTATTCACTAATACAATACACCCTATTTAATAGTGTCATATCCTAGCAGTTGTGGTTCTAAAGCACCTGATGTTACATTCTTATTTAAGCTCTTTAAATTTCAGTTCCCTTGACATACTCTTGACATAATACTAAGCCTATTAACATGGACCCAGCTGGGATGAATACACATATTCAGAACCTCACTCAGAGGGTTGATCTGCTTACAGAGGCCTTGAATACCCTCAAAGTGGAGAATGATACTATGAAAACTTACATCCGGGATGTTGTGGATAAAAGGGTCCCCTTACTGGAGCCCCAGGTTAGTACTCCAGAGAAATTTAATGGTGATCGCTCTCAATATAGGGATTTTAAGAATGCCTGTTTGCTCATGTTTTCTTTGAAACCCCATACCTATCCAAATGATAGAGCTAGAGTATTAACTGTTATTTCCTATTTGAGGGGTGAGCCACGCACCTGGGCTAACTCCTATTTTGAAAGTAACGATGAGATTCTTAATTCATTAGAAAATTTCTTTACTGCCATGGGTACCCTATACGAAGATCCATACAAACAGCTCACCGCAGAAAACGCTATGAGAAACTTAAAACAGAAGAAAAGAATAGTCGAAGACTATATTACAGACTTTAAAAAATGGGCCAAAGACTCACAGTGGAACAACCTGTCTCTGAGAAATCAGTTTAGGTTGGGCCTATCAGATGGCATAAAAGATGAGCTCTCTCGCACTGACTTACCCCAAACCCTAGAAGAATTGATGTCTCTCAGTATTACCATCGACAGGCGTCTTAGAGAGAGACAACAGGAACGCTCCTACCATGATAGCTATCCTAAAAAACAAAACATAACTGCTGTGAGTAAATCTTCTTCCGAACCTATGGATATAGGTTTCATTAAAGGCCCCCTTTCCTCTGAGGAGAAGATCAGGCGTAGGGCTAACAACTTATGTTTATATTGTGCCTGCGACAGTCACACTGTTAGAGATTGCCCATCCTTGCAGAAACAGAACAAGGGTAAGACTATCATTCAACCTTTTTGTTGTACCACTCAGCTCTTACCTGATCCATACTTACACTTGTCTCTTCTCTTGCAGTGGGACTCCCATCGGGTCAACGCTACCGCGATCATTGATTCGGGAGCAACAGCTTCCTATATTGATAGTGTATTTACTCAAAAAAATAAAATACCTGTAGTCAAAAAGAAGTCTCCTGTCTTATTAAGAGGTATTGACGGTACTCCTATCCCCACTGGTCCCGTCGAATATCAGACTATCCCTTTACTTATCACCTCCACCGGCCATCATAGGGAATATTTTACTTTTGATATCATTCCCTCTCCTATTGCACCTATTGTTTTAGGTATAAATTGGCTTTGTACTCATAACCCCCAAATAGATTGGAACTCACTTACCCTTGATTTCAATTCAAAGTTTTGTCTGTCTACTTGTTTCCCTACAACTGTTCTTCATACATCTGCACTTCCTGAGGATCCTCAGATCCCTGCTGTTTACCAGGACTTTGCAGATGTTTTCAGTAAGGCAGAGTCTGAAAATTTACCACCCCATAGAAAATATGATTGCCCTATAGAGATCATTCCAGGGTCTGAAATCCCTACAGGGCATATCTATCCTCTATCCAATCCAGAACTCTTACATTTAAAGACTTACCTAGACGAAAACCTTAAGAAGGGTTTTATTCGCCCCTCTACCTCTCCAGCTAGTGCAGGAATTTTCTTCGTGAAAAATAAGGATGGTACTCTTAGACCCATTATCGATTATCGTCAACTTAACAAGGTTACTATAAAAAACCGTTACCCCTTACCCCTTATTCCTGAGTTAATAGAGAGGTTAGAGGGCGCAAAATTCTTTACCAAACTGGATTTGAGGGGTGCCTATAACCTCATCCGTATAAGAGCTGGCGATGAGTGGCTGACGGCATTTCGAACCCGATATGGTTTGTTCGAATATGTCGTCATGCCTTTTGGGCTCTGTAACGCGCCCGCAACTTTTCAGCACCTCATCAATGATATCTTTAGAGATATTTTAGATATTTTCATTGTTATATATCTTGACGATATTTTAATTTACTCCAAAACATTTGAAGAACATATCTCTCATGTTAGACAAGTACTTTCTAGACTAAGAGGTAACCACTTATATGCCAAGGCAGAAAAATGCCTTTTCAATACACAGTCTATATCCTTTCTCGGTTATGAGATTACTCCCAAAGGTATCTGTATGGAAAACAAAAAGGTTGAAGCAGTCTTAAACTGACCCATACCAAAAAACGTACGTCAGGTTCAATCTTTTATGGGTTTTGCGAATTTTTATCGCAAGTTTATCAAAAACTTCTCTAAGATATCTCTACCTCTCACTACGCTGACAAAAGCAAATACATCGTTTAAGTGGACCCCACAAGCACAACACGCTTTTGATTTACTTAAACAGATGTTCACTTCAGCTCCCATACTCCGTTTTCCTGATCCTAATTTACAGTTTGTACTGGAGGTAGACGCTTCCAACCATGCTATTGGAGCTGTTCTCTCACAGAGAGAGAGTTTGAAAAAACCCCTTCATCCTGTCGCCTTTTATTCTAGAACTCTAAACTCTGCAGAACAAAATTACCCTATTGGTGATAAAGAACTTTTAGCTATAAAACTGTCTTTAGAACATTGGCGACACCTTCTTGAAGGCACTTCAGTGCCAACACTCATTTATACGGATCACAGAAACCTCCAGTATTTAAAATCCACTAGAACACTCTCGGCCAGACAGGTTCGCTGGAATCTTTTTTTTTCACGCTTCAATTTTCTGATAACCTACAGACCAGCAACAAAAAACCAAAAGGCCGATGCCCTTTCGAGAATTGGAGGCCATCCCAGTTCTCCATCAACCCTTCGCTCAGTGATTCCAGAAAACAATTTCATCTCTTTTACAACAGATATGACACCCTTACTTAAAAAGGAACAAACTTTGGATTCCACAAAACCATTACAACTTCTACAAAAGAACTCTCAAGGTCTGTATACTCATGACACAAAATTGTATGTCCCTCCTACTCTCAGACCTTCATTTCTCCGATCTATTCATGACAGCTTTTTAGCTGGTCATCCAGGTTTGCGCAAAACGCAGGAATTGGCAAATAGGACCCACTGGTGGCCAACCATCTCTGCCGATGTCAGAAATTATGTAAGCTCTTGTACAACCTGTTCTGTTTCCAAGAGGGATAAACATTCCCCTTATGGTCTCCTTTTACCTTTACCAACTCCAAAGAAACCTTGGGCTGAAATTGCCCTAGATTTCATCGTGGATTTACCTCTATCATCAAAAAACAATACTATATTAGTGGTTGTCGATCTATTCACGAAGATGTCTCATTTTATTGATTTCCCCAAACTTCCTACTGCTCTAGAGACAGTTCACTTACTCATTGAACATGTTATTAAACTACATGGCTTACCCATATCTATACTTAGTGACAGAGGAACTCAATTCTCTAGTAAACTTTGGCACCAATTCTGCAAGACTTTCTCAGTTGAAAGGAAACTGACAACTGCCTATCACCCCCAATGCAATGGACAGACCGAGAGATGTAATCAATGGTTAGAACAATTCCTAAGATTATATTGTTCCAACAACCAAAATTCTTGGTCTGATTACCTCCCCTATGCAGAGTTTTGTTACAACAATACTATCCATTCCACCACTGGTATCACACCATTCTTTGCAAATTACGGCTTTCACCCAAACTTCCATTTATTTCAAAACTCTGCCACGTCATCCCCCACTATATATGAGTTGTCTGACAACATATCAGCTAACTTCAAAACTATTGAATCTGCTATAAACAGCGCAAAAGAAGTATACAAACGGTATTATGACCGCCGTAGACGTCCTCCTCCTCAGTATAAGGAAGGTGACCTGGTTTGGCTCTCCACCAAACATTTACGTCTCAATACTCCTTCAAAAAAGATGTCTCCTCTATACATCGGTCCATACCCAGTATTACGTACCATAAATGCTAATGCAATACGTCTCAAATTACCATCTACCCTCAAAATTCATCCAACGTTCCACGTCTCACTTATCAAGCCCTACAGAGAAGTTAGAGACCCCATTACTTCGGTAGTGCAACCACCAGTTACTATAGACCCTACTGTGGAGTACGAGGTACACACTATTTTGGATTCACGAATTAGACGTGGTCACCTAGAATACCTCATTCATTGGAAAGGATACTCGCACGATGAGGATTCCTGGGAACCAGCTTGCAACATTTCGGCTCCACGTTTAATTACACTTTTCCATCAGCGACATCCAGATCGCCCGAAGCTTTGAGCCCCGGAGTGGCTCCTTGAAGGGGGGATTCTGTCAGGTATCATAACCACTATACCTTTAAGACCCAGTGCAGACTCACTCCTTTCCCTATTTAAGGCTCCTCCTTATGATATCTCATTGCTTAGTATTGCAGTAATCTTTCCTAGATCCTCTGTGAACCTATGCCATCCTGTGAACGCTGTTCACAAACCTCTGAACTCCTGAGAAACTTAACATTGAAACTCCTATCTCTGTTGTCTTGTATTATTTTAAGGCAACTTATCGTTTTTCCTGTGTTCTACATTTAAAGTTGAGAGGACTCTGCTTTATCTCTCTGCCGCACTCCGGTTCCAGCTACCGCTCTCCTTGCCTGTCAGCTCACAGCAGTGTTCTACGGGAACGCGGTGACGTCATCCGCCAGCTTCACATTACCGCTGATAGCAGCAGCTCCTATTCTCTGCTCACTTCCTCAGCTTGTGGCGAGTTTTGCTTCGCGCTCCTGCTTGGTAAGCACTGCTCTAGTTTGATCCTCTGAGCTACCGCAGAACATTGTATCTTTGCCTTACTCTCCTAAAAAGAAATCTAAACTTATATGAGTGCCAATATTATTTGTTCTGATCCTCTCACTTTCATAAGTTTTTCTCAGTGTGTGGCAGCCATATTTTGTTTTCTCTTGCAAGAGTCTGAATATTATAAACATTACACTGCATACAACTCTTATATCAGGATTGTTTTCAACTACCCCTGCTGCTTTATTTTTTCCTTCCACAGTGTCAACCCTGACACATGTGGCAGCCATAGGGGAAATGTGGGAAACTGCACCTGTATATTAAAATTGTATTGTGTGATTACTGAGTAATACATTGTTGCGCAGGATCACCATGTGTATCCCATACTATTCACTAATACAATACACCCTATTTAATAGTGTCATATCCTAGCAGTTGTGGTTCTAAAGCACCTGATGTTACATTCTTATTTAAGCTCTTTAAATTTCAGTTCCCTTGACATACTCTTGACAATGGTCGACTTAGAAGACAAATTAGATAACCTAGAGAATCGCTCTAGAAGGAGCAATTTAAGATCAGAGGAATTCCTGAAACTGTCCTTGTGGCAGAAATCCGGGACTATTTGCAATCTTTTTTCGCAGACCTACTAAAAAATAACTCTGGTGACCCTCCTGAAATCATTCTTGACAGGGCTCATAGATCACTACGCCCTAAACCACCTGAAGGATCACCTCCCCGTGAAGTAATTGTACATTTTCAAAATTTTCAACATAGAGAACTTATCTACAGCCACTCCAGAAAACAACTAGCTACCATATTTCAAGGCCAACGCATACAAGCATTTCAAGATCTCTCAGCACGGACGCTCCAGAAAAGGAAAGATTTCTCTTTTTTAACCTCTCATCTTCGCACCTTGAAAATCCCTTATAGATGGGGTTTTTCAACCTCTGTCATTGCGGTTAAAAATGGAAGAAAATGTGAGTGCCTGTTCCCGCCTGATGCTGAACAATTTTGCCAACTTCTGAGTCTACCTCCCCCAGACATGCCAGACTCTACCCCTCAATCATCAGCACCAGCTAGGCAAGAGCCTCCTAAATCACAGAGGTGTCCTTGGCAGGAACCTGCAACAAAACAAAGTAAAAGAAGACAAATCAACCCCACTAACACTGCTGAAGAACCACCCTGAGACAGGACACGTAACTATATGGTCTTACTGTTAATACCTTTACCCTGTTAACTTGATGTTCTTCTTTCAGGTATCTTAGAGACTTTGCTCAGAGACTCTATGGACATTGCGTTATTAGAATTGTTTGCTTGGTTGAATGTTTGCACCTAAGTTGTTATGATAGAACTAGACTTGTTATGGGTTTAGATCTGTTAAAGATTTGTTTATTTAACTTGCTGAATTTATTTTGAGACACTGCTGAGTATATACTTTACTACTTGCTGAATGCTGAAAAGTTATGACAGTTAGTTTAATCAATGTATTAGATCATTACTTTTACTGGCCCCACCCTGAATATAAAATTAGTACCCCTCTTTATATATCAAACACTCACGGCTAATCTCCCTAAGCAGGGTACTTATAGAAATCTCTCGAAGATCTTTTATTAAGTTCTTTACCTTACCACGATCCTACATGATATTATAATAATGAATGTCGTGAGTTTCATTGCATATCAGCCCCTTGTACTACGCTTTAAAATAAAGGTTAAACTTGTTGATAATTGCTGCAGTACACTTGAATATAGCTGGATATTATGATCCCTATTAGCAAAGGAGTTCGTAGACTTCTACTTAATTTCTATACAGGACATGTTGAGTAAGATATATTTAGCACCCCCATTGTCTACTAGTCTATACTGGTACAAATAATGTCTAATTATAACAGCCCGCTGCCTCACCCTAGAGAGAATTTTCACTAGTTATGCAGTCCCTTACCTACTTTATAAGTATAGTGTTAGGCTGTATCACAGGGGCCTCCATTATTTTGCTATTTTTATGACTGTCCCCCTGGTTTTGTGCTCATGTTTATTTTTACACATTTCTGTTCTAGGAATGAACGAGACGATATTAGTTTATTCTATCTCATCTGTTACAATTTAGTCTCAAGTTGTTATTACTTTGTTTGAATATTCTAGTAGAGCGGCAGCTGAATTGTCATTGGTCCACAAAATTATTCAAATTTCTCCTTTTTTACCTCCTACTCCCTTTTTTTTACATATACACATCTTAGAAATATCATGTGCAGCTTGCCTAACAGCCTCCTTCTTTTGCCTGTTTTATGCTTAAACCAGAGCCTATATTTGCACCCTCTTCCTCAGTCTACTGTAGTTCTTAGCTACACTTTAACCCTCTTTACTGAACTATTAACTTTCCTATTTACATTTGCCCTCTAACACCCTCCCCGCACTTATAACCTGCTTTCCTTTTGACCATCTATTAACTTATAGTTCTGACAATGCAACCCCAGATATTCGATGGGTCAATTACTATCGCCACTCAAAATGTAAAAGGATTCCTCTCAGCTGAGAAGAGATCAATCGCCCTATATGACTTTTACAAAAAGAATCTGGACATAGTGATGATCCAGGAAAAAAACTCATGAACCAAAGCTCCCCACTAGATACTACAACCAATACTATCTTAGCTCAGGCCCAACCAGACACAATGGTATCTGTACCCTATTTAAGCGCAACACATCATTTGACTTGCTACAAAAATTTAGTGATAATGAGGGTAGGATTTTGATCCTGGTAGGCCTTTATTATGGAAAACCCATCACACTAGCAAACATTTACGCTCCAATAAAACCTACTCCCCGCTTCTTCCGTAAAGTCATTAATAAACTCCTTGATGTAGCCAAAGGCCCTATATAGGAGGGGACTTTAACTTCCCGTCAAATCCAGCCCTAGATACTTCCACAGGTCAATCCTATCTCAGACCTTCACAGATTAAAAACAATAAAGCTTTACTTCAATCACTCACTTTATTTGACACATGGAGAATGGTGCACACAGATACGAAAGATTACACTTTCTTCTCTCACCCACAACGCTCATATACACGTCTTGACTACATATTCTGTGATCAGGCCTCCCTTACGAACCTAATTGACTCAAAGATATCTCATACTTCCTGGTCGGATCATAGCTTAGTTAAGTCCAGCTTTAAATGGACATCTAAACCTAAACACAGACTGAATTGGAGACTAAACGAACATATCCTCACAAATAATGACATCATTGACCAATTAATTAAACATACGGACGAATACTTTGAGTTTAATATATCCTCTGACACTACTATCTCAAATAATTGGGAATCTTATAAATGCTTTATTAGGGAGATTATCATACAGCTAACTGCAAAACTTAAAAAGCAAAGATCTGCCCAGTTTGACTCCCTAACCAGCATTCTCCACGCTAAGGAAAATTCTCATAAACAAGAACCTCCATCTTTGCAAAAACTAGCTGACGTAAAGGAAGCTAGAGATGCTCTTAATAATTTTTTAATTGAGAACGCAATTAACCTCTAAAGCAAAATTTTTTGCTGAATCTAATAAAGCTGGGCGAATGCTGGCGAGATTTTTAAAAAAACAGAGACTCCACTCATATATTCATTCCATCAAAAACAGCACAGGAACAATAAGTTCCAACAACGAAGACATAACCACTAGTTTCATCTCATACTATACTTCACTGTATAATATTAATAATATAAATGATCAGGAAAGACGAGACAAGATGAAATCATATTTTGACTCAATTAAAGTTCCCACGATTCAAGAGGAGGATCTAGACACATTAGATTCCCCCATTTCACTACAGGAAATATCACAAACAATCAAGTCTCTTCCAGGAAGTAAATCCCCGGGTCCGGATGGTCTTTCCTCTAAATTTTATCAACTACTAGCTGGCAATATCAGTCCCCATCTACTTTGTTCCAATCCATAGACCAAGGTCTTTATTTTTCTCAGCCTCTCTTGGAGGCTATGATTACAGTAATTCCTAAGCCTGATAAACCTAAAGACACAGTTAACAGCTATAGATCAATCTCTTTAATAAACGTTGACATTAAGATATATGCAAAGATTCTGGCAAATCACCTTAATCTTATTCTACCGAAAGTCATCCATCCGGACCAGGTTGGATTCATTAGGGGTCGCAAAGCAAAAGACAATACCACTAGACTACTTCATGCACTATTTACTTCCCATAACTCTAAAAGCCCTCTTGTTCTCTCCACAGATGCCGGGAAGGCCTTTGACAGGGTTGACTGGCATTTTATGTGGTCGGCCCTGTCAAAGTTCGGCTTTTCAGACAAATTTATATCCAGAATACAAGCACTATATAATAATCCCGAGCCACGATTAAAGTTAATGATACGATTTCCCAAGCTTTTCCAATATCTAACGGCACCCAACAAGGGTGTCCGTTATCCCCCCTATTGTTTGCCATTACAGTGGAAATACTTGCAACTCAAATTAGAAACGACCCGAATATCACTGGTATCTCATTTGGTGATATTCATCAGACTTGCCTCCTTTTTGCAGATGACATTATTTTTACATTAAATGCACCAAAAACTTCCCTCCCTGCTCTGATACAAGTATTGGAGTCATATAAGCAGTTTTCCAATTACTCCATAAATATGGAGAAATCGAGTATCATTCCCATTCATATAAACCCAATAGTAAAATTAAAATAAAGAGGAGCGCTTGAAATAGCTAGGTACAAAAAAGTCTATAGTGAACTAAGATAAATTAAAAGTTTATTAACATAAAAGGTACATACTTATAAATAACTATTAATAAAGTATATGTGTTGTGAAAATGCCGTACTTGGCAAGTGTAAGGACTGTAATAGTATTAAATATAATGTAATACTAAGTGTAAGGAATTCCTTATAATTTATAATGTGCGTGCTAAAATATAAAGTGCATAATAAAGTGCATAAAGTCAGATAGGTGCATCAATAGACATTAAACAATAAGAACAATAAAAACAGATTCCTAATTATGAGAGCGTGTATGTGTGGCCACACATCAATACTAAAAATAGTTCAAATATGAGAAACCATAAAAAGATAATCCAAATATCCAGATACAAATAAATGAGTATATTTAAATAAGTTGGAGTCCCTTCCAATTATTAGATAAATCTCTTTTCAAAAGAAGACCGTTAACTGGACAAAAGTCGTATTCAATATTCACTTGTTTCAAGTAAAAGAGTCTTAGA
The DNA here is from genome assembly GCF_027579735.1 of Bombina bombina. Lineage (NCBI taxonomy): Eukaryota > Metazoa > Chordata > Amphibia > Anura > Bombinatoridae > Bombina > Bombina bombina. The sequence continues at coordinate 1,427,183,761 of NC_069500.1, forward strand.
TTGATGTTAGTACGATGACCCCCACTTTTCCTCTTACCGGACCTCCGTTTGTTGGCAAGTTTTTCTTCTGCCGTGCAGCTGCGGACCTTTCTTTCTCTGCTCTTGGTAGATTCTGAGCACCAGACTTCGGCATCTACGCAGCGTCAGCACGTTCAATCCCTGATCACCTGAATGCTCCAACAACCAGGATTGGCTCTTCAGTATGGGACTCTTGGAAGAAACGGAGTGCAGGGGGGTGCTTTGAAATCGTATCCTTTGTTCAAAAAGATGATATGATGGGTACAGTGCACTGTTACCAATAGCATCCACAAGTACTAATCCTCAATTACGCATTTCGGCGCTAGCTCATGCGCCTTTATCAAAAAGACTTCATACTAGTGGATGCAATGTGTGATATTTTTATAGTCAATGGTCTCCTTCTTTGAATTTGGATTGGTCCAGAGTAATTGTTAATTGTTGATCCGTGTGAAAATTAACTCCTTGGTGTTATTTCTTTTCTTTTCTTGGAGATAGATAATAAAAAATGAAAGGTATAATTTGGAAGGGATATATATTTGCTAAAAATAATTATAAGGTATTTACATAGTTGGATATTAGGGATTATTTGTACGGATTACAACATAGATAGATATATGTGAATAAATTAGAGATACTACTGGAAAAAATAATAAATAATAAAACTAAGAGCCTGTTATCACCATATTGGATTACTATACTTAAATACTTAAAATATCTAATAAGTTAACATGAAAATGTATACATATAAGATAAAATAGTAGGTACATTGAAAAAAGCCTTTAGTTTCTTATTTTGGCTAAAAAACAAGGGGACTAGTTATTGTTCTTAAAATCAGAATTAAAAATATAAAAAATATAAATAGTATGAATAATTCCTAATCAAGTGGTGTACTCCCGGGTATTAGGTTCTTATCTAGGAATATTTAGAATAGGAATTAGCATAGGAATGTAAAAAAATTATATATATATATATAAAGAAATTTTGTTATTATGTATAGAAATATATGTCACTTGTAGTTAAATAAATGGATTAAGATCAAAGTCTGCATTTAATCCATTAGGTGTAAGTGATTTGAATTTAAATATCAATTCAGCTTCGGCTCGTAGCAGATCTTTCTCAAGTACTTCACCTCTATTTTTTGTTAGTTTTTTAATTCCCCAATATTTTAGATCTGTTGGTTTCTGATTGTGGACCTCCTTGAAGTGTTTTGACAGTAAGTGTTTTTCATTACCCCATTTGATGTTAAGGAGGTGTTCACAAATTCTGTCTCTTAATGGTCTACTCGTTTCTCCCAAGTACTGAAAATCACAGGAACACTGTATCAAATATATGACATTCCTGTCTGTACATTTTATATTTTCATTGATAGAATGAATGTATTTACTTTTAGTTGACGAGACTTTTTTGGTTTTCTTACTGAACTTGCAAGATTTACATGTAAAACATGGAAAGAAACCTTGGATTTTATGTCCTTGTAGATCTAAATCAGATTTTATTTTTTTATTAAATTGGCTTGGTGCTAAAATGGATTTGAGGTTTTTTGATCTTCTATATATAATAGAAGGATGTTCTTCTATTAGATCACTTAGTAGGGGATCTTTTCTAACTAAGTGCCAGTATTTATTAAGGATTCGACGAATCAGTTTATGATCTTGACTATAATTAGTTATAAATGAAGGTCTATTAGATCTCACTTTATTCATATTCTTTTTGTTTACAGTTTTTTTAACTAGTAATTCTGTTCTATTGCATTCTTTTGCACTAAATTTTGCTTCCCTGACCTGATTTGTATCATATCCTCTATCTAAAAAAAAATTCTGTAATAATTCTGCTTGTCTTTCGTAATCTTCCTCAGTGGTACAGTTTTTTCGAATTCTTAGGAACTGACCTTTTGGAATATTTTTTATCCATGTCTCAGAATGGCAACTTTCTTTATGTACATAGTTATTAGCATCCACAGGTTTAAAATATGTTTCTGTAACTATTTTGTTGTCAATAATTTTTATTTTTACATCTAGAAAATTTATGGAAACCTTACTACACTCATAAGTAAAATTGAGGCCCCACTCGTTTAGGTTAAGATCTTCAAAAAATAAATCTAAAAGTTCTAAATCCCCATCCCATATAATAAATAGATCATCTATAAAACGCTTGAAGAGCACAAGGTTTGCACCCCATGGGGATTCTATTATATGAGTTTTTTCGAATAGCCCCATGAAAAGATTAGCATAACTGGGTGCAAACCTTGTGCCCATCGCGGTTCCTTTTATTTGTAGATAAAATTTGTTATTAAAATTGAAATAATTATTATACAATATAAAAGAGATACAATTTAAAATAAAGTTAATCTGTAAATTTTGCATTTCATAATCACTATTCAAATAGCATTCGACTGCATGTAAGCCCAATTGATGTTTTATATTAGTATACAGTGAGCTTACATCACAGGTAACTAAAACCTATCTATCTTTCCAAGTAAAATTTTGCAAGTGAAGTAAAAAATCAGTAGTGTCTTTTAAAAAGGTTGGGAGGGTCTGTACATATTTTTGCAAATATTGGTCAACATATTGTGACATGTTTGAAGTTAAGGATCCAATTGCCGATATAATGGGGCGACCTGGGGGGTTAACTAAACTCTTATGAATCTTCGGGAGATAATAAAATATAGGTGTTTTGGGGTGGGGGACATTTAAAAAAAGAAATTCATCATTATTAATGATCCCCGTGTCTTTAGCATTCTCTAATAATTTCATGAGTTCCTTTCTTTGGGTTAAAATTGGGTCAAATTTCAGTTGTTTATATGTTTCTGTGTCACTTAAAAGTCTATTTGCCTCTATCACATAATCTGATGTGTTGAGGATGACGACTCCTCCTCCTTTATCTGCAGATTTTATTATTATTCTCTCATCATTCTTTATATCTTTAATAATATCTTTTTCTTTTTTTGAAAGATTATACTTAATTCTATTATTAAGTTTGCTTTTTTCTACATCTTCCTTTACTAATTTTTCGAATAATTCTAGATATTTCCCTTTATCTTGTGTTGGATAAAAACTTGATTTCATCTTTAGATCTGTAAGTATGTAGTTATGTTTGTTTTCTGACTGGTTTTGTGAGACATGTCTCTCTAAAGGTGTTTTAAGAAAATGTCTTTTTAATGTTAATTTTCTAATAAATTGATTCACATTTATCAGAGTTTCAAATTTATTTAATCGGCTGGTAGGTGCAAATGAGAGGCCTTTGCTTAATATTCTTGTTTGCTCTTTATTTAAAACTACATCACTCAGATTGAATATGCCATTTTTAGACTCATCTGACTCTATTTGTGTCTTTTGGACTGTTTGTAATTTTCCTCCTCCTCTACAGCCTCTAATCTTCTTTTCTTTTCTTGTCTTTTTTGATTTTCCATTTGTAATCGATTTGAAGTTTCTGATTTTGGTGGGCCTATCTCTAAAAAAGAGGGCTCTAGGTGGCTCTCTATCTCATTAATTTGGGATAGGGGATCATATCTATTATTAGTGGGTAATCTCCAATTATTTCCACTATTGTTTTCATAATAATTAGGTCCAGATTTATTCCTATTCCAATTGTTGTCCTCTCTGTGCCAATCTCTATTTCTATTTGAATGTCTCTCTCCATAGTAGTTTTGATATCTATTTTCATTTTCAAAATTGTAAGGGCCATCTGAATATCCAGTTTTATATCTCCAACTATTATCATAATTTCTATGATCAATTCTATTATTAGTATAGTTCCCATTATTATTAAAATTTACATGGGGCCTGTAATCATCTCTATTTTTTGGAAGATAAGTGTTTCTTGTGTAATAATTATTTCTAAAATCTACATGTTTATTTGTTTGTTGATTTTCATATCTGTAATTTTGTCTTGGTGTTCTACTATTGGTTTCTTTAGATGATGTGTCAATTCTAGTCTGATCATCTTTCTTTTTATTCTCCTTTTTAAAAAGTAAGTGAGTTTTCTGTACTGTAACTGTATCTATTTGGATGGAATTTAAGTTTTCATTGATAATAGGTTTATCACTATTTTGTTGTATCTCAAGATAATCTTTTTCATCTCTTTCCATTTTTCTCCATTTGGTGTTATTTATGCTCGAGCTTAATTCTTTAATGTTTTTTATAATTTATAGCTGTTTATTTTGAAAGAGTAAATCATCTGAATGAGGTTTCAATATTTCTTTATATGTGTTAACTTTATCGGCTAATGTTTCTAGTGATCTAGTACGTGATTTCACAATGACTTTCATCAACTTTAGAGAGGCGAATTCTAGAGTACTATACCATTCTTCAGCATGATCTGGATCTAGATCAAAGGTACAATTTTTCTTTAATCTTAACCCTCTGAGTACCATATTAGATTCCAAATATTTTTTCATAAACTGTATTTCTACTTTCTGTCTAATTTCTTTAGTCATAATATCTTCTAGGTCAATAAGACTCTCAGATAGATTGAAAGTTGAAATGTTATCAACATCTTTCGAATCTTTAAGTTCAGCTAGAAGCAAGTCTCTAGTGCTAAATATATCCATAAGGGTGTGTATAGATAGGGAGATGGTTTAGAAAAAACAAAGTAATAGTGAATCAATACAAAACCCTAAGAACCGTACCTCTAGGCTACCTCTACGATCTGTAATCTCCCAATAGCAGATGAAAAACAAATGTAAAATTAAAATAAAGAGGAGCGCTTGAAATAGCTAGGTACAAAAAAGTCTATAGTGAACTAAGATAAATTAAAAGTTTATTAACATAAAAGGTACATACTTATAAATAACTATTAATAAAGTATATGTGTTGTGAAAATGCCGTACTTGGCAAGTGTAAGGACTGTAATAGTGTTAAATATAATGTAATACTAAGTGTAAGGAATTCCTTATAATTTATAATGTGCGTGCTAAAATATAAAGTGCATAATAAAGTGCATAAAGTCAGATAGGTGCATCAATAGACATTAAACAATAAGAACAATAAAAACAGATTCCTAATTATGAGAGCGTGTATGTGTGGCCACACATCAATACTAAAAATAGTTCAAATATGAGAAACCATAAAAAGATAATCCAAATATCCAGATACAAATTAATGAGTATATTTAAATAAGTTGGAGTCCCTTCCAATTATTAGATAAATCTCTTTTCAAAAGAAGACCGTTAACTGGACAAAAGTCGTATTCAATATTCACTTGTTTCAAGTAAAAGAGTCTTAGATTGATGTTAGTACAATGACCCCCACTTTTCCTCTTACCGGACCTCCGTTTGTTGGCAATTTTTTCTTCTGCCGTGCAGCTGCGGACCTTTCTTTCTCTGCTCTTGGTAGATTCTGAGCACCGGACTTCGGCGTCTACGCAGCGTCAGCACGTTCAATCCCTGATCACCTGAATGCTCCAACAACCAGGATTGGCTCTTCAGTATGGGACTCTTGGAAGAAACGGAGTGCAGGGGGGTGCTTTGAAATCGTATCCTTTGTTCAAAAAGATGATATGATGGGTACAGTGCACTGTTACCAATAGCATCCACAAGTTGTACCCATCATATCATCTTTTTGAACAAAGGATACGATTTCAAAGCACCCCCCTGCACTCCGTTTCTTCCAAGAGTCCCATACTGAAGAGCCAATCCTGGTTGTTGGAGCATTCAGGTGATCAGGGATTGAACGTGCTGACGCTGCGTAGACGCCGAAGTCCGGTGCTCAGAATCTACCAAGAGCAGAGAAAGAAAGGTCCGCAGCTGCACGGCAGAAGAAAAACTTGCCAACAAACGGAGGTCCGGTAAGAGGAAAAGTGGGGGTCATCGTACTAACATCAATCTAAGACTCTTTTACTTGAAACAAGTGAATATTGAATACGACTTTTGTCCAGTTAACGGTCTTCTTTTGAAGAGAGATTTATCTAATAATTGGAAGGGACTCCAACTTATTTAAATATACTCATTTATTTGTATCTGGATATTTGGATTATCTTTTTATGGTTTCTCATATTTGAACTATTTTTAGTATTGATGTGTGGCCACACATACACGCTCTCATAATTAGGATTCTGTTTTTATTGTTCTTATTGTTTAATGTCTATTGATGCACCTATCTGACTTTATGCACTTTATTATGCACTTTATATTTTAGCACACACATTATAAATTATAAGGAATTCCTTACACTTAGTATTACATTATATTTAATACTATTACAGTCCTTACACTTGCCAAGTACGGCATTTTCACAACACATATACTTTATTAATAGTTATTTATAAGTATGTACCTTTTATGTTAATAAACTTTTAATTTATCTTAGTTCACTATAGACTTTTTTGTACCTAGCTATTTCAAGCGCTCCTCTTTATTTTAATTTTACATTTGTTTTTCATCTGCTATTGGGAGATTACAGATCGTAGAGGTAGCCTAGAGGTACGGTTCTTAGGGTTTTGTATTGATTCACTATTACTTTGTTTTTTCTAAACCATCTCCCTATCTATACACACCCTTATGGATCTATTTAGCACTAGAGACTTGCTTCTAGCTGAACTTAAAGATTCGAAAGATGTTGATAACATTTCAACTTTCAATCTATCTGAGAGTCTTATTGACCTAGAAGATATTATGACTAAAGAAATTAGACAGAAAGTAGAAATACAGTTTATGAAAAAATATTTGGAATCTAATATGGTACCCAGAGGGTTAAGATTAAAGAAAAATTGTACCTTTGATCTAGATCCAGATCATGCTGAAGAATGGTATAGTACTCTAGAATTCGCCTCTCTAAAGTTGATGAAAGTCATTGTGAAATCACGTACTAGATCACTAGAAACATTAGCCGATAAAGTTAACACATATAAAGAAATATTGAAACCTCATTCAGATGATTTACTCTTTCAAAATAAACAGCTAGAAATTATAAAAAACATTAAAGAATTAAGCTCGAGCATAAATAACACCATATGGAGAAAAATGGAAAGAGATGAAAAAGATTATCTTGAGATACAACAAAATAGTGATAAACCTATTATCAATGAAAACTTAAATTCCATCCAAATAGATACAGTTACAGTACAGAAAACTCACTTACTTTTTAAAAAGGAGAATAAAAAGAAAGATGATCAGACTAGAATTGACACATCATCTAAAGAAACCAATAGTAGAACACCAAGACAAAATTACAGATATGAAAATCAACAAACAAATAAACATGTAGATTTTAGAAATAATTATTACACAAGAAACACTTATCTTCCAAAAAATAGAGATGATTACAGGCCCCATGTAAATTTTAATAATAATGGGAACTATACTAATAATAGAATTTATCATAGAAATTATGATAATAGTTGGAGATATAAAACTGGATATTCAGATGGCCCTTACAATTTTGAAAATGAAAATAGATATCAAAACTACTATGGAGAGAGACATTCAAATAGAAATAGAGATTGGCACAGAGGGGACAACAATTGGAATAGGAATAAATCTGGACCTAATTATTATAAAAACAATAGTGGAAATAATTGGAGATTACCCACTAATAATAGATATGATCCCCTATCCCAAATTAATGAGATAGAGAGCCACCTAGAGCCCTCTTTTTTAGAGATAGGCCCACCAAAACCAGAAACTTCAAATCGATTACAAATGGAAAATCAAAAAAGACAAGAAAAGAAAAGAAGATTAGAGGCTGTAGAGGAGGAGGAAAATTACAAACAGTCCAAAAGACACAAATAGAGTCAGATGAGTCTAAAAATGGCATATTCAATCTGAGTGATGTAGTTTTAAATAAAGAGCAAACAAGAATATTAAGCAAAGGCCTCTCATTTGCACCTACCAGCCGATTAAATAAATTTGAAACTCTGATAAATGTGAATCAATTTATTAGAAAATTAACATTAAAAAGACATTTTCTTAAAACACCTTTAGAGAGACATGTCTCACAAAACCAGTCAGAAAACAAACATAACTACATACATACAGATCTAAAGATGAAATCAAGTTTTTATCCAACACAAGATAAAGGGAAATATCTAGAATTATTCGAAAAATTAGTAAAGGAAGATGTAGAAAAAAGCGAACTTAATAATAGAATTAAGTATAATCTTTCAAAAAAAGAAAAAGATATTATTAAAGATATAAAGAATGATGAGAGAATAATAATAAAATCTGCAGATAAAGGAGGAGGAGTCGTCATCCTCAACACATCAGATTATGTGATAGAGGCAAATAGACTTTTAAGTGACACAGAAACATATAAACAACTGAAATTTGACCCAATTTTAACCCAAAGAAAGGAACTCATGAAATTATTAGAGAATGCTAAAGACACGGGGATCATTAATAATGATGAATTTCTTTTTTTAAATGTCCCCCACCCCAAAACACCTATATTTTATTATCTCCCGAAGATTCATAAGAGTTTAGTTAACCCCCCAGGTCGCCCCATTATATCGGGAATTGGATCCTTAACTTCAAACATGTCACAATATGTTGACCAATATTTGCAAAAATATGTACAGACCCTCCCAACCTTTTTAAAAGACACTACTGATTTTTTACTTCACTTGCAAAATTTTACTTGGAAAGATAGATATGTTTTAGTTACCTGTGATGTAAGCTCACTGTATACTAATATAAAACATCAATTGGGCTTACATGCAGTCGAATGCTATTTGAATAGTGATTATGAAATGCAAAATTTACAGATTAACTTTATTTTAAATTGTATCTCTTTTATATTGTATAATAATTATTTCAATTTTAATAACAAAGTTTATCTACAAATAAAAGGAACCGTGATGGGCACAAGGTTTGCACCCAGTTATGCTAATCTTTTCATGGGGCTATTCGAAAAAACTCATATAATAGAATCCCCATGGGGTGCAAACCTTGTGCTCTTCAAGCGTTTTATAGATGATCTATTTATTATATGGGATGGGGATTTAGAACTTTTAGATTTATTTTTTGAAGATCTTAACCTAAACGAGTGGGGCCTCAATTTTACTTATGAGTGTAGTAAGGATTCCATAAATTTTCTAGATGTAAAAATAAAAATTATTGACAACAAAATAGTTACAGAAACATATTTTAAACCTGTGGATGCTAATAACTATGTACATAAAGAAAGTTGCCATTCTGAGACATGGATAAAAAATATTCCAAAAGGTCAGTTCCTAAGAATTCGAAAAAACTGTACCACTGAGGAAGATTACGAAAGACAAGCAGAATTATTACAGAAAATTTTTTTAGATAGAGGATATGATACAAATCAGGTCAGGGAAGCAAAATTTAGTGCAAAAGAATGCAATAGAACAGAATTACTAGTTAAAAAAACTGTAAACAAAAAGAATATGAATAAAGTGAGATCTAATAGACCTTCATTTATAACTAATTATAGTCAAGATCATAAACTGATTCGTCGAATCCTTAATAAACACTGGCACTTAGTTAGAAAAGAACCCCTACTAAGTGATCTAATAGAAGAACATCCTTCTATTATATATAGAAGATCAAAAAACCTCAAATCCATTTTAGCACCAAGCCAATTTAATAAAAAAATAAAATCTGATTTAGATCTACAAGGACATAAAATCCAAGGTTTCTTTCCATGTTTTACATGTAAATCTTGCAAGTTCAGTAAGAAAACCAAAAAAGTCTCGTCAACTAAAAGTAAATACATTCATTCTATCAATGAAAATATAAAATGTACAGACAGGAATGTCATATATTTGATACAGTGTTCCTGTGATTTTCAGTACTTGGGAGAAACGAGTAGACCATTAAGAGACAGAATTCGTGAACACCTCCTTAACATCAAATGGGGTAATGAAAAACACTTACTGTCAAAACACTTCAAGGAGGTCCACAATCAGAAACCAACAGATCTAAAATATTGGGGAATTAAAAAACTAACAAAAAATAGAGGTGAAGTACTTGAGAAAGATCTGCTACGAGCCAAAGCTGAATTGATATTTAAATTCAAATCACTTACACCTAATGGATTAAATGCAGACTTTGATCTTAATCCATTTATTTAACTACAAGTGACATATATTTCTATACATAATAACAAAATTTCTTTATATATATATATACATTTTTTACATTCCTATGCTAATTCCTATTCTAAATATTCCTAGATAAGAACCTAATACCCGGGAGTACACCACTTGATTAGGAATTATTCATACTATTTATATTTTTTTATATTTTTAATTCTGATTTTAAGAACAATAACTAGTCCCCTTGTTTTTTAGCCAAAATAAGAAACTAAAGGCTTTTTTCAATGTACCTACTATTTTATCTTATATGTATACATTTTCATGTTAACTTATTAGATATTTTAAGTATTTAAGTATAGTAATCCAATATGGTGATAACAGGCTCTTAGTTTTATTATTTATTATTTTTTCCAGTAGTATCTCTAATTTATTCACATATATCTATCTATGTTGTAATCCGTACAAATAATCCCTAATATCCAACTATGTAAATACCTTATAATTATTTTTAGCAAATATATATCCCTTCCAAATTATACCTTTCATTTTTTATTATCTATCTCCAAGAAAAGAAAATAAATAACACCAAGGAGTTAATTTTCACACGGATCAACAATTAACAATTACTCTGGACCAATCCAAATTCAAAGAAGGAGACCATTGACTATAAAAATATCACACATTGCATCCACTAGTATGAAGTCTTTTTGATAAAGGCGCATGAGCTAGCGCCGAAACGCGTAATTGAGGATTAGTACTTGTGGATGCTATTGGTAACAGTGCACTGTACCCATCATATCATCTTTTTGAACAAAGGATACGATTTCAAAGCACCCCCCTGCACTCCGTTTCTTCCAAGAGTCCCATACTGAAGAGCCAATCCTGGTTGTTGGAGCATTCAGGTGATCAGGGATTGAACGTGCTGACGCTGCGTAGACGCCGAAGTCCGGTGCTCAGAATCTACCAAGAGCAGAGAAAGAAAGGTCCGCAGCTGCACGGCAGAAGAAAAACTTGCCAACAAACGGAGGTCCGGTAAGAGGAAAAGTGGGGGTCATCGTACTAACATCAATCTAAGACTCTTTTACTTGAAACAAGTGAATATTGAATACGACTTTTGTCCAGTTAACGGTCTTCTTTTGAAAAGAGATTTATCTAATAATTGGAAGGGACTCCAACTTATTTAAATATACTCATTTATTTGTATCTGGATATTTGGATTATCTTTTTATGGTTTCTCATATTTGAACTATTTTTAGTATTGATGTGTGGCCACACATACATGCTCTCATAATTAGGAATCTGTTTTTATTGTTCTTATTGTTTAATGTCTATTGATGCACCTATCTGACTTTATGCACTTTATTATGCACTTTATATTTTAGCACGCACATTATAAATTATAAGGAATTCCTTACACTTAGTATTACATTATATTTAATACTATTACAGTCCTTACACTTGCCAAGTACAGCATTTTCACAACACATATACTTTATTAATAGTTATTTATAAGTATGTACCTTTTATGTTAATAAACTTTTAATTTATCTTAGTTCACTATAGACTTTTTTGTACCTAGCTATTTCAAGCGCTCCTCTTTATTTTAATTTTACATTTGTTTTTCATCTGCTATTGGGAGATTACAGATCGTAGAGGTAGCCTAGAGGTACGGTTCTTAGGGTTTTATATTGATTCACTATTACTTTGTTTATATAAACCCAATAGAACTAGAATTCCTCCTAAATAACACTCCCTTTACGGTCACAAATTCTCTTCGATATCTGGGGCTAAATATTCCTAAAAACCCTCTAGATCTGTTCCACAAGAATTATCTAAAACTTCAATCTAGTGTCTTTTCCTTACTAGGTACTTGGCATAAACAGGGCTATCTCTCTTGGACAGGCCAAATAAATACTATAAAAATGATGATTATCCCCAAGTACTTAGATTTATTCCAAGCCCTTCCTATAACAATATCAAGACAGTATTTACGCACACAACAGCGAATGTTAGAATCTTTTATCTGGGCTTATAAAAAAAACCAAGAGTGTCTCGTACTACTCTATACTTGAGAAAAGAAGAGGGAGGCCTAAATATCCCAAATTTATCATTATATTATCAGGCGGCACACCTCGCTCGAATAGTAGCATGGAATCATAACTCTTCATTTAAAATTTGGGTCCAAATTGAAGCAGCCCTTCTTAAACAAAACACAATGCGAGATGTTTGCTGGCTCCCTAAACCCTACATATTCCCTATGGCTAAATGTAATAAAAGTATCAAAACAACACTTGCCATCTGGGACTCTCTTATTCAACACCCTAATACTCTCTCCACCTCAATTTCACCTATGACCTCAATGCTGAACAACACTCTCTTTTTTCAACGACATCAAATTAAATTTGAGACTGAGGAGGTGAGCCACAAAATCTGCCCATATTTCTACTCATAGACTCTTCTGATTAAAGACAGAATCTCTCTAAGAGACTCCCTAGGCTCTCCATTCCACAGCTGGTTCTCCTACCTTCAAATTTGACAAGCTATTATTGACTGCCCACAAAGAAATGAGTGTCTTCGTCCACTTAAACCTTTTGAAAAATGATGCCTAAATCGGGACATACACAAATCCCACCTCTCCATTACACACAAGCTACTCAGGGACCTACCTACGAACAGATTACCCTCTTTTACCAATAAATGGGAGACAGAGCTTCAGCTCAGGCTTCCAAAAGATGACTGGGCACAATGCTTTCAAACGACACACTCCGCTTCAATCTCCTTGATACTAACTGAACTTAATTATAAAATCATCTCCCGATGGTACCTTACTCCCCAGAGACTGACGGAAATATTCCCTGGGACTAGTTTGAATTGCTGGCAGCGCAGTGGGGAGACCGGCACTTTAGCCCATATATGGTGGTCATGCGATAAACTATCGAATTTCTGGGCCCAAGTGGAACGTTGTATTAACGTCACACTGAACACACAATTTACTCTCTCTGCCCCAATGATATTACTAAATTTAGTCCCAAATATGCAGTGCGTTTATCGCAAAAAACTCCTACAACTGATGCTCACATGTGCTAAATGTCTTATACCTAGGTTGTGGAAGCAACAACAACCCCCTACATTCCAACAATGGGAATCAGAGCTAACTCATACACTATCCCTAGAAAAGAGGCATTGTTGTTTTCTGGGGAAAAAAGATTTTATTCTTGATATCATTTTTATCTGGGAACAAAGAGCGCAATAACATATAGACATGGTCCCTTTTGCTCTCAATCACCGACCACTTACGCCTGAACATAAATTAGTGAGCTATTCCTTAACTCCTTAACTACTTCAAGTCCATCAAGTGCGAGGAAAACTCTTACACTACTTTTTCTTCCTCTTTTCTCCCTTTCTTCTATTTGTTTTTCTTTTCCCCTAAATATTGGTTCTTCACCTTTACCTTTCCTTCTTCTACAAATGTATATGCTGAATTAATGTCAGAGTTATACAGTGTGTTAATACTTATTGTACCATACTCTATGTGTTAACTGTATGCTTGAGCTTATTTATACTGTTTGAAAAATTGATAATAAAAACCATTTGAAACAAAAAAACACACACCAGGAATAGAACTGATCAGGGACGACTTTCATCCCTGGCAATTTTATCCATTGAGCGCAGAAAATTGGTAGAGTTTCACTACAAAGACAATCAAGGCTTTATGAATAAAGTGATTGAAAATTTTGTTAAAAGGGACAGCAGAATGGACTTTGCTTATAAATAAGGGAGCGGAGCCAAGCAATTCAAATAGAAAACAACTTTTGGTTAGATGTTAGTTAAAACTGTTGAAGTTATTTATAAAAGTATATGTTACAGTTAAAACTGTTGGATTTATTTATTAAAGTATATGTTACAGTGAAAACTGTAGAAGGTATTTATTAAAGTATATGTTGCAGTTAAAACTTTTGAATTTATTTATTAAGACAGGTTTTAAAAAGAACAAAATGTTTTGTTTTTCTCTTAAGTTAATTTGCAATACAATTTTCCACTGCTGTACTATATGATCACACTATTACAACCTGCTTTATTTGTCAAGTAATCAACATATTGCAGATGAGCTGGTGCTTTAGTAAAATGTATCTTAACCGCGCTCCTCAAGTAACCCCAACAGGTAAAGTTTTCATTATAGCTGAACCAGTGCAAAGGTAAAATAATCAGCTGATCAGTAACACCATGGTTAATAACATGCTCTCACCCATCAGCTTATTATTTAATCTATGCACTGGTTCAGCGATAATTAAAACCTGCCCTGTTGGGGGTACTTGCGTCCTGCCGTATATGCGTTTCTCCAGCGTATCATATCTAGTGCCTCACCAGCCTCAGACCTCACCTCACTGCTGCTGACATGTTTCTATATCATTATGTGTTTGGACGTCTCGGGGTGTTTGGATATATTCTAGTTTTATTTATGTGTCTAGTTTACCTTTGTGATGGTGAAAAGCAGCAGTATGGTTGGGTTTGGCTTTTGGTGGAGAGACATTGGGTGCTAGTGTTGTTTTATACACTTGATAGTAACATAAACAATTTGCTCATGCCTAAAAACATATTTACTACAAATGTAAGATACATATAGAATTCTGTTTATTAATTCACACATTCTGATGTATGGAGTATTTATTTGTGATTTAGACAACCATGTGCTGTAAATTGTGTCAGGCAATGTCACCGACCATCAGTGACATGTGATACCGCTCTCTGCACCTAACAGTTTCTCTCCAGATCCGCAACTAGTCTAGGGTCACTTTCTTTCAGAGCGTTATAGAATATTTCTACTGCATTCTTCCTTATTATCATCTGAAGTAAAGTCCTGTTTTTTTCTACTGATAATTTTTTATTGTTGATCTCTTCTTCCTCAGTCTCATTAATAACTTGTTGGTGTCTTAGGCTGAGCAGTATTGGCGAAAGCAAACCCATGCGGGTCCTCAGATTTGCATAGTGTTTGTCAACAAAGCTTTCGGTTCCCAAAACAGCTCCTGCAACGGAAACAATAAAAATATGTAAATTATTATTAAAAACAATAAATAACTGTATGTTAGAAATGACTAAATAACTATGGCAAAGTGATGCTCATTATTATTCAGTCAAATATACCATGTTTAGTAATTACACCAAATGTTCACTTCTTATAAAAAGTAATAATGAGATTTAACCCTTTGGTATTATATAAGTACAGGTATGGCATGTCAGGGGTCACACAGTATGTAGAATGTGTATATTGAGGGTTGATGCAGCGATAAAGCAAATGATAACACCAGCATATAAAGGTGACTATTGTGTGTCTTGAGACAAACAACATAACTACAGTTTTTTCTTAAAGAGCAATTGCTTAGAAAGGACTTAGACATCTGGTCTCTGACTACCCAGCACAAAGCAGATTAAGTGACATATAATAATTCTTCTTCGTTTCAAAATTATAAACATTACTGTTCAAGAAATTACACAGCTCTAAACAACAGTACCTGATACATACTACTACATCATAGAAGTTAAACAGCTCTCAGCAACAGTAACTGACACTCACACACATACTACTACATCATAGAAGTTACACAGCGCTCAGCAACAGTAACTGACACTCACACACATACTACTACATCATAGAAGTTACACAGCTCTCAGCAACAGTAACTGACACTCACGCACACACTACTACATTATAGAAGTTACACAGTGCTCAGCAACAGTAACTGACACTCACACACACTATTACATCATAGAAGTTACATAGCTCTCAGCAACAGTAACTGACACTCATGCACACACTACTACATTATATAAGTTACACAGCGCTCAGCAACAGTAACTCACACTCATAAACACACTACTACATCATAGAAGTTACACAGCTCTCAGCAACAGTAACTGACACTCACACACACTGCTACATCATAGAAGTTACACAGCTCTCAGCAACAGTAACTGACACTTATACACACACTGCTATATCATAGAAGTTACACAGTTTTCAGCAACAGTAACTGACACTCACACTACTACATCATAGAAGTTACACAGCTCTCAGCAACAGAAACTGACACTCATGCACACACACACAGCTGCATCACAGAAGTTACACAGATCTCAGCAACAGTAACTAACACTTACACACACTACTACATCATAGAAGTTACACAGCTCTCAGCAACAGAAATTGACACACACACACACACTACTACATCATAGAGTTACACAGGTCTCAGCAACAGTAACTGACACTCACACACACACTACTACATCATAGAGTTACACAGGTATCAGCAACAGTAACTGACAACACTCACACACACACACTACTACATCATAGAAGTTACACAGCTCTCAGCAACAGAAACTGATGTGTGCGCACACACTAGAACATCATAATAGTTACAGAGCTCTCAGCAACAGTAACTGACACGAGCACAGACACACACACACTCACAAACTGCTACATCTTAAAGGTTACACAGCTCTCAGAAAGAGTAACTGACAAGTGTGCGCACACTCACACACTACTACATCTGAGAAGTTAAACTGCTCTCAGGAACAGTAACTGACAGTCACGTGCACACTCACATGCTACTACATCATAATAGTTACACAGCTCTCAGCAACAGTAACATGCGCATGGATACTCACACACTCACAAACTGCTGCATCGTAGAAGTTACACAGCTCTCAGCAACAGTAACTGACATGCGTGTGCACACACACAACTACATCAGATAAGTTACATAGCTCTCAGCAACAGTAACTGACATGCGCGTGCACACACACTCACACATTGCTTCTTTATAGAAGTTACACAGCTCTCAGCAACAGTAACTGACAAGCATGTGCACACTCACACAACCCCTGCTACATCATAGAAGTTGCACAGCTCTCAGCAACAGTAACTGACACTTACACACACTACTACATTATAGAAGTTACACAGCTCTCAGCAACAGTAACTGACACTTACACACACTACTACATCATAGAAGTTACACAGCTCTCAGCAACAGTAACTGACACTCACACACACACACTACTACATCATAGAGTTACACAGGTCTCAGCAACAGTAACTGACAACACTCACACATACACACACTACTACATCATAGAAGATACACAGCTCTCAGCAACAGTAACTGACACGAGCATGCACACACACACACACACTCACAAACTGCTACATCTTAAAAGTTACACAGCTCTCCGAAACAGTAACTGACAAGTATGCGCACACTCACACACTGCTACATCAGAGAAGTTAAACTGCTCTCAGGAACAGTAACTGACAGGCACGTGCACACTCACACGCTACTACATCATAATAGTTACACAGCTCTCAGCAACAGTAACATGCGCGTGGATACCCACACACACACTCACAAACTGCTGCATAATAGAAGTTACACAGCTCTCAGCAACAGAAACTGACACTCATACACACACACACAGCTGCATCACAGAAGTTACACAGCTCTCAGCAACAGTAACTGACACTTACACACACACACTACTACATCATAGAGTTACATAGGTCTCCGCAACTGACACACTCACTACTACATCATAGAGTTACACAGGTCTCAGCAACAGTAACTGACAACACTCACACACACACACTACTACATCATAGAAGTTATACAGCTCTCAGCAACAGTAACTGACACAAGCATGGACACACACACACTCACAAACTGCTACATCTTAAAAGTTACACAGCTCTCAGAAACAGTAACTGACAAGTGTGCGCACACTCACATACTGCTACATCAGAGAAGTTAAACTGCTCTCAGGAACAGTAACTGACAGGCACGTGCACACTCACACGCTACTACATCATAATAGTTACACAGCTCTCAGCAACAGTAACATGCACATGGATACTCACACACTCACAAACTGCAGCATCATAGAAGTTACACAGCTCTCAGCAACAGTAACTGACATGCGCCTGCACACACACTACTACATCAGATAAGTTACACAGCTCTCAGCAACAGTAACTGACATGCACATGCACACACACTACTACATCAGAGAAGTTACACAGCTCTCAGCAACAGTAACTGACACGCATGTGCACACACACACACAAACACACTACTACATCAGATAAGTTACACAGCTTTCAGAAACAGTAACTGACAAGCATGTGCACACACACTACTACATCAGAGAAGTTACACAGCTCTCAGCAAAAGTAACTGACATGCAAGCACACACTCACACATTGCTACTTTAGAGAAGTTACACAGCTCTCAGCAACAGTAACTGACATGCATGTGCACACTCACACAACCCCTGCTACATCATAGAAGTTACACAGCTCTCAGCAACAGTAACTGACACTTACACACACTACTACATTATAGAAGTTACACAGCTCTCAGCAACAGTAACTGACACTTACACACATACTACTACATCATAGAAGTTACACAGCTCTCAGCAACAGTAACTGACACTCACACACACACTACTACATCATAGAGTTACACAGGTCTCAGCAACAGTAACTGACAACACTCACACATACACACACTACTACATCATAGAAGTTACACAGCTCTCAGCAACAGTAACTGACACAAGCATGGACACACAAACCACTCACAAACTGCTACATCTTAAAAGTTACACAGCTCTCAGAAACAGTAACTGACAAGTGTGCGCACACTCACACACTGCTACATCAGAGAAGTTAAACTGCTCTCAGGAACAGTAACTGACAGGCATGTGCACATTCACAAGCTACTACATCATAATAGTTACACAGCTCTCAGCAACAGTAACATGCGAGTGGATACTCACACACACACTCACAAACTGCTGCATCATAGAAGTTACACAGCTCTCAGCAACAGTAACTGACACGCATGTGCACACACACTACTACATCAGATAAGTTACACAGCTTTCAGAAACAGTAACTGACAAGTGTGTGCACACACACTACTACATCAGAGAAGTTACACAGCTCTCAGCAACAGTAACTGACATGCATGCACACACTCACACATTGCTACTTTAGAGAAGTTACACAGCTCTCAGGAACAGTAACTGACATGCACGTGCACACTCACACAACCCCTGCTACATCATAGAAGTTACACAGCTCTCAGCAACAGTAACTGACGCACATGCATGCACACTGCTACCTTAGAGAAGCTACACAGCTCTCAACAAAAGTAACTGAAACAAATGCACACACTCACACACTATAACATTAGAGATGTTAACACATCTCCCAGGGACAGGAACTGAAACAAGCACACATATTCACACACTACTACATTAGATAAGTTACACAGCTCTCAGGAACAGTAACTGACACACATGCAAACACTCACATACTGCTACATTAGATAAGTTACACAGCTCTCAGGAACAGTAACTGACACACGTGCAAACACTCACACACTACTACATTAGATAAGTTACACAGCTCTCAGGGGCAGTAACTGACACACATGCAAACACTCACATACTGCTACATTAGATAAGTTACACAGCTCTCAGGGGCAGTAACTGACACACATGCAAACACTCACACACTACTACATTAGATAAGTTACACAGCTCTCAGGAACAGTAACTGACACACATGCAAACACTCACATACTGCTACATTAGATAAGTTACACAGCTCTCAGGAACAGTAACTGACACACGTGCAAACACTCACATACTGCTACATTAGATAAGTTACACAGCTCTCAGGGGCAGTAACTGACACACATGCAAACACTCACACACTACTACATTAGATAAGTTACACAGCTCTCAGGAACAGTAACTGACACATATGCAAACACTCACATACTGCTACATTAGATAAGTTACACAGCTCTCAGGAACAGTAACTGACACACGTGCAAACACTCACACACTACTACATTAGATAAGTTACACAGCTCTCAGGGGCAGTAACTGACACACATGCAAACACTCACATACTGCTACATTAGATAAGTTACACAGCTCTCAGGAACAGTAACTGACACACATGCAAACACTCACATACTGTACATTAGATAAGTTACACAGCTCTCAGGGGCAGTAACTGACACACATGCAAACACTCACACACTACTACATTAGATAAGTTACACAGCTCTCAGGAACAGTAACTGACACACATGCAAACACTCACATACTGCTACATTAGATAAGTTACACAGCTCTCAGGGGCAGTAACTGACACACATGCAAACACTCACATACTGCTACATTAGATAAGTTACACAGCTCTCAGGGTCAGTAACTGACACACATGCAAACACTCACATACTGCTACATTAGATAAGTTACACAGCTCTCAGGAACAGTAACTGACACACATGCAAACACTCACATACTGCTACATTAGATAAGTTACACAGCTCTCAGGAACACTAACTGACACACATGCAAACACTCACATACTGCTACATTAGATAAGTTACACAGCTCTCAGAAACAGTAACTGACACACATGCAAACACTCACATACTGCTACATTAGATAAGTTACACAGCTCTCAGGAACAGTAACTGACACACATGCAAACACTCACATACTGCTACATTAGATAAGTTACACAGCTCTCAGGGGCAGTAACTGACACACATACAAACACTCACATACTGCTACATTAGATAAGTTACACAGCTCTCAGGAACACTAACTGACACACATGCAAACACTCACACACTGCTACATTAGATAAGTTACACAGCTCTCAGGGGCAGTAACTGACACACATGCAAACACTCACATACTGCTACATTAGATAAGTTACACAGCTCTCAGGAACAGTAACTGACACACATGCAAACACTCACATACTGCTACATTAGATAAGTTAAACAGCTCTCAGGAACAGTAACTGACACACATGCAAACACTCACATACTGCTACATTAGATAAGTTACACAGCTCTCAGGGGCAGTAACTGACACACATGCAAACACTCACACACTACTACATTAGATAAGTTACACAGCTCTCAGGAACAGTAACTGACACACATGCAAACACTCACATACTGCTACATTAGATAAGTTACACAGCTCTCAGGGGCAGTAACTGACACACATGCAAACACTCACATACTGCTACATTAGATAAGTTACACAGCTCTCAGGAACAGTAACTGACACACATGCAAACACTCACATACTGCTACATTAGATAAGTTACACAGCTCTCAGGGGCAGTAACTGACACACATGCAAACACTCACATACTGCTACATTAGATAAGTTACACAGCTCTCAGGGGCAGTAACTGACACACATGCAAACACTCACACACTACTACATTAGATAAGTTACACAGCTCTCAGGAACAGTAACTGACACACATGCAAACACTCACATACTGCTACATTAGATAAGTTACACAGCTCTCAGGAACACTAACTGACACACATGCAAACACTCACATACTGCTACATTAGATAAGTTACACAGCTCTCAGGGGCAGTAACTGACACACATGCAAACACTCACATACTGCTACATTAGAGAAGTTACACAGCTCTCAGGAACAGTAACTGACACACATGCAAACACTCACATACTGCTACATTAGATAAGTTACACAGCTCTCAGGGGCAGTAACTGACACACATGCAAACACTCACATACTGCTACATTAGATAAGTTACACAGCTCTCAGGGGCAGTAACTGACACACATGCAAACACTCACACACTACTACATTAGATAAGTTACACAGCTCTCAGGAACAGTAACTGACACACATGCAAACACTCACATACTGCTACATTAGATAAGTTACACAGATCTCAGGAACAGTAACTGACACACGTGCAAACACTCACACACTACTACATTAGATAAGTTACACAGCTCTCAGGGGCAGTAACTGACACACATGCAAACACTCACATACTGCTACATTAGATAAGTTACACAGCTCTCAGGAACAGTAACTGACACACATGCAAACACTCACATACTGCTACATTAGATAAGTTACACAGCTCTCAGGGGCAGTAACTGACACACATGCAAACACTCACATACTGCTACATTAGATAAGTTACACAGCTCTCAGGAACAGTAACTGACACACATGCAAACACTCACATACTGCTACATTAGATAAGTTACACAGCTCTCAGGGGCAGTAACTGACACACATGCAAACACTCACATACTGCTACATTAGATAAGTTACACAGCTCTCAGGGCAGTAACTGACACACATGCAAACACTCACACACTACTACATTAGATAAGTTACACAGCTCTCAGGAACAGTAACTGACACACATGCAAACACTCACATACTGCTACATTAGATAAGTTACACAGCTCTCAGGAACAGTAACTGACACACATGCAAACACTCACACACTACTACATTAGATAAGTTACACAGCTCTCAGGGGCAGTAACTGACACACATGCAAACACTCACATACTGCTACATTAGATAAGTTACACAGCTCTCAGGAACAGTAACTGACACACATGCAAACACTCACATACTGCTACATTAGATAAGTTACACAGCTCTCAGGGGCAGTAACTGACACACATGCAAACACTCACATACTGCTACATTAGATAAGTTACACAGCTCTCAGGAACAGTAACTGACACACATGCAAACACTCACATACTGCTACATTAGATAAGTTACACAGCTCTCAGGAACAGTAACTGACACACATGCAAACACTCACATACTGCTACATTAGATAAGTTACACAGCTCTCAGGAACAGTAACTGGCACACATGCAAACACTCACACACTACTACATTAGATAAGTTACACAGCTCTCAGGGGCAGTAACTGACACACATGCAAACACTCACACACTACTACATTAGATAAGTTACACAGCTCTCAGGAACAGTAACTGACACACATGCAAACACTCACATACTGCTACATTAGATAAGTTACACAGCTCTCAGGGCAGTAACTGACACACATGCAAACACTCACATACTGCTACATTAGATAAGTTACACAGCTCTCAGGAGCAGTAACTGACACACATGCAAACACTCACATACTGCTACATTAGATAAGTTACACAGCTCTCAGGAACAGTAACTGACACACATGCAAACACTCACATACTGCTACATTAGATAAGTTACACAGCTCTCAGGGGCAGTAACTGACACACATGCAAACACTCACATACTGCTACATTAGATAAGTTACACAGCTCTCAGGAACACTAACTGACACACATGCAAACACTCACATACTGCTACATTAGATAAGTTACACAGCTCTCAGGAACAGTAACTGACACACATGCAAACACTCACATACTGCTACATTAGATAAGTTACACAGCTCTCAGGAACAGTAACTGACACACATGCAAACACTCACATACTGCTACATTAGATAAGTTACACAGCTCTCAGGAACAGTAACTGACACACATGCAAACACTCACACACTGCTACATTAGATAAGTTACACAGCTCTCAGGGGCAGTAACTGACACACATGCAAACACTCACATACTGCTACATTAGATAAGTTACACAGCTCTCAGGAACAGTAACTGACACACATGCAAACACTCACATACTGCTACATTAGATAAGTTACACAGCTCTCAGGAACAGTAACTGACACACATGCAAACACTCACATACTGCTACATTAGATAAGTTACACAGCTCTCAGGAACAAGTAACTGGACACACATGCAAACACTCACACACTACTACATTAGATAAGTTACACAGCTCTCAGGGGACAGTAACTGACACACATGCAAACACTCACACACTACTACATTAGATAAGTTACACAGCTCTCAGGAACAGTAACTGACACACATGCAAACACTCACATACTGCTACATTAGATAAGTTACACAGCTCTCAGGGGCAGTAACTGACACACATGCAAACACTCACATACTGCTACATTAGATAAGTTACACAGCTCTCAGGAACAGTAACTGACACACATGCAAACACTCACATACTGCTACATTAGATAAGTTACACAGCTCTCAGGGGCAGTAACTGACACACATGCAAACACTCACATACTGCTACATTAGATAAGTTACACAGCTCTCAGGGACAGTAACTGACACACATGCAAACACTCACACACTACTACATTAGATAAGTTACACAGCTCTCAGGAACAGTAACTGACACACATGCAAACACTCACATACTGCTACATTAGATAAGTTACACAGCTCTCAGGAACAGCTAACTGACACACATGCAAACACTCACATACTGCTACATTAGATAAGTTACACAGCTCTCAGGGGCAGTAACTGACACACATGCAAACACTCACATACTGCTACATTAGATAAGTTACACAGCTCTCAGGAACAGTAACTGACACACATGCAAACACTCACATACTGCTACATTAGATAAGTTACACAGCTCTCAGGGGCAGTAACTGACACACATGCAAACACTCACATACTGCTACATTAGATAAGTTACACAGCTCTCAGGAACAGTAACTGACACACATGCAAACACTCACATACTGCTACATTAGATAAGTTACACAGCTCTCAGAAACAGTAACTGACACACATGCAAACACTCACACACTGCTACATTAGATAAGTTACACAGCTCTCAGGAACAGGAACTGACACACATGCAAACACTCACATACTGCTACATTAGATAAGTTACACAGCTCTCAGGAACAGTAACTGACACACATACAAACACTCACATACTGCTACATTAGATAAGTTACACAGCTCTCAGGGGCAGTAACTGACACACATGCAAACACTCACATACTGCTACATTAGATAAGTTACACAGCTCTCAGGAACAGTAACTGACACACATGCAAACACTCACATACTGCTACATTAGATAAGTTACACAGCTCTCAGGGGCAGTAACTGAGACACATGCAAACACTCACATACTGCTACATTAGATAAGTTACACAGCTCTCAGGAACAGTAACTGACACACATGCAAACACTCACATACTGCTACATTAGATAAGTTACACAGCTCTCAGGGGCAGTAACTGACACACATGCAAACACTCACATACTGCTACATTAGATAAGTTACACAGCTCTCAGGGGCAGTAACTGACACACATGCAAACACTCACATACTACTACATTAGATAAGTTACACAGCTCTCAGGAACAGTAACTGGCACACATGCAAACACTCACACACTACTACATTAGATAAGTTACACAGCTCTCAGGAACAGTAACTGACACACATGCAAACACTCACACACTACTACATTAGATAAGTTACACAGCTCTCAGGAACAGTAACTGACACACATGCAAACACTCACATACTGCTACATTAGATAAGTTACACAGCTCTCAGGAACAGTAACTGACACACATGCAAACACTCACATACTACTACATTAGATAAGTTACACAGCTCTCAGGGGCAGTAACTGACACACATGCAAACACTCACATACTGCTACATTAGATAAGTTACACAGCTCTCAGGAACAGTAACTGACACACATACAAACACTCACATACTGCTACATTAGAGAAGTTACACAGCTCTCAGGAACAGTAACTGACACACATGCAAACACTCACATACTGCTACATTAGATACGTTACACAGCTCTCAGGAACAGTAACTGACACACATGCAAACACTCACATACTGCTACATTAGATAAGTTACATAGCTCTCAGGGGCAGTAACTGACACACATGCAAACACTCACATACTGCTACATTAGATAAGTTACACAGCTCTCAGGAACAGTAACTGACACACATGCAAACACTCACATACTGCTACATTAGATAAGTTACACAGCTCTCAGGGGCAGTAACTGACACACATGCAAACACTCACATACTGCTACATTAGATAAGTTACACAGCTCTCAGGAACAGTAACTGACACACATGCAAACACTCACATACTGCTACATTAGATAAGTTACACAGCTCTCAGGGGCAGTAAGTGACACACATGCAAACACTCACATACTGCTACATTAGATAAGTTACACAGCTCTCAGGGACAGTAACTGACACACATGCAAACACTCACATACTACTACATTAGATAAGTTACACAGCTCTCAGGAACAGTAACTGGCACACATGCAAACACTCACACACTACTACATTAGATAAGTTACACAGCTCTCAGGAACAGTAACTGACACACATGCAAACACTCACACACTACTACATTAGATAAGTTACACAGCTCTCAGGAACAGTAACTGACACACATGCAAACACTCACATACTGCTACATTAGATAAGTTACACAGCTCTCAGGGGCAGTAACTGACACACATGCAAACACTCACATACTGCTACATTAGATAAGTTACACAGCTCTCAGGGACAGTAACTGACACACATGCAAACACTCACATACTACTACATTAGATAAGTTACACAGCTCTCAGGAACAGTAACTGGCACACATGCAAACACTCACACACTCACACACTACTACATTAGATAAGTTACACAGCTCTCAGGAACAGTAACTGGCACACAAGCAAACACTCACACACTACTACATTAGATAAGTTACACAGCTCTCAGGAACAGTAACTGGCACACATGCAAACACTCACACACTACTACATTAGATAAGTTACACAGCTCTGAGGGGCAGTAACTGACACACATGCAAACACTCACATACTGCTACATTAGATAAGTTACACAGCTCTCAGGAACAGTAACTGGCACACATGCAAACACTCACACACTACTACATTAGATAAGTTACACAGCTCTCAGGGGCAGTAACTGACACACATGCAAACACTCACATACTGCTACATTAGATAAGTTACACAGCTCTCAGGAACAGTAACTGGCACACATGCAAACACTCACATACTACTACATTAGATAAGTTACACAGCTCTCAGGAACAGTTACTGACACACATGCAAACACTCACATACTGCTACATTAGATAAGTTACACAGCTCTCAGGAACAGTAACTGGCACACATGCAAACACTCACACACTACTACATTAGATAAGTTACACAGCTCTCAGGGGCAGTAACTGACACACATGCAAACACTCACATACTGCTACATTAGATAAGTTACACAGCTCTCAGGAACAGTAACTGACACACATGCAAACACTCACATACTGCTACATTAGATAAGTTACACAGCTCTCAGAGACAGTAACTGACACACATGCAAACACTCACATACTGCTACATTAGATAAGTTACACAGCTCTCAGGAACAGTAACTGACACACATGCAAACACTCACATACTGCTACATTAGATAAGTTACACAGCTCTCAGGGGCAGTAACTGACACACATGCAAACACTCACATACTGCTACATTAGATAAGTTACACAGCTCTCAGGAACACTAACTGACACACATGCAAACACTCACACACTGCTACATTAGATAAGTTACACAGCTCTCAGGAACACTAACTGACACACATGCAAACACTCACACACTGCTACATTAGATAAGTTACACAGCTCTCAGGAACAGTAACTGACACACATTCAAACACTCACATACTGCTACATTAGATAAGTTACACAGCTCTCAGGAACAGTAACTGACACACATGCAAACACTCACACACTGCTACATTAGATAAGTTACACAGCTCTCAGGGGCAGTAACTGACACACATGCAAACACTCACATACTGCTACATTAGATAAGTTACACAGCTCTCAGGGACAGTAACTGACACACATGCAAACACTCACACACTACTACATTAGATAAGTTACACAGCTCTCAGGAACAGTAACTGACACACATGCAAACACTCACATACTGCTACATTAGATAAGTTACACAGCTCTCAGGGGCAGTAACTGACACACATGCAAACACTCACATACTGCTACATTAGATAAGTTACACAGCTCTCAGGGGCAGTAACTGACACACATGCAAACACTCACATACTGCTACATTAGATAAGTTACACAGCTCTCAGGAACAGTAACTGACACACATGCAAACACTCACATACTGCTACATTAGATAAGTTACACAGCTCTCAGGAACAGTAACTGACACACATGCAAACACTCACATACTGCTACATTAGATACGTTACACAGCTCTCAGGAACAGTAACTGACACACATGCAAACACTCACACACTACTACATTAGATAAGTTACACAGCTCTCAGGAACACTAACTGACACACATGCAAACACTCACATACTGCTACATTAGATAAGTTACACAGCTCTCAGGGGCAGTAACTGACACACATGCAAACACTCACATACTGCTACATTAGATAAGTTACACAGCTCTCAGGAACAGTAACTGACACACATGCAAACACTCACATACTGCTACATTAGAGAAGTTACACAGCTCTCAGGAACAGTAACTGACACACATGCAAACACTCACATACTGCTACATTAGAGAAGTTACACAGCTCTCAGGAACAGTAACTGACACACATGCAAACACTCACATACTGCTACATTAGATAAGTTACACAGCTCTCAGGGGCAGTAACTGACACACATGCAAACACTCACATACTGCTACATTAGATAAGTTACACAGCTCTCAGGAACAGTAACTGACACACATGCAAACACTCACATACTGCTACATTAGATAAGTTACACAGCTCTCAGGGGCAGTAACTGACACACATGCAAACACTCACATACTGCTACATTAGATAAGTTACACAGCTCTCAGGGACAGTAACTGACACACATGCAAACACTCACATACTGCTACATTAGATAAGTTACACAGCTCTCAGGGGAAGTAACTGACACACATGCAAACACTCACATACTGCTACATTAGATAAGTTACACAGCTCTCAGGGGCAGTAACTGACACACATGCAAACACTCACATACTACTACATTAGATAAGTTACACAGCTCTCAGGAACAGTAACTGGCACACATGCAAACACTCACACACTACTACATTAGATAAGTTACACAGCTCTCAGGAACAGTAACTGACACACATGCAAACACTCACACACTACTACATTAGATAAGTTACACAGCTCTCAGGGAACAGTAACTGACACACATGCAAACACTCACATACTGCTACATTAGATAAGTTACACAGCTCTCAGGAACAGTAACTGACACACATGCAAACACTCACATACTGCTACATTAGATAAGTTACACAGCTCTCAGGAACAGTAACTGACACACATGCAAACACTCACATACTGCTACATTAGATAAGTTACACAGCTCTCAGGAACAGTAACTGACACACATGCAAACACTCACATACTGCTACATTAGATAAGTTACACAGCTCTCAGGGGCAGTAACTGACACACATGCAAACACTCACATACTGCTACATTAGATAAGTTACACAGCTCTCAGGAACAGTAACTGACACACATGCAAACACTCACATACTGCTACATTAGATAAGTTAAACAGCTCTCAGGGGCAGTAACTGACACACATGCAAACACTCACATACTGCTACATTAGATAAGTTACACAGCTCTCAGGAACAGTAACTGGCACACATGCAAACACTCACATACTGCTACATTAGATAAGTTACACAGCTCTGAGGGGCAGTAACTGACACACATGCAAACACTCACATACTGCTACATTAGATAAGTTACACAGCTCTCAGGGGCAGTAACTGACACACATGCAAACACTCACACACTACTACATTAGATAAGTTACACAGCTCTCAGGAACAGTAACTGACACACATGCAAACACTCACATACTGCTACTTTAGAGAAGTTATACAGCTCTCAGGAACAGTAACTGGCACACATGCAAACACTCACATACTGCTACATTAGATAAGTTACACAGCTCTCAGGAACAGTAACTGGCACACATGCAAACACTCACACACTACTACATTAGATAAGTTACACAGCTCTCAGGGGCAGTAACTGACACACATGCAAACACTCACATACTGCTACATTAGATAAGTTACACAGCTCTGAGGGGCAGTAACTGACACACATGCAAACACTCACATACTGCTACATTAGATAAGTTACACAGCTCTCAGGGGCAGTAACTGACACACATGCAAACACTCACACACTACTACATTAGATAAGTTACACAGCTCTGAGGGGCAGTAACTGACACACATGCAAACACTCACATACTGCTACATTAGATAAGTTACACAGCTCTCAGGAACAGTAACTGGCACACATGCAAACACTCACACACTACTACATTAGATAAGTTACACAGCTCTCAGGGGCAGTAACTGACACACATGCAAACACTCACATACTGCTACATTAGATAAGTTACACAGCTCTCAGGAACAGTAACTGGCACACATGCAAACACTCACATACTACTACATTAGATAAGTTACACAGCTCTCAGGAACAGTTACTGACACACATGCAAACACTCACATACTGCTACATTAGATAAGTTACACAGCTCTCAGGAACAGTAACTGGCACACATGCAAACACTCACACACTACTACATTAGATAAGTTACACAGCTCTCAGGGGCAGTAACTGACACACATGCAAACACTCACATACTGCTACATTAGATAAGTTACACAGCTCTCAGGGACAGTAACTGACACACATGCAAACACTCACATACTACTACATTAGATAAGTTACACAGCTCTCCGGAACAGTAACTGGCACACATGCAAACACTCACACACTACTACATTAGATAAGTTACACAGCTCTCAGGAACAGTAACTGGCACACATGCAAACACTCACATACTGCTACATTAGATAAGTTACACAGCTCTCAGGAACAGTAACTGGCACACATGCAAACACTCACACACTACTACATTAGATAAGTTACACAGCTCTCCGGAACAGTAACTGGCACACATGCAAACACTCACACACTACTACATTAGATAAGTTACACAGCTCTCAGGAACAGTAACTGGCACACATGCAAACACTCACATACTGCTACATTAGATAAGTTACACAGCTCTGAGGGGCAGTAACTGACACACATGCAAACACTCACATACTGCTACATTAGATAAGTTACACAGCTCTCAGGGTCAGTAACTGACACACATGCAAACACTCACACACTACTACATTAGATAAGTTACACAGCTCTCAGGAACAGTAACTGACACACATGCAAACACTCACATACTGCTACTTTAGAGAAGTTACACAGCTCTCAGGAACAGTAACTGGCACATATGCAAACACTCACATACTGCTACAAGCTCTCAGGAACAGTAACTGGCACACATGCAAACACTCACACACTACTACATTAGATAAGTTACACAGCTCTCAGGGGCAGTAACTGACACACATGCAAACACTCACATACTGCTACATTAGATAAGTTACACAGCTCTCAGGGACAGTAACTGACACACATGCAAACACTCACACACTACTACATTAGATAAGTTACACAGCTCTCAGGAACAGTAACTGACACACATGCAAACACTCACATACTGCTACATTAGATAAGTTACACAGCTCTCAGGGGCAGTAACTGACACACATGCAAACACTCACATACTGCTACATTAGATAAGTTACACAGCTCTCAGGGGCAGTAACTGACACACATGCAAACACTCACATACTGCTACATTAGATAAGTTACACAGCTCTCAGGAACAGTAACTGACACACATGCAAACACTCACATACTGCTACAATAGATAAGTTACACAGCTCTCAGGAACACTAACTGACACACATGCAAACACTCACATACTGCTACATTAGATAAGTTACACAGCTCTCAGGGGCAGTAACTGACACACATGCAAACACTCACATACTGCTACATTAGATAAGTTACACAGCTCTCAGGAACAGTAACTGACACACATGCAAACACTCACATACTGCTACATTAGAGAAGTTACACAGCTCTCAGGAACAGTAACTGACACACATGCAAACACTCACATACTGCTACATTAGAGAAGTTACACAGCTCTCAGGAACAGTAACTGACACACATGCAAACACTCACATACTGCTACATTAGATAAGTTACACAGCTCTCAGGGGCAGTAACTGACACACATGCAAACACTCACATACTGCTACATTAGATAAGTTACACAGCTCTCAGGAACAGTAACTGACACACATGCAAACACTCACATACTGCTACATTAGATAAGTTACACAGCTCTCAGGGGCAGTAACTGACACACATGCAAACACTCACATAGTGCTACATTAGATAAGTTACACAGCTCTCAGGAACAGTAACTGACACACATGCAAACACTCACATACTGCTACATTAGATAAGTTACACAGCTCTCAGGGGCAGTAACTGACACACATGCAAACACTCACATACTGCTACATTAGATAAGTTACACAGCTCTCAGGGGCAGTAACTGACACACATGCAAACACTCACATACTGCTACATTAGATAAGTTACACAGCTCTCAGGGGCAGTAACTGACACACATGCAAACACTCACACACTACTACATTAGATAAGTTACACAGCTCTCAGGAACAGTAACTGACACACATGCAAACACTCACATACTGCTACATTAGATAAGTTACACAGATCTCAGGAACAGTAACTGACACACGTGCAAACACTCACACACTACTACATTAGATAAGTTACACAGCTCTCAGGGGCAGTAACTGACACACCTGCAAACACTCACATACTGCTACATTAGATAAGTTACACAGCTCTCAGGAACAGTAACTGACACACATGCAAACACTCACATACTGTACATTAGATAAGTTACACAGCTCTCAGGGGCAGTAACTGACACACATGCAAACACTCACACACTACTACATTAGATAAGTTACACAGCTCTCAGGAACAGTAACTGACACACATGCAAACACTCACATACTGCTACATTAGATAAGTTACACAGCTCTCAGGAACAGTAACTGACACACATGCAAACACTCACATACTGCTACATTAGATAAGTTACACAGCTCTCAGGAACACTAACTGACACACATGCAAACACTCACATACTGCTACATTAGATAAGTTACACAGCTCTCAGAAACAGTAACTGACACACATGCAAACACTCACATACTGCTACATTAGATAAGTTACACAGCTCTCAGGAACAGTAACTGACACACATGCAAACACTCACATACTGCTACATTAGATAAGTTACACAGCTCTCAGGGGCAGTAACTGACACACATACAAACACTCACATACTGCTACATTAGATAAGTTACACAGCTCTCAGGAACACTAACTGACACACATGCAAACACTCACACACTGCTACATTAGATAAGTTACACAGCTCTCAGGGGCAGTAACTGACACACATGCAAACACTCACATACTGCTACATTAGATAAGTTACACAGCTCTCAGGAACAGTAACTGACACACATGCAAACACTCACATACTGCTACATTAGATAAGTTAAACAGCTCTCAGGAACAGTAACTGACACACATGCAAACACTCACATACTGCTACATTAGATAAGTTACACAGCTCTCAGGAACAGTAACTGGCACACATGCAAACACTCACACACTACTACATTAGATAAGTTACACAGCTCTCAGGGGCAGTAACTGACACACATGCAAACACTCACACACTACTACATTAGATAAGTTACACAGCTCTCAGGAACAGTAACTGACACACATGCAAACACTCACATACTGCTACATTAGATAAGTTACACAGCTCTCAGGGGCAGTAACTGACACACATGCAAACACTCACATACTGCTACATTAGATACGTTACACAGCTCTCAGGAACAGTAACTGACACACATGCAAACACTCACATACTGCTACATTAGATAAGTTACACAGCTCTCAGGGGCAGTAACTGACACACATGCAAACACTCACATACTGCTACATTAGAGAAGTTACACAGCTCTCAGGAACAGTAACTGACACACATGCAAACACTCACATACTGCTACATTAGATAAGTTACACAGCTCTCAGGGGCAGTAACTGACACACATGCAAACACTCACATACTGCTACATTAGATAAGTTACACAGCTCTCAGGAACAGTAACTGACACACATGCAAACACTCACATACTGCTACATTAGATAAGTTACACAGCTCTCAGGGGCAGTAACTGACACACATGCAAACACTCACATACTGCTACATTAGATAAGTTACACAGCTCTCAGGAACAGTAACTGACACACATGCAAACACTCACATACTGCTACATTAGATAAGTTACACAGCTCTCAGGGGCAGTAACTGACACACATGCAAACACTCACATACTGCTACATTAGATAAGTTACACAGCTCTCAGGGGCAGTAACTGACACACATGCAAACACTCACATACTGCTACATTAGATAAGTTACACAGCTCTCAGGGGCAGTAACTGACACACATGCAAACACTCACACACTACTACATTAGATAAGTTACACAGGTCTCAGGAACAGTAACTGACACACATGCAAACACTCACATACTGCTACATTAGATAAGTTACACAGATCTCAGGAACAGTAACTGACACACGTGCAAACACTCACACACTACTACATTAGATAAGTTACACAGCTCTCAGGGGCAGTAACTGACACACCTGCAAACACTAGCCACCATATCAATTTAAAAGACCTTTATTTTCTTATCCTGGGTCCAAACATACAACGTTTCAAGCCAATGTGGCTCTTAGTCATGTACATCTTAATTATACAGGTTCATGCTTTTTATACCCTCACCTGTTAATTATTCATCAACTGTTCATTAACCCATTGTGTGGAAAAACATGTATTGCCACATGCAATAGTGACACCTGTTGGTTGTAAAATATAGTACACTCTTTTTTACTTTTGATGTCTCTTTGTTTTTCAATAGAATGGGTGAACAGTATACATATCATTTAAAATATAAACATAAAACCTATATACAATATTAAAAGAGGAGCATAAAATCCAAACATCCACAATGTCTGCACAGTCTACAGAGTATATTTACATCAATCAAGATTTATTCCTTTACAGAGTGTATTTTTATTGAGAAAATATCTTTCACTTTAATTGATTCATTTATCCTTTATTTTACCATTATAACACCCTGCTATTCACAAGCCATTTTTATGCGCCCATGATCAACCAGAAAATATACAAACAATCCTAACCTTATCCCTGTGTGATTTCCTTTAGTAAAATAGACTCCAATCAAAGTCTTTATTAAGGCCCTTGGGGATAAGGCAATCCAGTTTGTGAATCCAGAACATCTCCCTAACTTTTAGGAGATGCTCTCTATCGCCCCCCCCTCCTTGGTTTCATCACCTGGTCTATGACTAAGAATCTAAGCTGACTTATCTAATCTAATCTAATCTAAGCTGACTTATCTAATATAATGAATAATGCACAGCTGGGACCTATGGTGTTTGGGTATGATGAGGAGACAGCCCAACACATCAATGCCACAGTACTAGGTAACAGAGACTTTTTAAACATCACTCCCTCTGAAACCACAGGGAGACTCTTGGAAAAAGAGAGTAAGAAGAAAATGGTGCTTGAATTGCATGCTATAACCTTGTCAGAGTACCATAAAGTTCAACGTATCCCCAGGGGATTGAGAATGTCCACTTGTCCAACTTTGTTTGCTGACAGGAAGGAATACACAGATAAATTTGAAAGTATACTTAACAAATGTTCCTTCGATATTATCACCTGGACAGTCGAGTTTGCCCAACAAGAAATAAATGCATATAAAGATAAGATCAATGTGCAAAAGGAGCAACTCGTAAAAAACTTACCCCTGGATGAGTACAAGAAACTGGTAATGGATGTGGAGAAGTCCGTGAGTGACTACAGGAAACAACTTGAGAGCCGCAAACGCCAGAAGTTCATCAGGGATGAGCAGGACTACAGCCATGGAGTAGTCTACAGGTGGCGTCAGAGTGCAGGATCAAACAAGAACCCCAGTAGTCAGATGCGGGGACAGAGAAGATTCGCTAGACAAAATGCCGCCCAAGGAGATGGCCACAGTGGTTCTGAGTCCTCTGCCAGTTTTTTAACCGAGGACTCGGATATCGATACCACCGGGCCGGGAGGAAGCACAGGAAACAGCGGAGTCGGCCTAGCGATGACGTCACAGCGTCAGCGCCCACGTCGTACACGTGGGATGCAGAGAGGAAGCTACCGGTACTGACGGAAGATGGAACAGAGGAGACGGGAAACCAGCCGAGGGGTTACAGGTATGAGAAGCCGAACAACATATTAGCTAACATACCTATACACCATACAAGTACACCGGCTGCCACCCGAGACCGATTACCCACAAGAAGTACACAAAGGGGGACAGTAATTGAAACTGCATCTGATAACGCAAGCACATTTGATCACATTGCTCATAATGAGACTGGCAATACAAATAATGCGGATAAGATCAATTGTTGTATACAGAAACCCCTTGATGATAATAATAAGTGTGATATTGTTTGCAACAGTGACTCTCTGAACAAGGCTGTGTTGGGACATTTCTCAGAATCTAATACTAATCACGGTGTTTCACAAGAGGCTAGCTCACAGCTAGCATCTGAAGTTTTATTTGACACTAATAATTTAGTAACTAATTTATCTAATTATGTTCTCAGTAATGAGGAACTCACAGCATTAAACAAGGGTTTATCATATTGTTTGGATGACACTTTGAATGATTTCACTGTTTTTCAGGATTTACACAGGTTTTTTAGAAAACTAAAATTAAGGATATATTTTTCTTTACAGAAAGATGTTGGTCACAAGTTCACTGAAGGGACACAAAAAAACAAAATCAGATTTGATAATGTTAAAGATTTTGGTATTAATAGAAAGAGTAAATTTACACCCACAAGTACACATAGTATCACAACCTATATGAACCTTGTTCAGAGAGAGATAAATATCTTATTAAAGAAAGATGAAAAAAGGAAACTGGTACAAAAAAATAAGAAAGACAAATTAGCAATACAATCACTAAGAGGTAATACTGATATAATCATCAAGGAGGCGGACAAGGGTGGGGCGGTGGTTATACTTAATAAATCAGACTATATAGAGGAGATTGAACGTCAACTAGCAGATAGTCAAGTATATGAAAAACTAACCAGAGACCCCACTATACAAATTAACAAGGAAATAGAGAACATATTGCAATCAGCAGTTAAGAGGGAGATCATTTCAGAGAAATTTAAAGATGATTTATTTGAGAAAAATCCCATTAGACCTGTTATTTATGTGTTACCTAAGATCCATAAAGCTATTAATAAACCACCTGGGCGCCCTATTGTGGCTGGAATAGGGTCTGTATTCTCAAACATTTCTGTCTTCTTGGACAAAGTATTACAACCCTTAATACAGAAAACTACCTCTTATATAAGGGACACAAATGATTTTTTATCCAAACTCAAAAATCTTGGGCAGGTTGGGGATAAATGCATATTATTTACACTAGATGTCTCCAGTTTGTATACCTCTATTAGGCATACTAGTGGAATTGCAGCAGTAGAAAATATATTGAAATCTAGTAGCAATTATACTGCCCAAGAGATTGAGTTTTTGATAAATCTGTTGACTATTATTCTCTATCAGAACTATTTTTTATTCATGGACACTTACTACCTCCAAAAACAGGGTACAGCAATGGGCTCCAACGTCGCCCCCACATACGCCAACATATTTATGAGTAGTTTTGAGGAACATTTTGTATACTCCAACATTAATTTTCAAACATATGGTATCTCCTGGTGGAGATTTATCGATGATGTGTTTGGCGTGTGGGGGGGCGACGTTGTGAGCCTTTTATCATTTATAGAAGATCTTAATTGTTCAGTGAATGGATTGAAGTTCAGTTTAAATATGAGCGAGGTAGGAGTAGAGTATTTGGATACTTATGTTTATAAGGATAAAGGTTTCTTGGAGACTGACCTGTACACAAAAAAAACTGATAAGAACAATTTGTTACAGTATGGCAGTTGCCACCCAGAAAGTGTGTTCAGAGCAATACCCAAGAGTCAGTTCACTAGAGTGAAGAGGATTGTCTCAGATAGTAGCAAGTGCAAACAGAGACTGGGAGAAATGGCCAATAAGTTCATTACTAGGAACTACCCAGAAAAATTAATAACAGAACAGCTTGTGAATGTTGAGGAGGGTTTAGGACAGAGCCAAAAACAGACAGACAAAAGAAATGAGAACAACATGATATTTGTAACACAGCATAATAGATTGAGTGGAAAGATTGCAGGTATCCTAAAAAAACATTGGCACATCATTAGGGAATGCAATCCACAGGTGGAAGAATTTAAGAAAGAACCAATGATTGCGTACAAGAGAAATAAAAGAATTAGGGATTGGATCATACACACAGACATAGGCCCTGGAAAGAGAAGTATACAATCAACAATTGGTAGTAGCAATAATGGCTGCTATCCATGTTTAAATTGTAGCCATTGCAGCTCAATGATAAAAGGCAAATACTTCTACCATCCTACGAGTGGTAGGAAGTTTACAATAAACAAACATTTTACATGTAGAGCAACATATGCTATTTACATGATTAAATGTCCGTGTGGATTTATTTATATTGGCGAGACCTGCAGAGAGGTAAGGGAGAGGATAACGGAACACAAATCTAACATAAGGTGTAATAATAAAGAAGCACCAGTATCCTCTCACTTCCTCTCTGCAGGTCATAACATAAGTCAGCTTAGATTCTTAGTCATAGACCAGGTGATGAAACCAAGGAGGGGGGGCGATAGAGAGCATCTCCTAAAAGTTAGGGAGATGTTCTGGATTCACAAACTGGATTGCCTTATCCCCAAGGGCCTTAATAAAGACTTTGATTGGAGTCTATTTTACTAAAGGAAATCACACAGGGATAAGGTTAGGATTGTTTGTATATTTTCTGGTTGATCATGGGCGCATAAAAATGGCTTGTGAATAGCAGGGTGTTATAATGGTAAAATAAAGGATAAATGAATCAATTAAAGTGAAAGATATTTTCTCAATAAAAATACACTCTGTAAAGGAATAAATCTTGATTGATGTAAATATACTCTGTAGACTGTGCAGACATTGTGGATGTTTGGATTTTATGCTCCTCTTTTAATATTGTATATAGGTTTTATGTTTATATTTTAAATGATATGTATACTGTTCACCCATTCTATTGAAAAACAAAGAGACATCAAAAGTAAAAAAGAGTGTACTATATTTTACAACCAACAGGTGTCACTATTGCATGTTGCAATACATGTTTTTCCACACAATGGGTTAATGAACAGTTGATGAATAATTAACAGGTGAGGGTATAAAAAGCATGAACCTGTATAATTAAGATGTACATGACTAAGAGCCACATTGGCTTGAAACGTTGTATGTTTGGACCCAGGATAAGAAAATAAAGGTCTTTTAAATTGATATGGTGGCTGGAGTTTTTTGAAGTTTGTGATTGTGCTGTGGACCTGGCAAGTCTGCTGCTCCGTGCCCCATAAGAGAAAGATTCAGGTGTGCTGTTTTCCACTTATTGGATTTTACACCTGCAAACACTCACATACTGCTACATTAGATAAGTTACACAGCTCTCAGGAACAGTAACTGACACACATGCAAACACTCACATACTGCTACATTAGATAAGTTACACAGCTCTCAGGGGCAGTAACTGACACACATGCAAACACTCACACACTGCTACATTAGATAAGTTACACAGCTCTCAGGAACAGTAACTGACACACATGCAAACACTCACATACTGCTACATTAGATAAGTTACACAGCTCTCAGGGGCAGTAACTGACACACATGCAAACACTCACATACTGCTACATTAGATAAGTTACACAGCTCTCAGGAACAGTAACTGACACACATGCAAACACTCACATACTGCTACATTAGATAAGTTACACAGCTCTCAGGCACAGCTAACTGACACACACACATGCAAACACTCACATACTGCTACATTAGATAAGTTACACAGCTCTCAGGAACAGTAACTGACACACATGCAAACACTCACATACTGCTACATTAGATAAGTTACACAGCTCTCAGGAACAGTAACTGACACACATGCAAACACTCACACACTGCTACATTAGATAAGTTACACAGCTCTCAGGGGCAGTAACTGACACACATGCAAACACTCACATACTGCTACATTAGATAAGTTACACAGCTCTCAGGGGCAGTAACTGACACACATGCAAACACTCACATACTGCTACATTAGATAAGTTACACAGCTCTCAGGAACAGTAACTGACACACATGAAAACACTCACACACTGCTACATTAGATAAGTTCCACAGCTCTCAGGAACAGTAACTGACACACATTCAAACACTCACACACTACTACATTAGATAAGTTACACAGCTCTCAGGGGCAGTAACTGACACACATGCAAACACTCACACACTACTACATTAGAGAAGTTACACAGCTCTCAGGAACAGTAACTAACACACATGTAAACACTCACATACTGCTACATTAGATAAGTTATACAGCTCTCAGGGGCAGTAACTGACACATGCAAACACTCACACACTACTACATTAGATAAGTTACACAGCTCTCAGGAACAGTAACTGACACACATGCAAACACTCACACACTGCTACATTAGATAAGTTACACAGCTCTCAGGAACAGTAACTGACACACATGCAAACACTCACACACTGCTACATTAGAGAAGTTACACAGCTCTCAGGAACAGTAACTGACACACATGCAAACACTCATATACTGCTACATTAGATAAGTTACACAGCTCTCAGGAACAGTAACTGGCACACATGCAAACACTCACACACTACTACATTAGATAAGTTACACAGCTCTCAGGAACAGTAACTGACACACATGCAAACACTCACATACTGCTACATTAGATAAGTTACACAGCTCTCAGGGGCAGTAACTGACACACATGCAAACACTCACATACTGCTATATTAGATAAGTTACACAGCTCTCAGGGGCAGTAACTGACACACATGCTGGTTAGGAGAAGTGTGCAAGGGCTATAATGTATGGTAAACCACCCACCCAACTTTGTTTTAAGATATTAGGCCCCTGGGTGGTACAGGCTGGGGCCCAATGGGTGGGTTGTCACTGATAGGGGGATTAGCTTTGGGGATATGGTTTGAGTGCAGTAGCTGGGGAAATGGGGGTGGGTTGAGCAATAAACCCAGTGGATAAGGTCTTTTTGGAAAAGGGGAGGTAATTAGAGGGAGTTTAGGGCTCAGTGGTGCTGATAGTACTGGGTGGGGGTTGGGGGGTTTATAAAAAAAAAAAGTGGGGGGGGGCGGGCGTGCTGAAAGAGAAGTAAATAATGGGTTATGTAAAGGGCCCTTATGGTAAGTAGCCTGCTTTTATAGTGTCAGAAGGCCAGGATTATAAGGGAGGGTTTTTAGCGAGTGGGAGTGAAGTTGTTAGGTAGTGGAAGAGGTAGTTTTTGGGGATGAGTTCGCTTTTGGAATATAGATTCTGATGGGATGGAATGTGTGCATGTGGCTGAGCAAAGGAGGTTGGCAGTGGCAAGACTGTCTCATATTTTGATTTTTTGTGCAGTGGGGCCAGATATGGTTTCTGAACTCCTTGCACCTTAGTCATACAGTGATTTTGGAGAGGAATATCCTGGTGAGAGCGCATCGCCAGGACCAGCAGAGATGGACGAGGTGGGTGATATGGCTGCTTTGGCCCAGTTATTGCAGGCTTTTTCTTTTGGAAGGGAAGGGAGAGGAGGTGGTGTTCGCCATTAAATAGCCATAGAGGAGTTGAGAATACATAGACACGAATACAGGGCTATGTCTCAGGAGCAGGGGAAATTGGGTCTAGCCTCATCAGCTTCTGTTACTCTTTCACTGCATGACCTCCAGCCTAGTCCGGCAGGGGGTGTAGGGAGAGAAGAAGCGGTAGATCTGGAGCATCTATCAGAAGGTGTTTCCCTGAATCTCGGGGAGGCATGGAGAGGGACCGTTATCTCCAACCTGGGTCAGGTTGTACAGTCAGTGGGAGAGCAGGGCCAGTGTTTGGAGATTGCAATCATGTTCCAGGAGGCATTCCCCTTCAAGGAGGTTGGAAACTAGAGGACTTCTTGGAGGACCAGTAGAGTCTACACCAAGCAGCGCATCCAGGGAGGTTTAGGTGAGGTGCCTAGGGGGAAGTATCTCAGTCTCTGGCTGGTAGTATGAATTTGGGGCAAATGGCTTTGTTTAAAAAGTTGAAGGAGCTAGTGGCACAGGTGGAGGAGCAGTTGGCTTCTCAGGGGACTAATTTGAGTGCTGTATCAGCGGTAGAGGCATGGTAGGGTATACAGCGACTGAGTCTGTGACAACTGGAGTTGGTTCGACAGCTGGGGTAAGCCATGCATCTTTTCAGGGTGTTTTAAATGTTTTCTATGAGGGGTTTTAAGAGGCCATATCTGTGTTCCATTGGGCAGTTGGGGCTTCACCTGAATGCTGATGTCAAAGAAAAGATTTTGAAGAGGGAGTTTTTCTGGAGATTAAGGAGGATTCTAAAGTCTGGGAAGAAGGAGAAGGAAGAGCTCAAGAAGCTGATGAAAACTTTAGCAAATTGGTCAATAGCATATTACCGGACTAAGGTTCAGCAGAGGATTTCATTGCAATTTGGCCTGACATGCAAACGGATGAAAT
Source organism: Bombina bombina (assembly GCF_027579735.1). NCBI lineage: Eukaryota > Metazoa > Chordata > Amphibia > Anura > Bombinatoridae > Bombina > Bombina bombina. Next base: position 1,427,226,491 of record NC_069500.1, read on the forward strand.
GGATATGGGCATATGGTTGGAAATCGTAATGCCATTAAGGGGAAGCCAGTGCTTTTGGGGAATTAGAAGTGCCACAGGGGGTGGAGCCACAGCTAGTGCAACAGTGGCAATCAAAAAAGGGCTTTTTCCAGTTTAATGATGTAACGTGTTGTTTTTGGGTGTCATAAGTATAAGCATGAATGTTTCCATTGCGGGGCATGCATCCCCTTTCCAGATATTTCCAGAGGGGTACTTTTTTTAGGAAACCAAGGAATGTGGCTTTACTGGGTGCGGACGCCAGTTAAGGTAAGATGGATGGTTTCATCATTAGAAATGAATGCTATGAAGGGAGTAGGGTACATGGGAATTTGAAGTCAGCCAGAGAGTATCCAGATGTTGTGAGGAAGAAGCTCAAAAAATAAGTTTTGTTTAGTAGGATGGCTGGGCATTAATTTTGCATTCAAGATCATCTCCGTAGCAAGGGTTTTCTCCAGGTTTCTGCCTTTGGGTATGGTTAGTGCGAAGAATCCGCATCATCATGTCTGCATTTGAAAGGAACACAGGGAAGATCTTCAGGTGTGGATGTCGTTTTTGAAAGTATTTAATGGAAGGATGCTAATGTGCAGGTATGGCATTTTTGTTTCTTGGGTTAGGATGATGTTACCAAGTCTTTTGTGGTCATCTGGCAGCTAGAGGTTGGTCTAGAGAGAGAATGTTGGTGACAGTAGGAGGCCTGTAGTTTTTTAAGAAGATCAAACATGTCCTTCCTCGAATTTGTGAGTCAGGTTATGAAGTTTGCTTGTTTCAGATGGCATTTGTTTATCCTTTTTTTGCTGCATTTTTTGGGGCTAATAAAAAGAATCTGGGTGGGATTCAGTTGGCCAATGTTTGGCTGGAAGATAGTAAGGTGTTCATTTGATTAAGGCATTCTAAGACATGTTGTTTAATCAGTTTGAGTGCCATGGGGGGGAACTGTTGTCCTGTTGTATCTATGTCATAATATTTGGGAGTTAGAGTTAAGGGCATTTATTGGTTCACCCCAATGGTCCTTTTCTTTCACATTTTCAGTTTGTAGCATTTTTTAGAAAGGCTCTATCATTGGCAGGCTTTGTTTCCTCTGAGACCAGTCATTTGAGTTTGTGGGATGATGTCATTAAGTGCATAGGGAGGTGGGCTTCAGGGAGGTTTAAGTCATATGTTTATCTCTATATGGTTGCTTAATTTGCTTTTCCATGTTTCTTGTTGGCTCATTGGACATTCATATGTTTATTGGGCTAGAAAGACGCCATTGGTCAAGGAGAATTATGCTCAGTTAGGGATCGATTTTAGGGCTGTAGTGTTGTGTTGGTTTGGAGTTAGAGGTTTGAAATAGGACCAAGTTATTCTTAAGGTGGTGAAGTATACCCGCTTATTCTGCCCTCCAGGTATATTATTGATTCATGCAGGTGGGAATGATTTAGGTTTTATGCCTTATAAGGTTTTGGCTGAAAAAATGGGAGGGGATGTTGGGAGGCTTCTGCAGCTGTTTCCCAGGTTAATACTGATTTGGCCAGCAATTAAGCCCAGGAGGGCATCATGGGATTCTAAGAAGCTTGGTTTTTCTAAGTGCAAGGTTAATATGATGGTGAGAAGTTTTTTGAGACAATGTGGTAGTGTTTCTATTTGCCATGTGAAGTTTGAGGGTAAATCGTGTAGATTTTATCTTAGCTGGAGTGAGTCTTTATTTGTTTAATTTTGACTTGCTTGAAATTAAAGGTCTTGGGTTTGTGTAAGTGGCCTTGCCTTTTGGGGGGGGGGGGGTGCTTGCTGACTGATCTTATCTGGTTGTCCAGGGGAGGTTGAGCTTGCAGTAAAGGAAGCTGGGTGAGGTTAATTGAAGATACATGGTGGGAAAGCACAACTGGGGTTTTGGGTCTGATTGTGATTAGTATTATGGTAATGTATTTATATATATAGTTGTTTGTTTTATATAGTTTATATGGTTATAAATAAATGTTGAGCTGCGTGCTTTATAACCCATGTGAATAATTGCCGTATATGAGGTCAAGAATTAAACCTGTTGGTTCAATTTTACAGCTGCTCTTTATTATGTTATCTCATACCTTTATAAGCAGCTCTCTATGAATGGTATGTGTCTCAGAGAAAGGCTGTTTTCCAGAGTGAAAGAGAGGCTGGAGACCTGTTAGCATGGCTGACTGTCTGTAAAGAGACACACTGGTGAGACCTGTTAGCATGGCTGACTGTCTGTAAAGAGACACACTGGTGAGACCTGTTAGCATGGCTGACTGTCTGTAAAGAGACACACTGGTGTGACTTGTTAGCATGGCTGACTGTCTGTAAAGAGACACACTGGTGAGACTTGTTAGCATGGCTGACTGTCTGTAAAGAGACACACTGGTGAGACCTGTTAGCATGGCTGACTGTCTGTAAAGAGACACACTGGTGAGACCTGTTAGCATGGCTGACTATCTGTAAAGAGACACACTGGTGAGACCTGTTAGCATGGCTGACTGTCTGTAAAGAGACACACTGGTGTGACTTGTTAGCATGGCTGACTGTCTGTAAAGAGACACACTGGTGAGCAGTGGCGTAGCGTGGGTTGTCAGCGCCCAGGGCAAGGCAAGTATTGTGCCCCCTAACCCATTAGCACTGACTGAGTCTCTTCCACCAGTACAGTGATGCATTTGTGAGTGCGCACGGTAGCGCATAGGGTTGCTACCTTTTGCCCAGAATATTCCTGGACACTTTTTAAAAGGGGGTGGAGAGGGTGTGTCTCAGGGTGTGTCTTGGGGGCGTGGCTTCTCGCAGCCACAAATTCAATATGAAATCAAATTTTATATATATATATATATATATATATATATATATATATGTATATATATATATATTACTATATATATATATTACTATATTATATATATATATTACTATAATATATATATATATATATATAAACAATATGTATATATATATATATATATATATATAAAATATGTATGTTTGTATATATATAAATATAAAATATATACTTGTATATACAGTATAATATATATATATATATAGATAGATAGATAGATAGATAGATATAGATATATATTATAGAGCAGGCAGGCAGGTGAGTAATTCTCAAAGCAGGTAATACAGAAGAAACTCTTTTTTTATAAAACAAATTTAAAAAAAATATTTTACCTAGAAAAAACTGCAGATCATATCATTAGGAAGAAGTTGAACAGTACCCAAACAGGAGGGTCACGGCCTGGCCACCTCTGTCGGACTCGTCGTACTAGCAGCTCACAGCGACACCGCACCCGCACACCAACGAGATCACATGACTGGGTGGGACTTGGGTCTTTGGGAGGCGAGTTGAGAGGAGGACTGGTTGGACTATCGACCATGGTCCGTGACCTCATCATGATGCACTTCAGACTGCAGTCAGGGCCTCCTCCTCACTTCCCTTGATGATAAGTGTGACTGACTCACGCACATTCTTCAACCCCCCCTAATTATTAATACCGGGGCAAGTGGCAATCCTAGTAGTGCACCTTATGAATTGGCAGGCGGCTCCCTTACAAGCAACCACCACGGCCTGCCGCCTGCAATGTTTATAACAAATTAAATTCCTTAGGGGCGCAAATTTCTTTTGAAATTTTGCGCCCCTAAGAATTTTGCGCCCGGGGCAACCGCCCCTGTGGCCCCCCCCCACGCTACGCCACTGCTGGTGAGACCTGTTAGCATGGCTGACTGTCTATAAAGAGACACACTGGTGTGACTTGTTAGCATGGCTGACTGTCTGTAAAGAGACACACTGGTGAGACCTGTTAGCATGGCTGACTGTCTGTAAAGAGACACACTGGTGAGACAAACTTGTTTCTTGCTGTACTGTGCAAGCTTGTAGCAGAGCCTTCACAATATACTCCATGTTTAAGGTTTCCACTACAGGAAAGTGGGCACCAACCCACAAATCCCACCGCTGTCACCTCCTTGTGATAAGATCACTGGAAGAACAGTCACAATGACTGTGGTAACTGTATTTTCAAACTTTTATTCAGTGAAAATAGTTTTTTATCATAACAGGTGCACTGTCTATAAATACAGCAATTCGAAAGCAGCCAGCAAAACAAATAAAACAAATAAAAAGCCTTCTGCTGTCAGGAGCCGACCTATACATAGAGTTTCCCTTACTAACGATAAACTGAGCAGCTAACCTGATCCCAGTTTAGTACTTCACAGAAATGATAAATGCTAAATACAAAAAAAATCACAAAAGTTTGTCTCATCAGTGTCTCCTTACAGGCAGTCAGCCTTTGGCTTCTTATAAAGGCCTGAGCTAACTTATGGTCAGATTACAAGTGGAGTGGTATTAACACTCCCACTCAAGCATTAACTCTGCTAGAAGTAAGCTTTTTGCGCACGTCAGGAAGTGCTCGTATTACATGTTGAAAGTTAAAGTTTTTGCTTGCTGAACAGAGAATATCGCTTGATAACCTATTCCACCATAGTAGTCAATTGAGCAAAAAAAGAAAAAAAAAAAACACCCTACTCATGCACACACAAAATTGCATATTCTCAAGTGCGCTAACCTGACAAAAAAATATGAATATTTCACATTCAAATGTTTTTCACATAGAGGAATAATTTCTATTTATTCATAAATACATATTTCTACATATATCTGACTGTATTTTTGGTAAATCTATAGGTATATATATATATACAGAGATATATATAGGAGTCTCTATTTATAAATACACCCTTCCCTGGTTCCCAGTTTGTTTGATCAAGAGCTTGCATTGTTTGGCTGGTTTAGGGACCCAGGTTTTGGGAGAGACCTTGACATGGTACCTGGGCTTGTCCCTTTTGACCAGATGCTTTAACTAACTCTTTCATTTTTGCTTTTAATCTTAGCTGAGAGCTTGTGAGTGCTGGACTTCCTCTGTGTGCTTTAAATTTATACACACACAGGTTTGAGCCATTTCCAGTTGAATAACTGAAAACATGAGTTTGGGGTCCATTCTGTGAAAGATCTCCACTTTGCTGTAATCTCTTCCCTTAGACTCTTGGAGGCCTGGTGCAAGGTAAAATGTGAGGCCATTCAACATTGTATGTAACATTTTACTAGTTTATAAATAGAAAGAGAAAACATTAATTTAGCTTTTATAAGGAAACAGGAGGCACCGCAATCTCAACTTTTAATAACACACCTATACTCTGTGTCTATAGCTTAATTTTGCTATATTTAATTTATTGCTAAACAATAATAAATGTAAAACTAGGTGACCCCCCCCCCAAAAAAAAAAATGAAAAGCACTTTGACAAAAACTATTCTGTCTTTGAGAGCTGCAATCTTTACATTGATATTTGAGTTGACGTCTGTGTCAAAATCCAAAGCAAGAAAAAATACTTGAACAAAGATGTTTCTGGCTTTGGAAGCAGCAAGTTTTTCATTGAGAAAAGAGAAGACTTCTGTTCCAAGAGTCAAAACAATAAAAAACACTTTTAAAAAGACTTTTCTAGGCTTTGTGAGCTGTAAATTTTACAATGAATAAAGAGTAGACTTATGTTCCAAGAACCAAATCAAGAAAAAAACACTTAAAAAAAGAAAACCTTTCTGGCTTTGAGAGTTGAAAACTTTGCTATGATATCAAATTAGTCAACTTCTGTTTCAATTTCCTTTTCATTTGGAAACATTAAAAGTCCAGTTAACCGTTTCTGTAACACTGTACTCCATAAATAGGTTCTGATTAATCTAATGTTTCAGCAGATGCTATGGTTACTGGTATGTTCAGCAATATTGTAACTGCTATATTTATATTTGTGTACACCTTGTTTACACCAGAACTTTGCAGGTCGTGCAATACTTCATAAGCATGTCAGTATATGGCCGGGTTATAATATATTTAATAATTATTCCTTAAAATAAAGCCCCAATAAAATGCATATACAAAACCATAACATTAATATAAATTCCTAAGTTCTTTTTTATTTGTTAAAATTTATAGACACATTATATTTATAGAGAACCAGACATGAATCAATACTGTACAAGTTTTAATTGTTATAATATGCTATGCACAGATCATAAAAGTTACCTTATTAATGAACCTTATTCACAATTGAATTGCATCAAAATACCACAATGATATACCAGAATCTGAGCCACTAACATTCAGACAGTACAATCAGCTATATAGCCACCTATGATTCTAATACAATTCTAATTAGAACACCAGAAGTATATATATTCTTAATGTAAACAGTCAGTTTAAATGCCAATTTATCTATGCTGAAATAAGTTCTTAATTACCTACAGTTAAGACAAATTCTAAGATATATTTATATATTTGCAAAGATAAATTATTTAGCATACAAAAGGCAAGCTTAAAACTATACAGGACTATGAATATGAGTCTACAATACAAATATGCTCTTTAAATCTATCAGTTGTAATTTAACTGCAGCGACAATGAATATATTTGTTTTAAATATTACCTATATTTAGCAACCTCATATACTTTACCAGGTAACCAATGAATATTCCAACTTCCAACAGGTTCAATTTTCCTCAGAAAAACAAAAGAAGTATTTTGCAATGTGGATAAGAAAGGTAGCTATTTTGCTTATAGTGACCGTGTTCCAGGCAGCAAATTATCAATAACAAGTTAACAGGAAAGAAAAACAGCCCAGACTATCTCCATGCTTAAGGTTAAATGTGATATAACCCCACCCCTTATTGTTCTGTACCATCATTGGTGAATTGGTAAGGCCCTTCTTTGGTTCCCTGGCAATGCATGGTTACTAGGGAAACACATCTTTGTTAACAGTCAAATCTTTTGACTATAATTCTCGCATCACAACACCGGGGGCAGCAGACAGAGACAAACAGTTCATTCTCAAAACTGTTAACAGAAAATTATAGATTATTGTATATTTTTAATATGTACACTATAATTTGATATTAATAAACTATCGCCTAGATTTAGAGTTTTGTCGGTAAAGACCCGCGTAGCTAACGCTGCTTTTTTTCCCAGCGCACCCTTAAGACAAAGCTGGTATTTAGAGTTGTCTGAGTGGCTGCGTTAGGCTCAGAAAAGGCAGCGTTGAGCATAATTTAGCGCCACTTCGACCCTCAATACCAGCGTTGCCTACGGTAGCAGTAAGCTGGAAAAACGTGCTCGTGCATGATATCTCCATAGGAAACAAAAAAAGCAAAAAAGCAGCGTTCAGCTCCTAACGCAGCCCCATTGTTTCCTATGGGGAAACACTCTCTAAGTCTGCACCTAACACCCTAACATGAACCCCAAGTCTAAACACCCCTAACCTTACACTTATTAACCCCTAATCTGCCGACCCCAACATCGCCGACCCCTGCATTATATTATTAACCCCTAATCTGCCGCTCCGGACACCGCCGCCACCTACATTATAGCTATGAACCCCTAATCTGCTGCCCCTAACACAACCGACACCTACATTATATTAACCCCTAATCTGCCGCCGCTACCTACCTACACTTATTAACCCCTAATCTGACGACCGGACCTCGCCGCCACTATAATAAATGTATTAACCACTAAACCGCCACACTCCCGCCTCGCAAACACTATATAAAAAATTATTAACCCCTAATCTGCCGTCCCTAACATCGCCGCCATCTACAATTTGGGGCAAATGGCTTTGTTTAAAAAGTTGAAGGAGCTAGTGGCACAGGTGGAGGAGCAGTTGGCTTCTCAGGGGACTAATTTGAGTGCTGTATCAGCGGTAGAGGCATGGTAGGGTATACAGCGACTGAGTCTGTGACAACTGGAGTTGGTTCTACAGCTGGGGTAAGCCGTGCATCTTTTCAGGGTGTTTTAAATGTTTTCGATGAGGGGTTTTAAGAGGCCATATCTGTGTTCCATTGGGCAGTTGGGGCTTCACCTGAATGCTGATGTCAAAGAAAAGATTTTGAAGAGGGAGTTTTTTCTGGAGATTAAGGAGGATGCTAAAGTCTGGGAAGAAGGAGAAGGAAGAGCTCAAGAAGCTGATGAAAACTTTAGCAAATTGGTCAATAGCATATTACCAGACTAAGGTTCAGCAGAGGATTTCATTGCAATTTGGCCTGACATGCAAACGGATGAAATGGATATGGGCATATGGTTGGAAATCGTAATGCCATTAAGGGGAAGCCAGTGCTTTTGGGGAATTAGAAGTGCCACAGGGGGTGGAGCCACAGCTAGTGCAACAGTGGCAATCAAAAAAGGGCTTTTTCCAGTTTAATGATGTAACGTGTTGTTTTTGGGTGTCATAAGTATAAGCATGAATGTTTCCATTGCGGGGGGATGCATCCCCTTTCCAGATATTTCCAGAGGGGTACTTTTTTTAGGAAACCAAGGAATGTGGCTTTACTGGGTGCGGACGCCAGTTAAGGTAAGATGGATGGATCCATCATTAGAAATGAATGCTATGAAGGGAGTAGGGTACATGGGAATTTGAAGTCAGCCCGAGAGTATCCAGATGTTGTGAGGAAGAAGCTCAAAAAATAAGTTTTGTTTAGTAGGATGGCTGGGCATTAATTTTGCATTCAAGATCATCTCCGTAGCAAGGGTTTTCTCCAGGTTTCTGCCTTTGGGTATGGTTAGTGCGAAGAAGCCGCATCATCATGTCTGCATTTCAAAGGAAAACAGGGAAGATCTTCAGGTGTGGATGTCGTTTTTGAAAGTATTTAATGGAAGGATGCTAATGTGCAGGTATGGCATTTTTGTTTCTTGGGTTAGGATGCTGTTACCAAGTCTTTTGTGGTCATCTGGCAGCTAGAGGTTGGTCTAGAGAGAGAATGTTGGTGACAGTAGGAGGCCTGTAGTTTTTTAAGAAGATCAAACATGTCCTTCCTCGAATTTGTGAGTCAGGTTATGAAGTTTGCTTGTTTCAGATGGCATTTGTTTATCCTTTTTTTGCTGCATTTTTTGGGGCTAATAAAAAGAATCTGGGTGGGATTCAGTTGTCCAATGTTTGGCTGGAAGATAGTAAGGTGTTCATTTGATTAAGGCATTCTAAGACATGTTGTTTAATCAGTTTGAGTGCCATGGGGGGGAACTGTTGTCCTGTTGTATCTATGTCATATTTGGGAGTTAGAGTTAAGGGCATTTATTGGTTCACCCCAATGGTCCTTTTCTTTCACACTTTCAGTTTGTAGCAGTTTTTAGAAAGGCTCTATCATTGGCAGGCTTTGTTTCCTCTGAGACCAGTCATTTGAGTTTGTGGGATGATGTCATTAAGTGCATAGGGAGATGGGCTTCAGGGAGGTTTAAGTCATATGTTTATCTCTATTTGGTTGCTTAATTTGCTTTTCCATGTTTCTTGTTGGCTGATTGGACATTCATATGTTTATTGGGCTAGAAAGACGCCATTGGTCAAGGAGAATTATGCTCAGTTAGGGATCGATTTTAGGGCTGTAGTGTTGTGTTGGTTTGGAGTTAGAGGTTTGAAATAGGACCAAGTTATTCTTAAGGTGGTGAAGTATACCCGCTTATTCTGCCCTCCAGGTATGTTATTGATTCATGCAGGTGGGAATGATTTAGGTTTTATGCCTTATAAGGTTTTGGCTGAAAAAATGGGAGGGGATGTTGGGAGGCTTCTGCAGCTGTTTCCCAGGTTAATACTGATTTGGCCGGCAATTAAGCCCAGGAGGGCATCATGGGATTCTAAGAAGCTTGGTTTTTCTAAGTGCAAGGTTAATATGATGGTGAGAAGTTTTTTGAGACAATGTGGTAGTGTTTCTATTTGCCATGTGAAGTTTGAGGGTAAATCATGTAGATTTTATCTTAGCTGAAGTGAGTCTTTATTTGTTTAATTTTGACTTGCTTGAAATTAAAGGTCTTGGGTTTGTGTAAGTGGCTTTGCCTTTTTTGGGGGGGGGGGGGTGCTTGCTGACTGATCTTATCTGGTTGTCCAGGGGAGGTTGAGCTTGCAGTAAAGGAAGCTGGGTGAGGTTAATTGAAGATACATGGTGGGAAAGCACAACTGGGGTTTTGGGTCTGATTGTGATTAGTATTATGGTTATGTATTTATATATATAGTTGTTTGTTTTATATAGTTTATATGGTTATAAATAAATGTTGAGCTGCGTGCTTTATAACCCATGTGAATAATTGCCGTATATGAGGTCAAGAATTAAACCTGTTGGTTCAATTTTACAGCTGCTCTTTATTATGTTATCTCAGACCTTTATAAGCAGCTCTCTAGGAATGGTATGTGTCTCAGAGAAAGGCTGTTTTCCAGAGTGAAAGAGAGGCTGGAGACCTGTTAGCATGGCTGACTGTCTGTAAAGAGACACACTGGTGAGACCTGTTAGCATGGCTGACTGTCTGTAAAGAGACACACTGGTGAGACCTGTTAGCATGGCTGACTGTCTGTAAAGAGACACACTGGTGTGACTTGTTAGCATGGCTGACTGTCTGTAAAGAGACACACTGGTGAGACTTGTTAGCATGGCTGACTGTCTGTAAAGAGATACACTGGTGAGACCTGTTAGCATGGCTGACTGTCTGTAAAGAGACACACTGGTGAGACCTGTTAGCATGGCTGACTGTCTGTAAAGAGACACACTGGTGTGACTTGTTAGCATGGCTGACTGTCTGTAAAGAGACACACTGGTGAGACCTGTTAGCATGGCTGACTGTCTGTAAAGAGACACACTGGTGTGACTTGTTAGCATGGCTGACTGTCTGTAAAGAGACACACTGGTGAGACCTGTTAGCATGGCTGACTGTCTGTAAAGAGACACACTGGTGAGACAAACTTGTTTCTTGCTGTACTGTGCAAGCTTGTAGCAGAGCCTTCACAATATACTCCATGTTTAAGGTTTCCACTACAGGAAAGTGGGCACCAACCCACAAATCCCACCGCTGTCACCTCCTTGTGATAAGATCACTGGAAGAACAGTCACAATGACTGTGGTAACTGTATTTTCAAACTTTTATTCAGTGAAAATAGTTTTTTAACATAACAGGTGCACTGTCTATAAATACAGCAATTCGAAAGCAGCCAGCAAAACAAATAAAACAAATAAAAAGCCTTCTGCTGTCAGGAGCCGACCTATACATAGAGTTTCCCTTACTAACGATAAACTGAGCAGCTAACCTGATCCCAGTTTAGTACTTCACAGAAATGATAAACGCTAAATACAAAAAAAATCACAAAAGTTTGTGTCATCAGTGTCTCCTTACAGGCAGTCAGCCTTTGGCTTCTTATAAAGGCCTGAGCTAACTTATGGTCAGATTACAAGTGGAGTGGTATTAACGCTCCCACTCAAGCATTAACTCTGCTAGAAGTAAGCTTTTTGCGCACGTCAGGAAGTGCTCGTATTACATGTTGAAAGTTAAAGTTTTTGCTTGCTGAACAGAGAATATCGCTTGATAACCTATTCCCCTATAGTAGTCAATTGAGCAAAAAAAGAAAAAAAAAAACCACCCTACTCATGCACACACAAAATTGCATATTCTCAAGTGAGCTAACCTGACAAAAAAATATGAATATTTCACATTCAAATGTTTTTCACATAGAGGAATAATTTCTATTTATTCATAAATACATATTTCTACATATATCTGACAGTATTTTTGGTAAATCTATAGGTATATATATATATATATATATATATATATATACAGAGATATATATAGGAGTCTCTATTTATAAATACACCCTTCCCTGGTTCCCAGTTTGTTTGATCAAGAGCTTGCATTGTTTGGCTGGTTTAGGGACCCAGGTTTTGGGAGAGACCTTGACATGGTACCTGGGCTTGTCCCTTTTGACCAGATGCTTTAACTAACTCTTTCATTTTTGCTTTTAATCTTAGCTGAGAGCTTGTGAGTGCTGGACTTCCTCTGTGTGCTTTAAATTTATACACACACAGGTTTGAGCCATTTCCAGTTGAATAACTGAAAACATGAGTTTGGGGTCCATTCTGTGAAAGATCTCCACTTTGCTGTAATCTCTTCCCTTAGACTCTTGGAGGCCTGGTGGAAGGTAAAATATGAGGCCATTCAACATTGTATGTAACATTTTACTAGCTTATAAATAGAAAGAGAAAACATTAATTTAGCTTTTATAAGGAAACAGGAGGCACCGCAATCTCAACTTTTAATAACACACCTATAATCTGTGTCTATAGCTTAATTTTGCTATATTTAATTTATTGCTAAACAATAATAAATGTAAAACTAGGTGACCTTTCTGGTTTTGAGAGTTGAAAACTTTGCTATGATATCAAATTAGTCAACTTCTGTTCCAATTTCCTTTTCATTTGGAAACATTAAAAGTCCAGTTAACCGTTTCTGTAACACTGTACTCCGTAAATAGGTTCTGATTAATCTAATGTTTCAGCAGATGCTATGGTTACTGGTATGTTCAGCAATATTGTAACTGCTATATTTATATTTGTGTACACCTTGTTTACACCAGAACTTTGCAGGTTGTGCAATACTTCATAAGCATGTCAGTATATGGCCGGGTTATAATATATTTAATAATTATTCCTTAAAATAAAGCCCCAATAAAATGCATATACAAAACCATAACATTAATATAAATTCCTAAGTTCTTTTTTATTTGTTAAAATTTATAGACACACTGAATTATATTTATAGAGAACCAGACATGAATCAATGCTGTACAAGTTTTAATTGTTATAATATGCTATGCACAGATCATAAAAGTTACCTTATTAATGAACCTTATTCACAATTTAATTGCATCAAAATACCACAATGATATACCAGAATCTGAGCCACTAACATTCAGACAGTACAATCAGCTATATAGCCACCTATGATTCTAATACAATTCTAATTAGAACACCAGAAGTATATATATTTTTAATGTAAACAGTCAGTTTAAATGCCAATTTATCTATGCTGAAATAAGTTCTTAATTACCTACAGTTAAGACAAATTCTAAGATATATTTATATATTTGCAAAGATAAATTATTTAGCATACAAAAGGCAAGATTAAAACTATACAGGACTATGACTATGAGTCTAAAATACAAATATGCTCTTTAAATCTATCAGTTGTAATTTAACTGCAGCGACAATGAATATATTTGTTTTAAATATTACCTATATTTAGCAACCTCATATACTTTACCAGGTAACCAATGAATATTCCAACTTCCAACAGGTCCAATTCACCTCAGAAAAACAAAAGAAGTATTTTGCAATGTGGATAAGAAAGGTAGCTATTTTGCTTATAGTGACCGTGTTCCAGGCAGCAAATTATCAATAACAAGTTAACAGGAAAGAAAAACAGCCCAGACTATCTCCATGCTTAAGGTTAAATGTGATATAACCCCACCCCTTAGTGTTCTGTACCATCATTGGTGAATTGGTAAGGCCCTTCTTTGGTTCCCTGGCAATGCATGGTTACTAGGGAAACACATCTTTGTTAACAGTCAAATCTTTTGACTATAATTCTCGCATCACAACACCGGGGGCAGCAGACAGAGACAAACAGTTCATTCTCAAAACTGTTAACAGAAAATTATAGATTATTGTAATTTTTAACATTTTTAATATGTACACTATAATTTGATATTAATAAACTATCGCCTAGATTTAGAGTTTTGTCGGTAAAGACCCGCGTAGCTAACGCTGCTTTTTTTCCCAGCGCACCCTTAAGACAACGCTGGTATTTAGAGTTGTATGAGTGGCTGCGTTAGGCTCAGAAAAGGCAGCGTTGAGCATAATTTAGCGCCACTTCGACCCTCAATACCAGCGTTGCCTACGGTAGCGGTAAGCTGGAAAAACGTGCTCGTGCATGATATCTCCATAGGAAACAAAAAAAGCAAAAAAGCAGCATTCAGCTCCTAACGCAGCCCCATTGTTTCCTATGGGGAAACACTCTCTAAGTCTGCACCTAACACCCTAACATGAACCCCAAGTCTAAACACCCCTAACCTTACACTTATTAACCCCTAATCTGCCGACCCCAACATCGCCGACCCCTGCATTATATTATTAACCCCTAATCTGCCGCTCCGGACACCGCCGCCACCTACATTATAGCTATGAACCCCTAATCTGCTGCCCCTAACACAACCGACACCTACATTATATAAACTCCTAATCTGCCGCCGCTACCTACCTACACTTATTAAACCCTAATCTGCCGACCGGACCTCGCCGCCACTATAATAAATGTATTAACCACTAAACCGCCACACTCCCGCCTCGCAAACACTATATAAAAAATTATTAACCCCTAATCTGCCGTCCCTAACATCGCCGCCACCTACCTACAATTATTAACCCCTAATCTCCCGCCTGCAACGTCGCCGCTACTATAATAAATGTATTAACCCCTAAACCTAAGTCTAACCCTAACACCCCCCTAACATAAATATAATTTAAATAAAACAAAATAATATTCCTATAATTAAATAAATTAATCCTATTTGAAACTAAATACTTACCTAGAAAATAAACCCTAATATAGCTACAATATAAATAATAATTACAATGTATCTATTTTAGGATTTATATTTATTTTACAGGCAACTTTGTATTTATTTTAACTAGGTACAATAGCTATTAAATAGTTATTAACTATTTAATAGCTACCTGGATCAAGACTTCACCCGGATGGAGGACCACATCACCCGGATTGGATGAAGAATTCGTCTCGGCTGGGTGAAGACAGCTCAAGGTAGGGAGATCTTCAGGGGGTTAGTGTTAGTTTTTTTTTAAGGGGGGATTGGGTGGGTTTTAGAGTAGGGGTATGTGGGTGGTGGGTTTTAATGTTGGGGGGGGTTGTATTTTTTTTTACAGGTAAAAGAGCTGATTACTTTGGGGCAATGCCCTGCAAAAAGGCCTTTTAAGGGCTGGTAAAAGAGCTGATTACTTTGGGGCAATGCCCCGCAAAAAGCCCTTTTAAGGGCTGGTAAAAGAGCTGATTACTTTGTAATTTAGTATAGGGTAGGGAATTTTTTTATTTTGGGGGGCTTTATTATTTTATTAGGGGGCTTAGATTAGGTGTAATTAGTTTAAACTTCTTGTAATATTTTTTATTTTCTGTAATTTAGTGTTTGTTTGTTTTTTGTATTATAGATTAGTTTATTTAATTAAATGTAATTGTAGGTAATTGTAGTTAATTTATTTAATGATAGTGTAGTGTTAGGTGTAATTGTAACTTAGGTTAGGATTTATTTTACAGGTAATTTTGTAATTATTTTAACTAGGTAGCTATTAAATAGTTAATAACTATTTAATAGCTATTGTACCTAGTTAAAATAAATACAAAGTTGCCTGTAAAGTAAATATAAATCCTAAAATAGATACAATGTAATTATTATTTATATTGTAGCTATATTAGGGTTTATTTTCTAGGTAAGTATTTAGTTTTAAATAGGATTAATTTATTTAATTATAGGAATATTTCGTTTTATTTAAATTATATTTATGTTAGGGGGGTGTTAGGGTTAGGGTTAGACTTAGGTTTAGGGGTTAATTCATTTATTATAGTAGCGGCGACGTTGCGGGCGGGAGATTAGGGGTTAATAATTGTAGGTAGGTGGCGGCGATGTTAGGGACCGCAGATTAGGGGTTAATAATTTTTTATATAGTGTTTGCGAGGCGGGAGTGCGGCGGTTTAGGGGTTAAAACATTTATTATAGTGGCGCGCGAGGTCCGGTTGGCAGATTAGGGGTTAATAATTGTAGTTTGGTAGCGGCGACGTTGGGGGGGCAGATTAGGGGTTAATAAATATAATATAGGTGTCGGCAATGTTAGGGGCAGCAGATTAGGGGTTCATAGCTATAATGTAGGTGGCGGCGGTGTCTGGTAGGCAGATTAGGGGTTACATTTTTTTATTAGAGGGTTTGCGATGTGGGGGGGTCTCGGTTTAGGGGTTCATAGGTAGTTTATGGGTGTTAGTGTACTTTGTAGCACTGTAGTTAAGAGCTTTATGTTCCGGCGTTAGCCCATAAAGCTCTTAACTACTGACTTTTTTTGGCGGTAGGAGTCTTGTCGATAGAGGCTCTACCGCTCACTTGTTCCAAGACTCCAAATACCAGCATTAGGCAAATCCCATTGAAAAGATAGGATACGCAATTGACGTAAGGGGATCTGCGGTAGCCTGGAGTCGCGGAAAGGAAGTGAGCGGTAGACCCTTTCCTGCCTGACTCTAAATACCAGCGGGCGGTAAAAAGCAGCGTTAGGAGCCCTTAACACTGCTTTTAACGCCAAACTCTAAATCTAGCCGTATGTGTTTAATATTCATAGGATCATATAGTGCTATTTTCTCTGATCACTTCAATACCAGACATAAGCATATTTTTAATAATCATATTAATACGCAATTTATACTGCTAATTATTATCTTAAAATTCATTTAAAAATAGCATTTGGCTATTTCCTTTTATTCATATAAAGCCACAGCTAATTTCATATTCAGTACACCTTATTGGGACAACCACATGTGTTATATGCCTGAAAAATAAAGAACTAGATTATTAAAATTGGCCATATTAGATCCTTAAGACATTCTATGTTTAACCCCTTAATGACCACAGCACTTTTCCATTTTCTGTCCGTTTGGGACCAAGGCTATTTTTACATTTTTGCGGTGTTTGTGTTTAGCTGTAATTTTCCTCTTACTCATTTACTGTACCCACACATATTATATACCTTTTTTCTCGCCATTAAATGGACTTTCTAGAGATACCATTATTTTCATCATATCTTATAATTTTGAGAAAAAAATGGAAAAAACACACTTTTTCTAACTTTGACCCCCAAAATCTGTTACACATCTACAACCACCAAAAAACACCCATGCTAAATAGTTTCTAAATTTTGTCCTGAGTTTAGAAATACCCAATGTTTACATGTTCTTTGCTTTTTTTGCAAGTTATAGGGCCATAAATACAAGTAGCACTTTGCTATTTCCAAACCATTTTTTTTTCAAAATTAGCGCTAGTTACATTAGAACACTGATATCTTTCAGGAATCCCTGAATATCCATTGACATGTATATATTTATATTTAGTAGACATCCCAAAGTATTGATCTAGGCCCATTTTGGTATATTTCATGCCACCATTTCACCGCCAAATGCGATCAAATACAAAAAATAGTTCACTTTTTGACAAATATTTTCACAAACTTTCGGTTTCTCACTGAAATTATTTACAAACAGTTTGTGCAATTATGGCATAAATGGTTGTAAATTTTTCTCTGGGATCCCCTTTGTTCAGAAATAGCAGATATATATGGCTTTGTCGTTGCTTTTTGGTCATTAGAAGGCCGCTAAATGCCACTGTGCACCACACATGTATTATGCCCAGCAATGAAGTGGTTAATTAGGGAGCATGTAGGGAGCTTTTTGGGGTAATTTTAGCTTTTGTGTAGTGTAGTAGACAACTCCAAGTATTGATCTAGGCCCATTTTGGTATATTTCATGCCACCATTTCACCGCCAAATGCGATCAAATTAAAAAAAAGTTACATTTTTCACAATTTTAGGTTTCTCACTGAAATCATTTACAAACAGCTTGTGCAATTATGGCACAAATGGTTGTAAATGCTTCTCTGGGATCCCCTTTGTTCAGAAATAGCAGACATATATGGCTTTGGCGTTGCTTTTTGGTACTTAGAAGGCCGCTAAATGCCGCTGCGCATCACACGTGTATTATGGCTAGCAGTGAAGGGGTTAATTAGGTAGCTTGCAGGGTTAATTTTAGCTTTAGTATAGAGCTCAGCCTCCCACCTGAAACATCAGACCCCCTAATCCCTCCCAAACAGCTCTCTTCCCTCCCCCACACCACAATTGTCCCTGCCATCTTAAGTACTGGCAGCAACTCTGCCAGTACTAAAATAAAAGGTATATTTAGGCTTTTTTTTTTTTTTTTTAAGCATATTTACATATGCTAATGTGTAGGACCCCCCCTTAGCCCCTAACCTGACTGATACCCCACCAAACAGCCCCCACCCCACCAAAGACCAACATCCCACCCCCTCCTAGATACCTTCAATTGTTTTTTATAAACATTAAAATACCCCTTTCTCCCACTTATAAAACCAAAACTTTTCTGTAGTGTAGCGGTTCCCACCCGCTCTCGCCCTGTGCACGTGCCTGCCCACCGCCCACCATGCATGCGCGCCCCCATCGGCCCCGCCCCCCCTACATTACCCGGCCCATCGATGGCCGCCCACCCGCCTCCCAATTCGGCTCCCACCCACCAACGATACCGGCCATCGATGTCCGGTGCATAGAGTGCCACAGAGTGGCTCTCTCTGCATCGGATGGCCAAGGGGTGTTATTGCAGGATGCCTCGATATCGAGGCATCCTGCAATAACCAGAAAGCGGCTGGAAGCGAGCAGGATCACTTCCAGCCGCTTTAAACCCCTAATGTCGTACAGGGTACGTCGCTGGTCTTTTAAGACTAGGTTGTGTGCGACGTACCCTGTACGACATGCGTCGTTAAGGGGTTAAAAAAACCAAAACATAAATTAAGACATTCTGAAATTTATACTCTGAGGCCCCCAGCCTCCAATATTACCCTTCTTAGGCTTAGATAATCTCCCATATTTATGTGTTCATATTTAATATTATACAAGATAGACAATCTCATATCCATTAAAATATATATTTTCCTACAATACTGAGGTATATTTTACTTGAAATCTAAATACAAGTTGTATTTTAACAGTGTATTTTGAGAGTCACAATGTAGACATGTTTCTTTGTTAGCCAGCATAGATGTAGATTCAACACACAGGGACACATGGCGGGGCAAGATGTGTATGGAGCTCAACAGGGGATCATTTAACAGGTAGTTGGTAAAAGCTACAATTCCTTGAAGATGTTTGTAAATTAAAACATCTCCCCAGACAGACCGACTATACTCCACATGGGCCTTTGAGTTAATTTCTTATCTTGGACACTCCATATATGGATCTACACATCTGAAGGTTCCAGAATGCTAATATTTACCTTGAAATGTTTCACTGGTCTTATCTTATATAAATCTTTAAACCTTTTGTTCTTCCTTAAGGTAATTTTGACAACATTTCTTTTGATAAATGCGAGAGGGGGGTTTGGTTTATACAGCCAGACATCATTTTGGCATAGAGGTCTGCAATCTACAGTAAATAAACTGATGCAACTAGTTTCATATGTAATTAATCCTGTGGTCTTAACAACCATATATATTAATAATACTCAGGTATTATTACATAAATCCCCCTTCCAATTTTAAATAGATGTAGAACACATGTATTTAAATTGGCTTAAGGTCAGTGGTATTTGGTGAGGATGTTGACAGTATGCATCATAGACCGTCTTCGATGAAGAGAGTCTTTCATTTTCGAGTCTTTATGCTCATATGCTAGGCATCTCTAAACTACAGCATTTATTTAGTATATTTGGGGATATGGCATTTCATTCTCCCTCTATGGCTTGTAGTTGGGATCTAGGATGGCATGCTTGCAACTTATAAATTTGTACCCATTTATCCATAAAACTATCCTTTTTTGGTATCCTAATTTTATAGGCGACTGGAGATATTTTGTCAGTAATGACAAAAGGACCTTTCCACAATGGAAGAAATTTCTTCTCCTAATTCTGATCTCTTCCAAAATTATACAGATAAACTCTATAATTTATTTCATATTCCTTTTTGGACGTTTTGAGACCATAATATGTTTTAGTGGCAGTTCCAGCTTTCTCTAAGTTCCTTTGAGCAAATGCGAAGGCATATTGCAGGTGCTTTCTTAGGTTTTCCACATATTGATGTGTACTGGCAGCATTTATCAAGTTCTGGTCTGATGTACGGTACAGTAGATGCTGAGGTAGAATCATTCTTCTACCAGTCATCAGTTCAAAAGGTGACATCTTGGTAGCACTACTTGGAGTTGCTCTTAATGCCATTAGGACTAGAGGTAGTTTTACATACCAGTCTTTACCGTTTCACTCACAAACGTTTTGAGGATTTTCACAATGAATTGGTTGTAACGCTCTACACCACCACTTGAAGCAGCTCTATATGCAATATTGAGCTTTCTTTTAACCCCTAGTATTTTCCACATTTTGGTCCATCACTTCACTAGTGAAGTGGGTTCCCCGATCTGATTCGATATTTTGGGGCAAACCAAATCTGGAAAAAATGTGGTTGATGAGCAAAGCTGCGCATGTTTCAGCACTATTGTTAGGTGCACTGATGCACTCTATCCATTTAGTGAACAGGCATGTCACTGTTAACATGTATTTGTTACCCCTTGATGACTTTGTTACTGGACCAATACAATCAATTTTTATATCTGACCATGGCATTACCACCCCCCTTTTCTGCAATGGTGCTCTATGCGTTGGCGCAGTGGGTTGGAACTGTGGGCAAATTAAACAACCTTGACAGTAGGTTTGAACATCTTTAAACATGTGCGGCCAAAAGGCGTAATCGTGCAATATTTCATATGTTAATTTGGCACCACGATGGCCAGATGTGGGAGCATCATGGGCATGTTGAAGCATGAGACCCCTGAACTTGGTGGGTACTACCCATTGCTGGATGCCAGATTTGGAGGTTCTAATTAACAAACCATCCTGTAACTTGAATTGTGATCTGAACTTTATTAAGATTCTAAGATCTTCCTTGCCATTACAATCATCTTTTGAGATGGGGTTGCTTTCAGGATCTTCTTTGTGTTTATAGAAGATGCTTACAATGGGGTCTTCTTTTAGACTAGTGATCAGGTCCTCACTAGGAGAATCCTGACTCCATTGTACCAGGTTAGGTTCACTCTGTTGTTTAGCCTGGTTTCTGGTAATGGCTTCTACCTGAATTGCACCCATTTAGTGGTCGATATTAAGGAGTTCTCCAGTTATCGCTCC
Organism: Bombina bombina; assembly: GCF_027579735.1. NCBI lineage: Eukaryota > Metazoa > Chordata > Amphibia > Anura > Bombinatoridae > Bombina > Bombina bombina. The sequence goes on from NC_069500.1 coordinate 1,427,247,337, forward strand.
TTGTTTGGCTAATGAACATGCACGATCATTGACTTCCTTATCAGGACCTAGAACCCTGGAATGATCCTTGGTCTTCTTTCAGTGTATGGTTAAATCATTGGACACCACTAGGTTATCAATCTCGCAGAACAACTTGCCATACTTAACTGGTTTGTTGTTACTTTTCTGCATGCCTTTTTTTTCCAAGTTGGCAGGTATTCAACAAAACTGTCACGCACGTAATTTGAGTCAGTAATGATCACAAATTCATGAATATTTTGTTTAATAGCCATTTCAATGGTTTTTAGAACAGCAGTTAGTTCTGCAACTTGACTGGATCTTGGTCCAATGTTGAAACCTGTAGAAATATTTGAGAATCCATTTGCCCAAGTTATACCAATGCCAGCAACTAGTCTGCGCTCATTATCAATGGTGGCATGGTAAGAACAACAATCAACATATACCCAAGGTTATGTTTGACAATGGTCTTCATTGTATATTTTATATGGGGAAAGCAATTGTTCCTCCAGGAAATCCTCTTCTGATAATTGTTCCCCAGGATCCTTAGCAGTACAGTCGTGGAGCTCAGCAAGTCCTTGTGCAACTGGATTCTTTTTATTCTGCCTGTAGCAAATTTCTAAAGGCCAGCCTTGTAAGGAAAGAGTTCAAGCTGTTATGCGACTATTAGACAAATTCCTATCTCTTATTCTCTCACATTGCAGATATAGCAAAGGCTGGTGGGCCGTTTCTACAATAATTTTCTCGCCCTGTATATAGCTGCGGAAATTTTGTAGAGCCCATACAGTAGATAAAAGGGATTTTTCACAATCGCTAAATTGTATTTCTACTGGGGTTAGAGTTTTGCTCGCATAAGCAATGACTTTGCCTAAATTATCATGCTTTTGGTATAAAACAGCACTCATGCTTATATCTGTGTAATCTGTCTCTAAGAAGAAATGTTTACCACCTTCAGGGTACGCTAAGCAAGGTGCTTGAGTGAGTTTTCTCTTCAGCTCTCTGATGGCTGTTTCTTGAGTCTCACTCCAGTGCCATTTCACATCCTTCTTTAGAAGAAGTAGCAGTGGTTTAGCTAATTCTGCAAAATTATCAATGAATTTGCAAGAATAATTCGTCATACCCAGGAATGATCTCAATTTCTTTAAGTTTGTTGGGTTTTTAGAATTTACTATAGCTTCCACCTTTATCTTCTGAGGATTTAGCCCTTCAGATGTAACTTCATGTCCCAAGAAGCTTACACGAGTGTGGCACCATTGAGCTTTTTGTAGGGATAATTTGACACCTGCCCTTTTAAGTTGGCTGAGGACGTGTTTAAAGTGAAGGTAAAGTTAATCTGTCTGCCACAAAAAAATCAATATATCACTCAAAAATAATAGCATGTTCATTCATCAATTCTTATATTTTTCAATTTTACCTTTGTTATCTATTATAATGTGCTCCGATTTTGCTTAGAATAAAACAACCCGTTTTTTTTTTTTTTTTTTTCTAAACAACAATCACGTTGTTTAGACAGCCAATTGATTTTTTAACCATTAGGCGGCTGTCAATTGACGTCAGAAGGGGATGCTTAATTGTGCGCATGCGCGACTATTTTTACTTCCTCCTTGAAAAGCGAGCGCGTCCACGTGTAGCGCATGCGCATTAAGCGGTTCATTTGTTTGCCAAGTCTTAACCGCATCGGATCGCATATTGCAACAAGTTTGTTACATTTCAATTGCTGCATCTATTCCTATAAGCTGTTTGAGCCATATTCACACACCTATACTGTCGCTTCACAAATATAGGGCGCGATCCGATCTGCAGCGCCCCCCCCCCGCCGCCCGCAGTTTCAGCTCGCAACTCGAGCTATCCCATATACGGCGCCGTCAGAGGCTAAAGTGCCGTAAGTCTGATAAACCAGCGATGTCCAGAAATCTGCGTAAGTACAAATTTCTGGAGTCGCCAGTGACTTACGGCACTTTAGAAACTGCTGGCGCCTACAAAACCTGACTAAAGTATGAAATCACCCGTACTGTCTAACACGCCTCCTAAACATAGCCCGACACGTCTAACTCTCTATCCGCTATCCCCCCTCACTATCCTAACAATAAATTTTTTTATTAACCCCTAAACCGCCGCTCCCGGACCCCGCCGCCACCTAATAAAGTTATTAACCCCTAAACCGCCGCTCCCGGACCCCGCCGCCAGCTATATTAAATCTATAACCCCCTGGGGGGGGTGTCTAAGCCGCAGCAATGTCCAGACGTGCTTTTTAACAGCTCCGGCATTATCTTGAACTTTTAGACATTTAATCTCCATATAAAGGGCTCTAATTCCAAAAAACATAACTTGATCTCTGCTGGAGAAGAGGACTGATCGTTTGTGACTTAATTTTTACTTCATCAGCAATGCACAGCTAACTTTAAACTACGGAGACCTCTGGCTGCGGCTCCTGTTACTCCTATATCATATCTCCCCCCCGGCTGCAACTTAAGCTAGATAGAACGGTTACATCCAACCCGTCTTCTTTATCTCTCTCTTCTCAGAAAAAACTAAGCAACATTATTTACCATTCTTGGCTAACATATAAAGTATACTCTCCCATGATGGAATCCATGATGTCAGCTTTGCTTCATCTTCTGGCGCGCAAGATGGATGGTCAATACTCCTCCCTCACAAAGGCTATCCGCTCTGAGAACGACGACGATAATGAAGATATGAACACCTCTTTAGAACTCAGTCTACTTACCATACAGTCTGAAATAGCAGAGATCTGCAGCAGAGACTGTCCTTTGTCCCCGGATGCAGACGATTGCATGCCTAACCTCCCTGGAGGGATTACAGAGTCTATGCCCTGCTCTACACTCCCAGCCACTATATACCTACGCTCTAATTCAATACCTGATGATCCTGAGCCGACGCCGGACCCGCTGGAGATGCGGCCGGTCGAAAGGGGGTTCCGCTTAGGCCTCTACCTGAAGCACCTTCGCAAAGATCTGCTGTATGGTATCATGAACTTTCCAATGAGCAGGGCACCAAGAGTCCGGGACACTTGTGTGTTAGTTATGGAGCCCTATCACCGGCACTACACTTATTATGACAGGAGACCTCTGTTGCATAGCTACTCACGATCCTGTCTTCACATACAGACGGGCATAGGATGAGGACACCGCAGCTACTTCTGGCGCCAAAGACTCATACAGGCAGCCAAGAACTTGTTTTATGCCAAATCCTTTTCTTTTGTTTTTACTCATATTGATTCACTACCCCGCAGTCTCACAGATGCGGTTAATCCTGTTGGGACTTGTTTAACTAATGTAGAATGTCTTTTTTTTATATATACATAGTAGTGTTCATTCGTGCAGTGAGCCTGTGACCCACCTCATTTTGTTTAAATCAATGGCCCCCTTCTCACTTTATTTATCACACGTTTGGGATGGGCTAAGTCCTTCTACACTAAGTTAACCTATATATGAGCACCAAGGGGGGTATTTTGTCTAGCTAACACTAGAATATGCACTATGATTTATTCACTAACTCTGCAATATTATATGTATGAACTGTAGAGTGGATACGGCGCTGATTGCCTGTTGTTTAACAGAGTGGGCTTAGGAAAGGTAGGACAGAAGGATTATGTGACCTGTGAGAAACAAACAGCAGAGTACATTCTTTTCCCTCTGTACACATCCGATGTTTATTTCCTGCCCTCAAATCTCACACATACCAGTGTGTTTTCTTTGTCTGTTTTTTACCTATATTTTATGCAATAATTCTCAGCACCTGTTAAATCTCTGTACTTCTGACAATTTTACATTTTTTGTGGGCTTATATTCACAGGTTGCTCCCTTTTGAAACTTGCATTTGCAGAAGCGCATACAGCCTTAGATTAGAAATAACCATGAGATCTCCCCAGTTATTCATTTTAATAAGGTTAGAGTTGTCATTGCAGCACGTTATGTTTGACCACTCTTAACCATTGTATCCTATACAGCTAAATACTATCCATAGCCCCAATCTGACTTTTCAGGCTTTCAAGGTCCCGCCCCCTCTCTTACGCGTAGAGACACTATCCTCTTACCTTTACCTGCTCTAACACGACCCCCCTCCCTCCTCTAACCCTATATGATTTGGCATTTGTCGCAGATCCCATTAGTTGTCATACCCTTGGCGAGTCGCAATATTGGCCCAATATATAACCTTTTCATATCCTTTTCATATCCTTTTCTTTCATTAACGCATTCCTCCCCATTAATTACCTCTGGATGTAACCCCTATCCTCAATAACATACCCTTTAAAGCCGGTTTTTATAAAAGGAACCTTCCCCCCTCCCTCCTCGAGCGGCTTTGGCCCGCTGTACTCCCTTATTCTTTAACCTATACACTAACTGGGCTCACCTAAACCTGAGCCTATGTTACTATAAGCCAAACTATATCAAAAACTGAGGTTATCTTTACTTCAACTCAATTTATGAAGCATATGTTGCATACTCTCCTTATTAAAACCTTTTCATAGAACATTACCTATCAGCCACATTCACCTTAGAGTAGAGACTAATACCTAAATCCTTATGTATCGGTATGCCAATATGCTAACTATGTCTCTGACAATTACTGTTTGCTAATGGAGATACTATCCTTTGTTGTATTCTATTGCACTGTTGTCCTCTAGAATGGAGTTGTTGTTTTTTTTTTCACTGACTTATGTACATTCTTGATACCTCAATAAAAAAAAAAAAAAAAAAAAAAAAAAAAAATCTATAACCCCCTAATGTGAGCCCCTACCCCGCTGCCATCTATCTTACCTACCCCCTAAAGTGAGCCCCTAACCCGCCGCCATCTATTTTAAAATGATTAACCCCCTTACCCCGCCGCCACCTATATTAAATTATTAACCCCTAATCTAATCCCCCTACCCCGCCGCCAGCTATATTACATTATTTAACCCCTAAAATAATAAACTATCCCTACCACTAAACCTAAGTCTAACCCTACAAATAGCCCTGAAAAGGGCTTTTTGTGTGGCATTACCCCAAAGTAAACTGCTCTTTTGCCAGCCCTTAAAAGGGCTTTTGGCGGGGCTTTGTCACAAAGTAAACTGCTCTTTTGCATCTAATCTAAATCCCCCTACACCGCCGCCACCTATAATAAATGTATTAACCCCTAATCTAATCCCCCTACACCGCCGCCAGCTATATTAACTATATTAACCCTAATTATATTAGGGTTAATATAGTTAATATCGTTATTATATTATATATATATTAAGTATAATAACCCTATCTAACTCTAACATCCCTAACTAAACTCTTATTAAAATAAATCTAGTATTAATATTATTAATGAAAATATTCCTATTTAAATCTAAATACTTACCTATAAAATAAACCCTAAGATAGCTACAATGTAATTAATAATTACATTGTAGCTATTTTAGGGTTTATATTTATTTTACAGGTAACTTGGTATTTATTTTAACTAGGTACAATAGCTATTAAATAGTTAACAACTATTTAATAGCTACTTAGTTAAAATAAGTACCAATTTACCTGTAAAATACATCCTAACCTAAGTTACAAATACACCTACACTATCAATAAATTAAATAAACTACAAATATCTAAACTAAAATACAATTAAATAATCTAAACTAAATTACAAAAAAAAAAAACACTAAATTACAAAAAATAAAAAAAAGATTACAAGATTTTTAAGCTAATTACACCTATTCTAAGCCCCCTAATAAAATAATAAAGCCCCCCAAAATAAAAAAAATTCCCTACCCTATTCTAAATTAAAAAAGTTAGCTCTTTTACCTTACCAGCCCTTAAAAGGGCCTTTTGCGGGGCATGCCCCAAAGAAAACTGCTCTTTTGCCTGAAAAAAAACACACAATACCACCCCCCAACATTACGACCCACCACCCACATACCCCTAATCTAACCCAAACCCCCTTTAAATAAACCTAACACTACCCCCCTGAAGATCTCCCTACCTTGTATTCACCCAGCCAGGCAGAACTCTTCATCCGATCTGGGCGATGTCTTCAATCAAGCTGCAGAGAATCTTCTTCCATCCGGCGATGTCTTCAAGCAAGCGGCAGAGAGTCTTCTTCCATCCGGTGATGTCTTCAAGCAAAGCGGCATCTTCAATCTTCTTTCTCCAACATTGGTGTGTCCGGTCCACGGCGTCATCCATTACTTGTGGGAAATATTCTCCCCCACAGGGAAAGGCAAGGAGAGCACACAGCAAGAGCTGTCCATATAGCTCCCCCTCTGGCTCCGCCCCCCAGTCATTCTCCTTGCCGCTCTGAACAAGTAGCATCTCCACGGGGATGGTGAGGAGTTTGTGGTGTTAGTTGTAGTTTTTTATTCTTCTATCAAGAGTTTGTTATTTTAAAATAGTGCTGGCTTGTACTATTTACTCTACAACAGAAAAGTGATGAAGATTTCTGTTTAAGAGGGCTATGATTTTAGCACAAGTAACTAAAATCCATTTCTGTTACCACGCAGGACTGTTGAAACCAGAGAACTTCAGTTGGGGGTAACAGTTTGCAGACTTATCTGCTTCAGGTATGACTAGTCTCCTTCTAACAACACAGGCTAATGCTAGATGACAGTCATTTTTCCCCTCAGGGAAAACGGTAAGCCATTTTTCTTTCACCTCAGCAAAAAAGATAACAGGCTTCCCCTTTTTGATTTTTATGCTGGTAGACACTGTCAGGGGCCAAATCGATTGTTTTTTATTACAATATGATGGCAATTGAAATGTTTTATAAGCTCATATACACTTGGGGACATTTTTTATTGATCTGGCTTGCTTTAGACACCTAAATCTAGTCAGGAAGGCCCCTTCACTCTAGTGTACTGAGGGAGGAGGCCTCATTTTGGCACTTCAGTTAATTTCAAGGCAGTGCATGCAGTTCCATGTGAGAGGGTCCTGTGGCTCAGAAAGTGACTCCAGGAGGCTTATTTCTGTGGATGATTGACCCCTAAGAAAGGTAAAAGCTGCAGCAATGCTGTAGCAGGGATTGTGGTGTATAAAAACGGTTAAATCCAACAATTAGCTCCGGTTTGCTTGTTTTAAGAGCTAGAGTCTCCATATTTGCTGTGCAATACTTTCTAAGCATTAAGACACTGGGGTCCAAATTTCAGAAAAATCGGATATTGCCTTCATAGTTTTTTGAACATTTAGAAATAAAGTGTGTCATTTTATTATTTAAAGAGACAGTAACGTTTTTGTGTAAAATCGTTTTTATTGCATTGTTTGCCTGCCTAAATCTGTTTAACATGTCTGTGCCATCAGATAACCTATGTTCTGTGTGTGTAGAGACAAATGTGGTTCCCCCTTCGAGTGTTTGTGATAATTGTGCCATAGCGTCCAAACAAAATGAGGACAGCTCTGTTACATTTCATAATGTTGCCCAAGATGATTTATCTAATGAAGGTAGTGGGGATAGTTCTACATCCTCTCCTTCTGTGTCTACACCAGCTTTGCCCGCGCAGGCGACACCTAGCGCGCCAGTGCTTATTTCTATGCAACAATTAACAGCAGTAGTGGATAATTCTATAGCAAATCTTTTATCCAAACTGCCAGCATTTCAGAGAAAGCGTGATTGTTCAGCTTTAAATACAGATAAAAGGGATGAACAATCAGACGCTGACGATGCTTTATCTATTTTACCCTCACATCAATCGGAATTGGCTGTGAGGGAAGGGCTGTCTGAGGGTGAAATTTCAGACTCAGGAAAGATTTCTCAACAGGCAGAACCTGATATAGTAGCATTTAAGTTTAAGCTAGAACATCTCCGCGCTTTGCTAAAGGAGGTATTAGCTACTCTGGATGACTGTGATTCTATGGTAGTACCAGAGAAGTTGTGCAAATTGGACACATTTTTAGAGGTCCCAGTGCACGACAACGCTTTTCCAATACCCAAAAGGGTAGCGAACATAGTGGAAAAGGAGTGGGAGAAGCCAGGTGTACCCTTTGCCCCACCTCCTATATTTAAGAAAATGTTTCCCATAGTAGACCCTAGAAGGGACGCATGGCAGACGGTCCCGAAGGTTGAGGGAGCTGTTTCAACACTAGCGAAGCGCACCACTATTCCTATAGAGGACAGCTGCGCTTTCAAAGATCCTATGGATAAAAAATTGGAAGGATTGCTTAAAAAGATTTTTGTTCAGCAAGGGTTCATCCTTCAACCAGCTACGTGTGTTATTACTGTCACTTCAGCGGCGTCCTTTTGGTTCGAGGAACTAGAAAGGTCGCTCCAGAAAGAGACTTCCTATGAAGAAGTCATGGACAGAATTCACGCATTAAAATTAGCTAATTCCTTTATATTGGATGCCGCCTTTCAAATAACGAAATTGGCGGCAAAAAACTCAGGTTTTGCTATAATAGCGCGGAGGGCGCTTTGGCTAAAATCCTGGTCGGCAGATGTGTCGTCCAAGACTAAGTTACTTAATATTCCTTTCAAGGGTAAGACCCTTTTTGGGCCGGAATTGAAGGAAATTATTTCAGACATCACTGGGGGTAAGGGCCATGCCCTCCCACAGGATAGGCCTTTTAAGGCTAAGAACAAGTCTAATTTTCGTTCCTTTCGCAATTTCAGGAACGGACCGGCTAATAACTCCACTGCCGCTAGACAAGAAGGTAACGCGGCCCAGCCCAAACCCGCTTGGAAGCCCATGCAAGGCTGGAACAAGGGTAAACAGACCAAGAAACCTGCTGCTGCTACCAAGACAGCATGAAGGGGTAGCCCCCGACCCGGGACCGGATCTGGTAGGGGGCAGACTATCTCTCTTCGCTCAGGCTTGGGCAAGAGATGTTCCGGATCCCTGGGCACTAGAGATAGTCTCCAAGGTATACCTGCTAGAGTTCAAGGGACTTCCTCCAAGGGGAAGGTTCCACCTGTCTCGCTTATCTTCAGACCAGATAAAGAAACAGGCATTTTTACATTGTGTAAGAGACCTATCAAAGATGGGAGTGATAAACCCAGTCCCCTCCGGGGAACAAGGTCTAGGTTTTTACTCAAACCTGTTTGTGGTTCCCAAAAAAGAGGGAACTTTCAGGCCAATTCTGGATTTAAAGATATTAAACAAGTTCCTCAGAGTTCCATCCTTCAAAATGGAAACCATTCGGACAATCTTGCCAACAATCCAGCAGGGTCAATATTTGACTACCGTGGATCTAAAGGATGCGTATCTGCATATTCCAATCCACAAAACTCATCATCAGTTCCTGAGGTTCACCTTTCTGGACAAACATTACCAGTTCGTGGCTCTTCCATTTGGTTTAGCCACCGCTCCCAGAATTTTCACAAAGGTGCTAGGGTCCCTTCTAGCGGTCCTAAGGCCGAGGGGCATCGCTGTAGCACCTTATCTAGACGACATCCTAATCCAAGCGTCGTCTCTTTCCAAAGCAAGGGCCCACACAGACATTGTGTTGGCTTTTCTCAGATCTCACGGGTGGAAGGTGAACATAGAAAAGAGTTCACTGTCACCGTCCACAAGGGTTCCTTTTCTGGGAACAATAATAGATTCTGTGGAAATGAAGATCTTCCTGACAGAAGTCAGAAAGCTAAAGCTTCTAAACGTTTGTCAAGTTCTTCATTCTATTCCTCAACCCTCCATAGCTCAGTGCATGGAAGTAATAGGACTAATGGTCGCAGCAATGGACGTGGTTCCTTTTGCTCGAATTCATCTAAGACCATTACAGCTGTACATGCTCAATCAGTGGAATGGGGACTATACAGACTTGTCTCCCCAAATTCAAGTAGACCAGGTAACCAGGGACTCACTTCTCTGGTGGTTGACCCAGGATCACCTGTCTCAGGGAATGAGTTTCCGCAGACCGGAGTGGGTCATCGTCACGACCGACGCCAGCCTCTTGGGGTGGGGCGCGGTCTAGGACTCCCTGAAAGCTCAGGGCCTATGGTCTCGGGAAGAGTCGCTTCTCCCGATAAACATTTTGGAACTAAGAGCAATATTCTATGCGCTCCTGGCTTGGCCTCAGCTAGCAGAAGCCAGGTTCATAAGATTTCAGTCGGACAACATAACGACTGTTGCGTACATCAATCATCAGGGGGGAACAAAGAGTTCCCTAGCGATGAAGGAAGTAACCAAGATTATCCAATGGGCAGAGAATCACTCCTGCCATCTATCTGCTATTCACATCCCAGGAGTAGACAACTGGGAAGCGGACTATTTGAGTCGTCAGACTTTCCATCCGGGGGAGTGGGAACTCCACCCGGAGGTCTTTGCTCAGTTAACCCAATTATGGGACATTCCAGACATGGATCTAATGGCGTCCCGTCAGAACTTCAAGATTCCTTGCTACGGGTCCAGATCCAGGGATCCCAAGGCGACTCTAGTGGATGCATTAGTGGCGCCTTGGTCGTTCAACCTAGCGTATGTGTTTCCACCGTTTCCTCTCCTTCCCAGGCTCATAGCCAGGATCAAACAGGAGAAGGCCTCGGTGATTCTGATAGCTCCTGCGTGGCCACGCAGGACTTGGTATGCAGACCTGGTGAATATGTCATTGGCTCCACCATGGAAGCTACCTTTGAGACAGGATCTTCTAGTACAAGGTCCATTCGAACATCCAAATCTAGTTTCTCTGCAGCTGACTGCTTGGAAATTGAACGCTTGATTTTATCCAAGCATGGGTTTTCGAATTCTGTGATAGATACTCTGGTCCAAGCCAGAAAACCTGTGACTAGAAAGATTTACCATAAAATATGGAAAAAATATATCTGCTGGTGTGAATCCAAGGGATTCTCCTGGAGTAAGATTAAAATTCCAAAGATTCTCTCCTTTCTCCAAGAAGGTTTGGATAAAGGGTTGTCAGCTAGTTCTCTAAAAGGACAGATTTCTGCTTTATCTTTCTTGTTACACAAACGACTGGCAGCTGTGACAGATGTACGAGCTTTTGTTCAGGCTTTGGTTAGAATCAAGCCTGTTTACAGACTCCTTGGAGTCTAAATTTAGTTCTTTCAGTTCTTCAAGGGGTTCCGTTTGAACCTTTACATTCCATAGATATTAAGTTATTATCTTGGAAAGTTCTGTTTTTGGTTGCTATTTCTTCTGCTAGAAGAGTTTCTGAATTATCTGCTTTGCAATGTAATCCACCCTATCTGGTTTTCCATTCAGATAAGGTTGTTTTGCGTACTAAGCCTGGTTTTCTTCCAAAAGTTGTTTCCAACAATATTAACCAGGAAATAGTTGTTCCTTCTCTGTGTCCGAATCCAGTTTCAAAGAAGGAACGTTTATTACACAATTTAGATGTTGTTCGTGCTTTAAAGTTCTACTTAGAAGCAACAAAAGATTTTAGACAAACCTCATCTTTGTTTGTCGTTTACTCTGGTAAGAGGAGAGGTCAAAAAGCTACTGCTACCTCTCTCTCTTTCTGGCTGAAAAGCATTAACCGATTGGCTTATGAGACTGCCGGACGGCAACCTCCTGACCGAATCACAGCTCACTCTACTAGGGCTGTGGCTTCCACTTGGGCCTACAAGAACGAGGCTTCTGTTGATCAGATATGTAAGGCAGCAACTTGGTCCTCTCTGCACACTTTTGCCAAATTCTACAAATTTGATACTTATGCTTCTTCGGAGGCTATTTTTGGGAGAAAGGTTTTGCAAGCCGTGGTGCCTTCCATTTAGGTAACCTGATTTGCTCCCTCCCTTCATCCGTGTCCTAAAGCTTTGATATTGGTTCCCACAAGTAATGGATGACGCCGTGGACCGGACACACCAATGTTGGAGAAAACAGAATTTATGCTTACCTGATAAATTACTTTCTCCAACGGTGTGTCCGGTCCACGGCCCGCCCTGGTTTCCTAATCAGGTTGAAAATGTATTTCTTTATACACTACAGTCACCACGGCACCCTATAGTTTCTCCTTTTTCTCCTAACCGTCGGTCGAATGACTGGGGGGCGGAGCCAGAGGGGGAGCTATATGGACTGCTCTTGCTGTGTGCTCTCCTTGCCTTTCCCTGTGGGGGAGAATATTTCCCACAAGTAATGGATGATGCCATGGACCGGACACACCGTTGGAGAAAGTAATTTATCAGGTAAGCATAAATTCTGTTTTCTTCGCTCCTCCGCCGCGGAGCATCCATCCGGCACGACGACTTCCCAACGAATGAGGTTCCTTTAAATGACGTCATCCAAGATGGCGTCCGTCGAATTCCGATTGGCTGATAGGATTCTATCAGCCAATCGGAATTAAGGTAGAAAAATCTGATTGGCTGATTGAATCAGCCAATCGGATTGAACTTGAATCTGATTGACTGATTCAATCAGCCAATTATCAATCAGACGTTATTTAAAGGAACCTCATTCGTCGGGAAGTCGTCGTGCCGGATGGATGCTCCGCGGCGGAGGAGCGAAGAAAGAAGATTGAAGATGCCGCTTTGCTTGAAGACATCACCGGCTGGAAGAAGACTCTCTGCCGCTTGCTTGAAGACATCGCCGGGATGGAAGAAGACTTCTTTGCTGCTTGATTGAAGACATCGCCGTATGGAAGAAGACTCTCTGCAGCTTGATTGAAGACATCGCCCGGATCGGATGAGGAGTTCGGCCCGGTTGGGTGAAGACAAGGTAGGGAGATCTTCAGGGGGGTAGTGTTAGGTTTATTTAAGGGGGGTTTGGGTTAGATTAGGGGTATGTGGGTGGTGGGTCGTAATGTTGGGGGGTGGTATTGTGTTTTTTTTTTCAGGCAAAAGAGCAGTTTTCTATGGGGCATGCCCCGCAAAAGGCCCTTTTAAGGGCTGGTAAGGTAAAAGAGCTAACTTTTTGAATTTAGAATAGGGTAGGGAATTTTTTTTTATTTTGGGGGGCTTTATTATTTTATTAGGGGGCTTAGAATAGTTGTAATTAGCTTAAAAATCTTGTAATCTTTTTTTTATTTTTTGTAATTTAGTGGGTTTTTTTTTTGTAATTTAGTTTAGATTATTTAATTGTATTTTAGTTTAGATATTTGTAGTTTATTTAATTTATTGATAGTGTAGGTGAATTTGTAACTTAGGTTAGGATTTATTTTACAGGTAAATTGGTAATTATTTTAACTAGGTAGCTATTAAATAGTTATTAACTATTTAATAGCTATTGTACCTAGTTAAAATAAATACCAAGTTACCTGTAAAATAAATATAAACCCTAAAATAGCTACAATGTAATTATTAATTACATTGTAGCTATCTTAGGGTTTATTTTATAGGTAAGTATTTAGATTTAAATAGGAATATTTTCATTAATAATATTAATATTAGATTTATTTTAATAAGAGTTTAGTTAGGGATGTTAGAGTTAGATAGGGTTATTATACTTAATATATATATAATATAATAACGATATTAACTATATTAACCCTAATATAATTAGGGTTAATATATATAATAATTATATTAACTATATTAACCCTAATATAATTAGGGTTAATATAGTTAATATAGCTGGCGGCGGTGTAGGGGGATTAGATTAGGGGTTAATGTGTTTAATATAGGTGGCGGCGGTGTAGGGGGATTAGATTAGGGGGTAATACATTTATTATAGGTGGCAGCGGTGTAGGGGGATTTAGATTGTAGGCAAAAGAGCAGTTTACTTTGTGACAAAGCCCCGCCAAAAGCCCCTTTAAGGTCTGGTTAAAGAGCAGTTTTCTTTGGGGCATGCCCCGTAAAAAGCCCTTTTAAGGGCTGGCAAAAGAGCAGTTTACTTTGGGGTAATGCCACGCAAAAAGCCCTTTTCATGGCTATTTGTAGGGTTAGACTTAGGTTTAGTGGTAGGGATAGTTTAGTATTTTAGGGTTTAAATAATTTAATATAGCTGGCGGCGGGGTAGGGGGATTAAATTATGGGTTTATTAATTTAATATAGGTGGCAGCGGGCTAGGGGGATTAAATTAGGGGTTAATAATTTTAAAATAGATGGCGGCGGGGTAGGAGCTCACTTTAGGGGGTAGGTAAGGTAGATGGCGGCGGGGTAGGAGCTCACTTTAGGGGGTAGGTAAGGTAGATGGCGGCAGTGTAAGGGGCTCACTTTAGGGGGTAGTTTAATATAGTTGGCGACGGTGTAGGGGGATCACATTAGGGGGTAGTTAATGTAGGTGGCGGCGGTGTCCGGGAGCGGCGGTTTAGGGGTTAATAACTTTATTAGGGATTGCGGCGGGGGATCGCGGTTGACAGGTAGATAGACATTGCGCATGCGTTAGGTGTTAGGTTTATTTTGCAGGTAGTTTAGGGAGTTACGGGGCTCCAATAGACAGCGTAAGGCTTACTACGGCTGCTTTTTGTGGCGAGGTGAAAATGGAGTAAGATTTCTCCATTTTCGCCACGTAAGTCCTTACGCTGTATATTGGATACCAAACTGCACTAGTCTGGTATACCTGCCTATGGCCCAAAAAACTACGGGCGACGGCAGAAATATACGAGCGTAACTTCTAGGTTACACCGTATATAGGATACCAAACCAGCGCAAAATTCAGCGTCGCCGGCATTTGCGGGCGACGCTGCTTATCGGATCGGGCCCATAGTATTGAATGAGTCTCGCAACTCATTCAATACTATGTTGCAGATTTTGGACGCATGCGCTGAGGAGTTCTATGACCGCGATTAACGCATATAGTGCGCAATAGTGAGAGATCATTTTTGGGCGCATGCGCGGTAATTAGAGGCTCGATGTGCACGAGCGTTGTTCAAACGTATAGAGCGGTTGTGACCGCTCTATACATCAATGTATAGCAAGCACGGAAATGCTGGATGGGAGGAGTTAGGATCGCAATAATTAGAAAAATCAAGGTAGGTAAATACGGTCAAATATAAGATTATTATAAAAATAAACATAGCGACTACGTTGTACGTTAGAAAAGGAAATTACATATCTATTTTTATGTGAAAAACTTTACCTTCACTTTAAGCTCTGTGATGTGGTTTTCAAAGTCTGTGCTTTGATTAAAACATCATCAACATATGATAAGGTCCCCCTTTCCAGTGCATCAGGCATAGTCTTATGCATGAACACAGCAAATTCATGTCCTGAATATATGTATCCAAATGGATGTCTCTGGAATGCATACTGGACCTTTTAGAATGAGAATGACAGCTTATACTGGTCCTCCTCATGTACTTTTATGGTCCAATATCCCTGTGCACAATCAATGGCAGTGAATATTTTGGATCCCTACATCTGCACTGGTCAATATATGGCACAGACCAGCCAGACATGTACACTTGTTTGTTTAGCTGTCTTAAGTCAGCACACAAACGCCATTGTCCATTGGGCTTAAGAACACTTAGAATAGGATTGTTATAAGAGCTGTGCACCTGTCTGATAATACCTCTTTCTTCCAGGTTCCTTATGATTTCTGCAAGAGAATCATATGAGGCTAAAGGAAGTCTGTATTGTTTAACCAAGATAGGTGGTACATTGGGATCTGTTTGGATTCTTGCAATGTATAAGTCTGAAGTCCCACAGTCATAAGAATCCCTAGCAAAAATATCCTTGTACTCCATAAGGAGCTCTTGTAGCTGTCGGCGTTCATCATCACTGGAACAGCCATTAGCTAAGGATATTTGCTCTTCGACTATTTTCTGAAATCCTGGAAAGATCTCAGGCTCTCCTATTTCATAGGCTTCTTCCAACCTAGAGGTGAGATCTCCTTGATTATAATTTACATTTCCCCCATGACTCTGGGTATTGGGGTATTCTTGATCTTTTATCGGCTGATCAAATACTAGAGAGGCTTCTTCAATTTTACAGATGCCTTCCTCTGAGCTGAAGGGATAAATAGACTGAATTGTAAATAGTCCCTCTGGCATAGATACAAAGGATTGGTCTATTAATTGTTCTTCAGTTAAGTATCCTTCAGGTATTAGACCAATTACATTATTTTGGAATCCAAAAGTGTAATAACTTGATTCCAGTGCATATCCTATGGTAGTTCCCTTGGATAAAGTTATATCCTGTGGGGTCATGTTATGCACAATAACATGTATTGGAATAGTTCCAATATTTATTAAAGGAGTGTGGGCCATAGTAACACCCAGATTTTGTATTCTATGGGAGAGGCAGATTAGTGTTTCAGAAGTTTTTCATTTCTGACCTCTCTTTACCTGTAAGGGTAAAAGAAATGTATCAGCCCCAGCAGGAATTATAACATCGTTAGACACCTGAATATTTACAGCATATGGCAATTGCTGATTTGTTTTCAGGGCTGCATTTTCATCCTGAAATATTTCAGGGTCCCCCTTTAACCTGCTTCAGAGGCAAGAGTTAATGAAATCCATTTGTATGGCATATCTATGTAAGAGATCATTGCCAATATATACTTGATATAAACTAAAAACAGGTGTTTCGCTGATTTATTACCTATAGATATAGATAATAAGAACTTAGCTGTGATGTTATAGCTTTCAAACCTGTCATCCAGGCCATGGACACAGTGGTATTGGAGAGAAAGCTATTTAGTCACTTTAGGTTCAGCTATCTGCACTAATAAGCCTTCGCTTATATAGCTAGCTTCCTGTTTTAAGTTTTATTTGGCATACTAGGTTTTCCCGAGGTCATGCACTTGCATAGGGAAAAATAGATCATCCTTAACTCTCTCAATTCCTGTGAGGTATTGAGTGTGGCCTTCCCCCTTAGGGATTTTATGATCCCCCTTGTGGAGAGATATGGTTAATACATCGCCGTCTAAGGAAATATTCGCTATCTTTCCAGGTGAAATTTTAAAAGTATTACCATCAGGGCCACTTAAAGGAGTCTGATCATCTATCTGCAGGATAGTTACTTCAGATACAGAGTTATTCCTGAAATTAATCTCCACAGCTTCTGGCTTCTCTTCCACCATGTGACAGTTATGTCGGGTGCGAGATATATTGGTTTGCTCATAATTAATAGGCCTTTTAACTTGTAACCAAATTACATTATTTATGCAATCAATTATGGTGCTTAATCGCTTCAGGAGATCACTACCAGTTATTAAACGATCATTTGGCAGATTCACTATAATGACAGGGTGTCTTATGACCCTGTTCCCCAGTTTAAATTTTAACCATGCTGTACCATAGACTTTTAGAGAGTTACCCCCAACACCTATTAGTGAACCATCAAATTCTTTTATTTTCGGTTTGTGGGGTGTTAGCTCATTTAGCTGTGTGTAGAACCTGTGGGATAGAATAAATGCCTGAGATCCAGTATCAATTAATCCCATGATAGGGTTGGAGACTGAATCCTGCAGCTCAGCTAATACATAATATCTCCCTGCAGTTTCTACCATTTCACACATAAAATTGGCATGATTGCACACTTGTGGGCTTACGTGTTACCTGAATCCGCCACTTTACCTGATGCAGAAGAAACTTCAATCTTACCGGTCCCCTCTATAACAGGGTCGACTGGGTTCTTGTGTACTGCATCTGTGGAAACAAGGTTAAGAGAATGCTGCAAAAGAAGAGATTTGTTAAATTTTTCCGGCTGAGGTTGCTTGTCATCACAGCTAAATCGTCCGTTTCCGGTCTGTGGGGAGAGAACATGATTAGTACCATTTTTGACAGTTATCATTTTATTTTGTATATCTCTCCTGTCCCTTTCAGGTGATACTGCAGTATTTATTACTGTGCCTGTGGCCCACTGCTGGCCACTGGCTGTACCCCTAAAAAAGGATTGTTAGGTTGCTGAGCCGTAAAAGTTGGACTCATATTAGTAAACAGTGTACATAACTTACTAACTTGTGTACTGAGTTGGCCCACTTGAATGGACAAGCTATCTTTACCCATGGACCGATTCTTTGATGTCCCAGGGTATTGCTTCCTGGATCCTTGGGATCCCTCAGAATCATAGCTATTTCTCCTATTTTGACGTGGTTGTCTTTGGGGTTCAACTTGTTCATCATTAGTATTTTGGGGAGCACTATTTACTTGGGGTGTCTGGTTACCCTTAGAGTATTTTCGCCACTTATTGTATCTACCTTTGCGGGGATACCAATTATTTTGTGGGCGTTCACATCTTTGGGAATAATTATTTACCTGGGTATGCCCCCCCTTTTGGGTATAATCTCTCTGTGCCTCAGCCCGTGTTGGGGGAGGGGCAGAGTTAAAACTTTGTGGGGATGGCCTGTTTTCTCGGGCCACCTCCGCATAGGTATTCTTTTTAGACTCCAAATTGAGGGAACTAGGTGACACCCTAGTTTCTGCCACAATTTTGGGACTTGGTTTTGATTCCCTTTTAACCCCCTGTTCACCAGACTGCTGAATAGAGTATATCTTTGTACTCTCTTTGATCAGCCAGTCTAATGAGCAGTGCTCATCAAAATCTCTAGCTAAATTAACTTTGATGTGCATGGGCAATAATGCTTCTAAAAATAAATTCACAAATTCTGAGCATTCAAATATGGGATAATCTTCAGCCATACTGTACGCATTTTTCAGTACAGAAAGGAATTCTATAGGGCTTTGGTTTGCATTACATTTTAAACCATATACAGCTATTTTTGCTGCAGTTTTAGTGCGATATTGCCCAAATTCTTTTCTGTACTGCCGTTTTGTCTCATTCCAGGAATGAATATTCATATCCTTTAGTGAAGCAAAGAATTTGTGATATTTACCTTCATATACCCAGGACAGAAATTCAATTTTTGACTGCTCACTTGTAACATTCATTATAGATAAAGCATTTTCAAAGGTCTCTAAGTGGTCAATTATAGAGTTGGTTACCTTGTTGGAGAACTTGGTACTGAATCCTTTACAAAAGTAATTATTTTGGGGGTGTCATATACCTTATTAGACGTATCTCGGGATTTCCTAGGAGCCTTATTTTTGGGGTTGGAGTGTTTTCCCTTTTACTATGGGGAGACCCACTACATACATTATTATTACGTGGACTGTCTGGATAGCTAGCTCAGCCCTCTGACTTACTACTAGAGCTTCCCTCCCCCTCATCAGCTGAGTTATAGCAGCTCCCTGAATTTATATCATGAGGTGACTATTTGGGAAATTTACTTCTGACTCAACAGGGGTCCTTTGTCTAAATTCTTCCCTAAATTTCTGCATTTCATCCCTGATGCATTTTCTAAGAGTTAGAATTATCTGCATTATTCTCACTGCTAATAGAGGGGTTTTCATTATGGCAATACAACCTTTTTAAACCACTTAATTCTTTCTGGCTTTGTGCAAGCTGTTTATTTAACTCTTGTATTTTTGCTAGTAAATTTAAATTATGTTTATCTAAGGCGGCTATGTCTTGGGCAAACTCATCAATTTTATTTTCGGCTATATTTAAATTCTCTTCGCATCTGCGTGAGGAGCGAATACTATTTTCTAGCCCCTGTATTTGCAATTCTTTCTCTATGAGGTAAAGCAACATTTAGTCAATAATGCATATTACAAGTGGCCAAGATTTTAGTATTACTTCGTCATGTTTTTTGAGAATTTTGCATTGATTAATTTTTAATAATTCTTGGAATAATTCACTTTTTTCATTCCACCTTTCATCATCAATATCAATATTTTTAGCCTTAATTTCAAGCAAATCCATATAGTCAATTAATTCACCCGCAATATTAAACCTCTATTTAATGTGGCCTATAATGTCCATCTTAAGAATATTTTCTTGAGTAAGGGGTATTGTCGGGGAACACATTTCAACGCTATGTACAGAATTAAATTATTCACTTCTGGTTACAGACATTATTATATTGGCTCAGTATTTAGTTAAATTAAAACGTACAATTACAATTTTGGCCAATAAGAGAGAAAAAAAAAATTTATGTTCAAAAATATTGTATATTTTGTTCCATTAATAATTTCTATTTACTACAAATATATCATATCAATGTGGTAAAATTAATAATATATCTAGCAAAGTGCCTCCAAATAATATGTCAGTATATGGCCGGGTTATAATACAATATATTTAATAATTATTCTTTAAAATAAAGCCTCAATAAAATGCATATACAAAACCATAAAATTAATATAAATTCCAAAGTTCTTTTTTATTAGTTAAAATTTATAGACACATTGAATTATATTTATAGAGAACCAGACATGAATCAATACTGTACAAGTTTAAATTGTTATAATATGCTATGCAAAGATCATAAAAGTTACCTTATTAATTAACCTTATTCACAATTGAATTGCATCAAAATACCACAATGATATACCAGAATCTGAGCCACTAACATTCAGACAGTACAATCAGCTATATAGCCACCTATGATTCTAATACAATTCTAATTAGAACACCAGAAGTATATATATTCTTAATGTAAACAGTCAGTTTAAATGACAATTTTTTTTGCTGAAATAAGTTCTTAATTACCTACAGTTAAGACAAATTCTAAAATATATTTATATATTTGCAAAGATAAATTACTTAGCATACAAAAGGCAAGCTTAAAACTATACAGGACTATGAATATGAGTCTAAAATACAAATATGCTCTTTAAATCTATCAGTTGTAATTTAACTGCAGCGACAATGAATATATTTGTTTTAAATATTACCTATATTTAGCAACATCATATACTTTACCAGGTAACCAATAAATATTCCAACTTCCAGAATTTCTCAACAGGTCCAATTCACCTCAGAAAAACAAAATAAGTATTTTGCAATGTGGATAAGAAAGGTAGCTATTTTGCTTATAGTGACCGTGTTCCAGGCAGCAAATTATCAGTCACAAGTTAGCAGGAAAGAAAAACAGCCCAGACTATCTCCATCCTTGGGGTTAAATAATGTGATATAACCACACCCCTTTTTGTTTTGTACCATCATTGGTGAATTGGTAAGGCCCTTCTTTGGTTCCCTGGCAATGCATGGTTACTAGGGAAACGCATCTTTGTTAACAATCAAATCTTTTGACTGTAATTCTCACATCACAACACCGGGGGCAGCAGACAGAGACAAACAGTTCATTCTCAATACTGTTAACAGAAAATTAAATATTATTGTATATTTTTAATATATACACTATAATTTGAGATTAATAAACTATCATCTAGATTACGAGTTTTGCGTTAGCCTTAAAAAGCAGCGTTGAGAGGTCCCAATGCTGCTTTTTTCCTAACGCTGGTATTACGAGTCTTGCAGGTACAGGTGTACCGCTCACTTTTTTTCCCGCGACTTGAAAATACCGCAAATCCACTTACGTCAATTGCGTATCCCATATTTTCAATGGGACTTGCATAACACCGGTATTACGAGTCTTCCTAAAAGTGAGCGGTACAGCCTCTCCTGTCAAGACTGATACCGCATTTAAAAGTCAGTAGTTAAAAGTTTTATGGGCTAACGTTGTAACATAAAACTCTTAACTAAAGTACTAAAAAGTACACTAAAACCCATAAACTACCTATTAACCGCTAAACCGAGCCCCCCCCCCACATAGCAAACACTAAATTAAAAATGTTAACCCCTAAACTCCCTAGCTGCCACTATAATAAATATATTAACCTCTAAACCGCCGTACTCCTGAGTCCTGAATCGCACACACTATTTACATTTTATTAACCCCTAATCTGCCATCCCTAACATCGCCGCCGCCACCTACCTGCATTTATTAACCACTAATCTGCCACCCCCAACGTCGCCGCCACTATATTAAATGTATTAACCCCTAAACCTAAGTCTAACCCTAACCTCCCCTAACTTAAATATAATTTAAATACATCTAAATAAAATTACTACAATTCACTAAATAATTCCTATTTAAAACTAAATACTTACCTATAAAATAAAACCTAAGCTAGATACAATATAACTAATAGTTACATTGTAGCTAGCTTAGGGTTTATTTTTATTTTACAGGCAACTTTGTATTTATTTTACCTAGGTACAATAGTTATTAACTATTTAATAGCTACCTAGCTAAAATAAATACAAAAGTACCTGTAAAATAAAACCTAACCTAAGTTGCAATTACACCTAACACTACACTATAATTAATTCCCTACATTAAATTAAATTAATTACAATTAAATAAAATAAACTAAAGTACAAAAAAAAAACAACCAGTAAATTACAGAAAATAATAAAATGATTACAAGTTTTTTAAACTAATTACACCTAATCTAATACCCCTAATAAAATAAAAAGCCCCCCCAAAATAATAAAAATCCCTACCCTATACTAAATTACAAATAGCCCTTAAAAGGGCTTTTTGCGGGGCATTACCCCAAAGTAAACAGCTCTTTTACCTGTAAAAAAAAGACAATACCCCCCAACATTAAAACCCCCCACCCACACACCCAACCTTACTCTAAAACCCACCCAATCCCCCCTTAATAAAACCTAACACTAACCACTTGAAGATCACCCTACATTGAGATGTCTTCACCTAACCGGGCAGAAGTGGTCATCCAGACGGGCAGAAGTCTTCATCCAAGCCGGGAAGAAGAGGTCCTCCAGACGGGCAGAAGTCTTCATCCAGACGGCATCTTCTATCTTCATCAATCCAGAGCAGAGCAGGTCCATCTTCAAGACATCCGACATGGAGCATCCTCTTCTGTCTTCATCCGACGACTAAATGACGGTACCTTTAAGTGACGTCATCCAAGATGGCGTCCCTTCAATTCCAATTGTCTGATAGAATTATATCAGCCAATCGGAATTAAGGTAGAAAAAATCCTATTGGCTGATCCAATCAACCAATAGGATTGAGCTTGCATTCTATTGGCTGTTCCAATCAGCCAATAGAATGCAAGCTCAATCCTATTGGCTGATTGGGTCAGGCAATAGGATTTTTTCCATATTTTTTCAATAAGCCAATAGGATTGAGCTCACATTCTATTGGCTGATTGGAACAGCCAATAGAATGCAAGCTCAATCCTATTGGCTGATCCAATCAGCCAATAGGATTTTTTCAACCTTAATCCAATTGACTGATAGAATTCTATCAGCCAATCGGAATCTAAGGGACACCATCTTGGATGACGTCACTTAAAGGAACCTTCATTCGTCGGTAGTCGTCGGAAAGAAAAGGATGCTCCACGTCGGATGTCTTGATGATGGAGCTGCTCCGCGCCGGATGGATGAAGATAGAAGATGCCCTCTGGATGAAGACTTCTGCACATCTGGAGGACCACTTCTCCCGGCTTGGATGAAGACTTCTCCCGGATTCGTTGAGGACTTCTTGCCGCTTCGATGAGGACTTCTCCCGGCATCGTTGAGGATGGATGTCGGATCTTTAAAACTGTAAGTGGATCTTCAGGGGGTTAGTGTTAGTTTTTTTTTAAGGGTTTATTGGGTGGGTTTTATTTTAAGGTTAGGGCTTTGGGCTGCAATAGAGCTAAATGCCCTTTTAAGGGAAAGGCCCAACAAAATGCCCTTTTCAGGGCAATGGGGAGCTTAGGTTTTTTTTTTATTTAGGGTTTTATTTGGGGGGTTGGTTGTGTGGGTGGTGGGTTTTACTGTTGGGGGGTTGTTTGTAATTTTTTTTCAGGTAAAAGAGCTGATTTCTTTGGGGCAATGCCCTGCAAAAGGCCCTTTTAAGGGCTATTGGTATTTTAGTTTAGGCTGGGGGGGTTATTTTGGGGGACTTTTTTTATTTTGATAGGGCTATTAGATTAGGTGTAATTAGTTTAAATATCTTGTAATTATTTTTTTTCTGTAATTTACTGTTTTTTTTTGTAATTTAGCTAATTGTATTTAATTTATTTAATTGTAGTTTAGTGTTAGGTGTTAGTGTAACTTAGGTTAGGTTATATTTTACAGGTAAATTTGTATTTATTTTAGCTAGGTAGTTAGTAAATAGTTAATAACTATTTAGTAACTATTCTACCTAGTTAAAATAAATACAAACTTATCTGTAAAATAAAAATAAACCCATAGCTAGATACAATGTAACTATTAGTTATATTGTAGCTAGCTTAGGGTTTATTTTATAGGTAAGTATTTAGTTTTAAATAGGAATTATTTAGTTATTAATAGTGGGTTTTCTTTAGATTTATTTGAATTATATTTAAGTTAGGGGGTGTTAGGGTTAGATTTAGGTTTAGGGGTTAATAAATTTAGAATAGGTTTACGGCTTAATAAATTTAGAATAGTGACCTTGGGGGCGGCAGATTAGGGGTCAATAAATGTAGGTAGGTTGAGGCGAAATTGGGGAGGGAGATTAGGTATTAATAAATATAATGTAGGTGTCGGCGATGTTGGGGTTAATAAGATTAGGGGTTAATAATATTGAACTAATGTTTGTAATGGGGGAGTGAGGCAGTTTAGGGGTTAATATGTTTATTATAGTGGCGGCGATGTCCGGAGCGGCAGATTAGGGGTTAATAAGTATAATGTAGGTGTTGGCGATGTAAGATTAGGGGTGTTTAGACTCGGGGTTCATGTTAGGGTATTAGGTGTAAACATAAAATGTGTTCCCACATAGGAATCAATGGGGTTGCGTTACTGAGCTAAACGCTGCTTTTTTGCTGGTGTTAGACTTTTTCTCAGCCGGCTCTCCCCATTGATATCTATGGGAAATAGTGCACGAGCACGTACAACCAGCTCACCACTGACTTAAGCAGCGCTGGTATTGGAGTGCGATATGGAGCACCATTTTTGCTCTACGCTCACTTCTTGACTTTTAACGCCGGGTTTATAAAAACCTGTAATACCAGCGCTGTATGTAAGTGAGCAGCAAAAATAAAGTGCAAGATAGCACCGAACCCCTCTTACCACAAAACTCGTAATCTAGTTGATAGTAAGGAATGTATTATACATGGTGAGGAAGGTATAAAGCAATCACAGTAGAACACAAATAGGAAGGAATGTATTATACATGGTGAGGAAGATATAAAGCAATCCCAGTATAACACAGACAGTAAAGAATGCATTATACATGGTGAGGAAGGTATAAAGCAATCACAGTATAACACAGATAGTAAGGAATGTATTATACATGATGAGGAAGATATAAAGCAATCACAGTATAACACAGATAGTAAGGAATTTATTATACATGGTGAAGAAGATATAAAGCAATAACAGTATAACACAGATAGTAAGGAATGTATTATACATGGTGAGGAAGGTATAAAGCAATCACAGTATAACACCGATAGTAAGGAATGTATTATACATGGTGAGTAAGGTATAAAGCAATAACAGTATAACAAAGATAGTAAGGGATGTATTATACATGGTGAGTAAGGTATAAAGCAATCACAGTATAACAAAGATAGTAAGGGATATATTATACATAGTAAAGAAGATATAAAGCAATCACAGTATAACACAGATAGTAAGGAATGTATTATACATGGTGAGGAAGGTATTGAACAATAACAGTATAACACAGATAGTAAGGGATGTATTATACATGGTGAGGAAGGTATAAAGCAATCACAGTATAACACAGACAGTAAGGAATGTATTATACATGGTTAGGAAGGTATAAAGCATTCACAGTATAACACAGATAGTAAGGAATGTATAACACATAGTGAGGAAGATATAAAGCAATCACAGTATAACACAGATAGTAAGGAATGTATTATACATGGTGAGGATGATATAAAGCAATCCTAGTGTAACACAGATAGTAAGGAATGTATTATACATGGTGAGGAAGATATAAAGCAATCACAGTATAACACATATAGTAAGAATGTATTATACATGGTGAGGAAGGTATAAAGCAATCACAGTATAACACAGATAGTAAGGAATGTATTATACATGGCGAGGAAGATATAAAGCACTTAAAATATAACAAAGATAGTAAGGAATATATTATACATGGTGAGGAAGGTATAAAGCAATCACAGTATAACACAGATAGTAAGGAATGTATTATAAATGGTGAGGAAGATATAAAGCAATTACAGTTTAACACAAATAGTAAGGAATGTATTATACATGGTGAGGAAGATATCAAGCATATATATAACGCATATAACACAGATAGGAAGGAATGTATTATACATGGTGAGGAAGATATAAAACAATCCCAGTATAACACAGATAGTAAGAATGTATTATGCATGGTGAGGAAGATATAAAACAATCCCAGTATAACACAGATAGTAAGAATGTATTATACATGGTGAGGAAGATATAAAGCAATCACAGTATAACACAGATAGTAAGGAATGTATTATATATGGTGAGGAAGGTATAAAGCAATCACAATATAACACAGATAGTAAGGATGTATTATACATAATGAGGAAGATATAAAACAATCCCAGTATAACACAGATAGTAAGAATGTATTATACAGGGTGAGGAAGATATAAAGCAATCACAGTATTCCACAGATAGTAAGGAATGTATTATATATGATGAGGAAGGTATAGAGCAATCACAGTATAACACAGATAGTAAGGAATGTATTATACATGATGAGGAAGGTATAAAGCAATCACAGTATAACACAGATAGTAAGGAATGTATTATACATGGTGAGGAAGGTATAAAACAATAACAGTATAACACAGATAGTAAGGAATGTATTATACATGGTGAGGATGATATAAAGCAATCACAGTATTACACAGATAGTAAGGAATGTATTATACATGGTGAGGAAGGTATAAAGCAATAACAGTATAACACAGATAAAAAAGAATGTATTATACATGGTGAATAAGGTATAAAGCAATCACAGTATAACACAGATAGTAAGGAATATATTGTACATGGTGAGGAAGGTATAAAGCAATCACAGTATAACACAGATAATAAGGAATGTATTATACATGGTAAGGAAGGTATAAAGCAATCACAGTATAACACAAATAGTAAGGAATGTATTATACATGGCGAGGAAGATATAAACCACTTAAAGTATAAAATAGATAGTAAGGAATATATTATACATGGTGAGGAATATATAAAGCAATCACAGTATAACACAGATAGTAAGGATTGTATTATACATGGTGA
Organism: Bombina bombina; assembly: GCF_027579735.1. Taxonomy (NCBI): domain Eukaryota; kingdom Metazoa; phylum Chordata; class Amphibia; order Anura; family Bombinatoridae; genus Bombina; species Bombina bombina. The sequence goes on from NC_069500.1 coordinate 1,427,274,184, forward strand.
GGAAGGTATAAAGCAATCACAGTATAACACAGACAGTAAAGAATGTATTATACATGGTGAGGAATATATAAAGCAATCACAGTGTAACACAGATAGTAAGGAATGTATCATACATGGTGAGGAAGGTATAAAGCAATCACAGTATAACACAGATAGTAAGAATGTATTATAAAAGGTGATGAAGGTATAAAGCAATCACAGTATAACACAGATAGTAAGGAATGTATTATACATGGCGAGGAAGATACAAACCACTTAAAGTATAAAACAGAAAGTAAGGAATATATTATACATGGTGAGGAAGATATAAAGCAATCACAGTATAACACAGATAGTAAGGATTGTATTATACATGGTGAGGAAGGTATAAAGCAATCACAGTATAACACAAATAGTAAGGAATGTATTGTACATGGTGAGGACAATATAAAGCAATAACAGTATAACACAGATAGTAAGGAATGTATTATACATGGTGAGAAAGATATAAAGCAATCACAGTATAACACAGATAGAAAGTAATGTATTATACATGGTGAGGAAGTTATAAAGCAATCACAATATAACACAGATAGTAAGGAATGTATTATACATGGTAAGGAAGGTATAAAGCAATCACAGTATAACACAGATAATAAGGAATGTATTATACATGGTGAGGAAGGTATAAAGCAATCACAGTAGAACACAGACAGTAAAGAATGTATTATACATGGTGAGGAAGGTATAAAGCAATTACAGTATAACACAGACAGTAAAGAATGTATTATACATGGTGAGGAAGGTATAAAGCAATTACAGTATAACACAGACAGTAAAGAATGTATTATACATGGTAAGGAATATATAAAGCAATCACAGTGTAACACAGATAGTAAAGAATGTATCATACATGGTGAGGAAGGTATTAAGCAATCACAGTATAACAAAGATAGTAAGAATGTATTATACATGGTGAGGAAGATATAAAGCAATCACAGTATAACACTGACAGTAAAGAATGTATTATACATGGTGAGGAATATATAAAGCAATCACAGTGTAACACATATAGTAAGGTATATATCATACATGGTGAGGAAGGTACAAAGCAATCACAGTATAACACAGATAGTAAGAATGTATTATAAATGGTGAGGAAGGTATAAAGCAATCACAGTATAACACAGATAGTAAGGAATGTATTATACATGGCAAGGAAGATGTTAAGCACTTACAGTATAACACAGATACAGCTAGATTTGGAGTTTGGCGGCCAAGGGGGTGCGTTAGCTACGCAGGCTTTTTTCTGGCCGCACTATAAAAATAACTCTGGTATCGAGAGTCCAAAAAAATGCTGCGTTAGGCTCCAAAAAAGGAGCGTAGAGCATTTTTACCGCAAATGCAACTCTCGATAACAGAGTTGCTTACGGACGCGGCCAGCCTCAAAAACGTGCTCGTGCACGATTCCCCCATAGGAAACAATGGGGCTGTTTGAGCTGAAAAAAAACCTAACACCTGCAAAAAAGCCGCGTTCAGCTCCTAACGCAGCCCCATTGTTTCCTATGGGGAAGCTCTTCCTACGTCTGCACCTAACACTCTAACATGTACCCCGAGTCTAAACACCCCTAACCTTACACTTATTAACCCCTAATCTGCCGCCCCCGCTATCGCTGACCCCTGCATTATATTATTAACCCCTAATCTGCCGCTCCGTAAACCGCCGCAACTTACATTATCCCTATGTACCCCTAATCTGCTGCCCCTAACACCGCCGACCCCTATATTATATTTATTAACCCCTAACCTGCCCCCCTCAACGTCGCCGACACCTGCCTCCACTGATTAACCCCTAATCTGCCGAGCGGACCGCACCACTACTATAATAAATGTATTAACCCCTAATCCGCCTCACTAACCCTATCATAAATAGTATTAACCCCTAATCTGCCCTCCCTAACATCGCCGACACCTAACTTCAATTATTAACCCCTAATCTGCCGACCGGAGCTCACCGCTACTATAATAAATGGATTAACCCCTAAAGCTAAGTCTAACCCTAACACTAACACCCCCCTAACTTAAATATAATTTAAATCTAACGAAATTAATTAACTCTTATTTAATAAATTAATCCTATTTAAAGCTAAATACTTACCTGTAAAATAAATCCTAATATAGCTACAATATAAATTATAATTACATTGTAGCTATTTTAGGATTAATATTTATTTTACAGGCAACTTTGTATTTATTTTAACCAGGTACAATAGCTATTAAATAGTTAAGAACTATTTAATAGTTACCTAGTTCAAATAATAACAAAATTACCTGTAAAATAAATCCTAACCTAAGTTCTAATTAAACCTAACACTACACTATCAATAAATTAATTAAATAAAATACCTACAATTACCTACAATAAAACCTAACACTACACTATCAATAAATAAATTAAATACAATTCCTACAAATAACTACAATGAAATAAACTAACTAAAGTACAAAAAATAAAAAAGAACTAATTTACAAAAAATAAAAAAATATTTACAAACATCAGAAAAATATTACAACAATTTTAAACTAATTACACCTACTCTAAGCCCCCTAATAAAATAACAAAGACCCCCAAAATAAAAAAATGCCCTACCCTATTCTAAATTAATAAAGTTAAAAGCTCTTTTACCTTACCAGCCCTGAACAGGGCCCTTTGCGGGGTATGCCCCAAGAAAATCAGCTCTTTTGCCTGTAAAAAAAACCATACAATACCCCCCCCCAACATTACAACCCACCACCCACATACCCCTAATCTACCCCAAACCCCCCTTAAATAAACCTAACACTAAGCCCCTGAAGATCTTCCTACCTTGTCTTCACCTCACCAGGTATCACCGATCCGTCCTGGCATCCGGTGCTGAAGAGGTCCAGAAGAGGCTCCAAAGTCTTCCTCCTATCCGGCAAGAAGAGGACATCCGGACCGGCAACCATCTTCTTCCAAGCGGCATCTTCTATCTTCTTCCATCCGGTGCGGAGCGGGTCCATCTTGAAGCAGCCAACGCGGATCCATCCTCTTCTTCCGGCGTCTCCCGACGAATGACGGTTCCTTTAAGGGACGTCATCCAAGATGGCGTCCCTCGAATTCCGATTGGCTGATAGGATTCTATCAGCCAATCGGAATTAAGGTAGGAATATTCTGATTGGCTGATGGAATCAGCCAATCAGAATCAAGTTCAATCCGATTGGCCGATCCAATCAGCCAATCAGATTGAGCTCGCATTCTATTGGCTGATCGGAACAGCCAATAGAATGCGAGCTCAATCTGATTGGCTGATTGGATCAGCCAATCGGATTGAACTTGATTCTGATTGGCTGATTCCATCAGCCAATCAGAATATTCCTACCTTAATTCCGATTGGCTGATAGAATCCTATCAGCCAATCGGAATTCGAGGGACGCCATCTTGGATGACGTCCCTTAAAGGAACCGTCATTCGTCGGGAGACGCCGGAAGAAGAGGATGGATCCGCGTTGGCTGCTTCAAGATGGACCCGCTCCGCACCGGATGGAAAAAGATAGAAGATGCCGCTTGGAAGAAGATGGTTGCCGGTCCGGATGTCCTCTTCTTGCCGGATAGGAGGAAGACTTTGGAGCCTCTTCTGGACCTCTTCAGCACCGGATGCCAGGACGGATCGGTGATACCTGGTGAGGTGAAGACAAGGTAGGAAGATCTTCAGGGGCTTAGTGTTAGGTTTATTTAAGGGGGGTTTGGGGTAGATTAGGGGTATGTGGGTGGTGGGTTGTAATGTTGGGGGGGGGTATTGTATGTTTTTTTTTACAGGCAAAAGAGCTGATTTTCTTGGGGCATGCCCCGCAAAGGGCCCTGTTCAGGGCTGGTAAGGTAAAAGAGCTTTTAACTTTATTAATTTAGAATAGGGTAGGGCATTTTTTTATTTTGGGGGTCTTTGTTATTTTATTAGGGGGCTTAGAGTAGGTGTAATTAGTTTAAAATTGTTGTAATATTTTTCTGATGTATGTAAAAAAAAAATTATTTTTTGTAACTTATTTCTTTTTTATTTTTTGTACTTTAGTTAGTTTATTTCATTGTAGTTATTTGTAGGAATTGTATTTAATTTATTTATTGATAGTGTAGTGTTAGGTTTAATTAGAACTTAGGTTAGGATTTATTTTACAGGTAATTTTGTTATTATTTGAACTAGGTAACTATTAAATAGTTCTTAACTATTTAATAGCTATTGTACCTGGTTAAAATAAATACAAAGTTGCCTGTAAAATAAATATTAATCCTAAAATAGCTACAATGTAATTATAATTTATATTGTAGCTATATTAGGATTTATTTTACAGGTAAGTATTTAGCTTTAAATAGGAATAATTTATTTAGTAAGAGTTAATTAATTTCGTTAGATGTAAATTATATTTAAGTTAGGGGGGTGTTAGTGTTAGGGTTAGACTTAGCTTTAGGGGTTAATCCATTTATTATAGTAGCGGTGAGCTCCGGTCGGCAGATTAGGGGTTAATAATTGAAGTTAGGTGTCGGCGATGTTAGGGAGGGCAGATTAGGGGTTAATACTATTTATGATAGGGTTAGTGAGGCGGATTAGGGGTTAATACATTTATTATAGTAGCGGTGCGGTCCGCTCGGCAGATTAGGGGTTAATCAGTGGAGGCAGGTGTCGGCGACGTTGAGGGGGGCAGGTTAGGGGTTAATAAATATAATACAGGGGTCGGCGGTGTTAGGGGCAGCAGATTAGGGGTACATAGCTATAATGTAGGTGGCGGCGCTTTGCGGTCGGCAGATTAGGGGTTAATTATTGTAAGTAGCTGGCGGCGACGTTGTGGGGGGCAGGTTAGGGGTTAATAATTATAATACAGGGGTCGGCGGGGTTAGGGGCAGCAGATTAGGGGTACATAGGGATAATTTAGCTGGCGGCGCTTTGCGGTCGGCAGATTAGGGGTTAAAAAAAAAATTCGAGTGGCGGCGATGTGGGGGACCTCAGTTTAGGGGTACATAGGTAGTTTATGGGTGTTGGTGTACTTTAGGGTACAGTAGTTAAGAGCTTTATGAACCGGCGTTAGCCCAGAAAGCTCTTAACTCCTGCTTTTTTTCTGCGGCTGGAGTTTTGTCGTTAGAGCTCTAACGCTCACTTCAGAAACGACTCTAAATACCGGCGTTAGGAAGATCCCATTGAAAAGATAGGATACGCAATTGACGTAAGGGGATCTGCGGTATGGAAAAGTCGCGGCTGAAAAGTGAGCGTTAGACCCTATTTTCAGTGACTCCAAATACCGGCGGTAGCCTAAAACCAGCGTTAGGAGCCTCTAACACTGGTTTTCACGGCTACCGCCAAACTCTAAATCTAGGCCATAGTAAGGAATATATTATACATGGTGAGGAAGGTATAAAGCAATCACAGTATAACACAGATAGTAAGGATTGTATTATACATGGAGAGGAAGGTATAAAGCAATCACAGTATAACACAGATAGCAAGGAATGTATTGTACATGGTGAGGACAATATAAAGCAATCGCAGTATAACACAGATAGTAAGAAATGTATTATACATGGCTTGGAAGATATAAAAAAATCACAGTATAACACAGATAGTAAGGAATGTATTATACATGGTGAGAAAGGTATAAAGCAATCACAGTATAACACAGATAGAAAGTAATGTATTATAAATGGTGAGGAAGTTATAAAGCAATCACAATATAACACAGATAGTAAGGAATGTATTATACATGGTAAGGAAGGTATAAACCAATCACAGTATAACACAGATAATAAGGAATGTATTATACATGGTGAGGAAGGTATAAAGCAATCACAGTATAACACAGATAGTAAGGAATGTATTGTACATGGTGAGGACAATATAAAGCAATCACAGTATAACACAGATAGGAAGAAATGTATTATACATGGTGAGGAAGATATAAAACAATTACAGTATAACACAGATAGTAAGGAATGTTTTATACATGGTGAGAAAAGTATCAAGCAATCACAGTATAACACAGATAGTAAGAATGTATTATGCATGGTGAGGAAGTTATAAAGCAATTACTGTATAACACAGATAGTAAGTAATGTATTATACATGGAGAGGAAGATATCAAGCACTTACAGTATAACACAGATAGTAGGGAATGTATTATACATTGTGATGAAGGTATACAGCAATCACAGTATAACACAGATAGTAAGTAATGTATTATACATGGTGAGGAAGATATAAAGCAATCACAGTATAACACAGATAATATGGAATGTATTATACATGTTGAGGATGATATAAAACAATAACAGTATAACACAGATTGTAAGGAATGTATTATACATGGTGAGGAAGATATAAAGCAATCACAGTATAACACAGACAGTAAGGAGTATATTATACATGGTGAGGAAGGTATAAAGCAATCACAGTATAACACAGATAGTAAGGAATGTATTATACATGGTGAGGAAGGTATAAAGCAATCACAGTATAACACAGATAGTAAGGAATGTATTATACATGGTGAGGAAGGTATAAAGAAATCACAGTATAATACAGATAGTAAGGAATGTATTATAAATGGTGAGGAAGGTATAAAGAAATCACAGTATAACACAGATAGTAAGGAATGTATTATACATGGTGAGGAAGGTATAAAACAATAACAGTATAAAACAGATAGTAAGGAATGTATTATACATGGTGAGGATGATATAAAGCAATCACAGTATAATACAGATAGTAAGGAATGTATTATACATAGTAAGGAAGATATAAAGCAATCACAGTATTACACAGATAGTAAGGAATGTATTATACATGGTGAGGAAGGTATAAAGCAATCACAGTATAACACAGATAAAAAAGAATGTATTATACATGGTGAATAAGGTATAAAGCAATCACAGTATAACACAGATAGTAAGGAAGGTATAAAGCAATCACAGTATAACACAGATAGTAAGGTATGTATTATACATGGTAAGGAAGGTATAAAGCAATCACAGTATAACACAGATAATAAGGAATGTATTATACATTGTGAGGAAGGTATAAAGCAATCACAGTATAACACAGATAGTAAGGAATGTATTGTACATGGTGAGGATGATATAAAGCAATAACAGTATAACACAGATAGTAAGAATTTATTGCACATGGTGAGGAAGATATAAAGCAATCACAGTATAACACAGACAGTAAAGAATGTATTATACATGGTGAGGAATATATAAAGCAATCACAGTGTAACACAGATAGTAAGGAATGTATCATACATGGTGAGGAAGGTATAAAGCAATCACAGTATAACACAGATAGCAAGAATGTATTATAAATGGTGAGGAAGGTATAAAGCAATCACAGTATAACACAGATAGTAAGGAATGTATTATACATGGCGAGGAAGATATTAAGAACTTACAGTATAACACAGATAGTAAGGAATATATTATACATGGTGAGGAAGGTATAAAGCAATCACAGTATAACACAGATAGTAAGGATTGTATTATACATGGTGAGGAAGGTATAAAGCAATCACAGTATAACACAGATAGTAAGGAATGTATTGTACATGGTGAGGACAATATAAAAAATCACAGTATAACACAGATAGTAAGAAATGTATTATACATGGTGTGGAAGATATAAAACAATTACAGTATAACACAGATAGTAAGGAATGTATTATACATGGTGAGAAAGGTATAAAGCAATCACAGTATAACACAGATAGAAAGTAATATATTATACATGGTGAGGAAGTTATAAAGCAATCACAGTATAACACAGATAGTAAGGAATGTATTATACATGGTGAGAAAAGTATCAAGCAATCACAGTATAACACAGATAGTAAGGAATGTATTATGCATGGTGAGGAAGGTATAAAACAATTACTGTATAACACAGATAGTAAGTAATGTATTATACATGGAGATGAAGATATCAAGCACTTACAGTAAAACACTGATAGTAAGGAATGTATTATACATGGTGAGAAAGGTATAAAGCAATCACAGTATAACACAGATAGAAAGTAATATATTATACATGGTGAGGAAGTTATAAAGCAATCACAGTATAAAACAGATAGTAAGGAATGTATTATATATGGTGAGGATGATATAAAGCAATCACAGTATAATACAGATAGTAAGGAATGTATTATACATAGTAAGGAAGATATAAAGCAATCACAGTATTACACAGATAGTAAGGAATGTATTATACATGGTGAGGAAGGTATAAAGCAATCACAGTATAACACAGATAAAAAAGAATGTATTATACATGGTGAATAAGTTATAAAGCAATCACAGTATAACACAGATAGTAAGGAAGGTATAAAGCAATCACAGTATAACACAGATAGTAAGGTATGTATTATACATGGTAAGGAAGGTATAAAGCAATCACAGTATAACACAGATAATAAGGAATGTATTATACATTGTGAGGAAGGTATAAAGCAATCACATTATAACACAGATAGTAAGGAATGTATTGTACATGGTGAGGATGATATAAAGCAATAACAGTATAACACAGATAGTAAGCATGTATTGCACATGGTGAGGAAGATATAAAGCAATCAAAGTATAACACAGACAGTAAAGAATGTATTATACATGGTGAGGAATATATAAAGCAATCACAGTGTAACACAGATAGTAAGGAATGTATCATACATGGTGAGGAAGGTATAAAGCAATCACAGTATAACACAGATAGTAAGAATGTATTATAAATGGTGAGGAAGGTATAAAGCAATCACAGTATAACACAGATAGTAAGGAATGTATTATACATGGCGAGGAAGATATTAAGAACTTACAGTATAACACAGACAGTAAGGAATATATTATACATGGTGAGGAAGGTATAAAGCAATCACAGTATAACACAGATAGTAAGGATTGTATTATACATGGTGAGGAAGGTATAAAGCAATCACAGTATAACACAGATAGTAAGGAATATATTGTACATGGTGAGGACAATATAAACAATCACAGTATAACACAGATAGTAAGAAATGTATTATACATGGTGTGGAAGATATAAAACAATCACAGTATAACACAGATAGTAAGGAATGTATTATACATGGTGAGGAAGGTATAAAGCAATTACTGTATACCACAGATAGTAAGTAATGTATTATACATGGAGAGGAAGATATCAAGCACTTACAGTATAACACTGATAGTAAGGAATGTATTATACATGGTGAGAAAGGTATAAAGCAATCACAGTATAACACAGATAGAAAGTAATATATTATACATGGTGAGGAAGTTATAAAGCAATCACAGTATAACACAGATAGTACGGAATGTATTATACATGGTGAGAAAAGTATCAAGCAATCACAGTATAACACAGATAGTAAGGAATGTATTATACATGGTGATGAAGGTATAAAGCAATCACAGTATAACACAGATAGTAAGTAATGTATTATACATGGTGAGGAAGATATAAAGCAATCACAGTATAACACAGATAATATGGAATGTATTATACATGTTGAGGATGATATAAAACAATAACAGTATAACACAGATTGTAAGGAATGTATTATACATGGTGAGGAAGATATAAAGCAATCACAGTATAACACAGACAGTAAGGAATATATTATACATGGTGAGGAAGGTATAAAGCAATCACAGTATAACACAGATAATAAGGAATGTATTATACATTGTGAGGAAGGTATAAAGCAATCACAGTATAACACAGATAGTAAGGAATGTATTGTACATGGTGAGGATGATATAAAGCAATAACAGTATAACACAGATAGTAAGAATGTATTGTACATGGTGAGGAAGATATAAAGCAATCACAGTATAACACAGACAGTAAAGAATGTATTATACATGGTGAGGAATATATAAAGCAATCACAGTGTAACACAGATAGTAAGGAATGTATCATACATGGTGAGGAAGGTATAAAGCAATCACAGTATAACACAGATAGTAAGAATGTATTATAAATGGTGAGGAAGGTATAAAGCAATCACAGTATAACACAGATAGTAAGGAATATATTATACATGGTGAGGAAGGTATAAAGCAATCACAGTATAACACAGATAGTAAGGAATGTATTGTACATGGTGAGGACAATATAAAGCAATCACAGTATAACACAGATAGTAAGAAATGTATTATACATGGTGAGGAAGATATAAAACAATCACAGTATAACACAGATAGTAAGGAATGTATTATACATGGTGAGAAAGGTATAAAGCAATCAAATTATAACACAGATAGAAAGTAATGTATTATACATGGTGAGGAAGTTATAAAGCAATCACAATATAACACAGATAGTAAGGAATGTATTATATATGGTGAGGAAGGTATAAAGCAATCACAGTATAACACAGATAGTAAGGAATGTATTGTACATGGTGAGGATGATATAAAGCAATCACAGTATAACACAGATAGTAAGAATGTATCATACATGGTGAGGAATATATAAAGCAATCACAGTGTAACACAGATAGTAAGGAATGTATCATACATGGTGAGGAAGGTATAAAGCAATCACAGTATAACACAGATAGTAAGAATGTATTATAAATGGTGAGGAAGGTATAAAGCAATCACAGTATAACACAGATAATAAGGAATGTATTATACATGGCGAAGAAGATATTAAGAACTTACAGTATAACACAGATAGTAAGGAATATATTATACATGGTGAGGAAGGTATAAAGAAATCACAGTATAACACAGATAGTAAGGATTGTATTATACATGGTGAGGAAGGTATAAAGCAATCACAGTATAACACAGATAGTAAGGAATGTATTGTACATGGTGAGGATGATATAAAGCAATCCTAGTGTAAAACAGATAGTAAGGAATGTATTATTCATGGTGAGGAAGATATAAAGCAATCACAGTATAACACATATAGTAAGAATGTATTATACATGGTGAGGAAGGTATAAAGCAATCACAGTATAACACAGATGGTAAGGAATGTATTATACATGGTGAGGAAGGTATAAAGCAATCACAATATAACACATACAGTAAGGAATGTATTATACATGGTGAGGAAGGTATAAAGCATTCACAGTATAACACAGATAGTAAGGAATGTATAACACATAGTGAGGAAGATATAAAGCAATCACAGTATAACACAGATAGTAAGGAATGTATTGTACATGGTGAGGATGATATAAAGCAATCCTAGTGTAACACAGATAGTAAGGAATGTATTATACATGGTGAGGAAGATATAAAGCAATCACAGTATAACACATATAGTAAGAATGTATTATACATGGTGAGGAAGGTATAAAGCAATCACAGTATAACACAGATAGTAAGGAATGTATTATACATGGTGAGGAAGGTATAAAGCAATCACAGTATAACACAGATAGTAAGGAATGTATTATACATGGCGAGGAAGATATAAAGCACTTAAAGTATAACAAAGATAGTAAGGAATATATTATACATGGTGAGGAAGGTATAAAGCAATCACAGTATAACACAGATAGTAAGGAATGTATTATAAATGGTGAGGAAGATATAAAGCAATTACAGTTTAACACAAATAGTAAGGAATGTATTATACATGGTGAGGAAGATATCAAGCATATATATAACGCACATAACACAGATAGGAAGGAATGTATTATACATGGTGAGGAAGATATAAAACAATCCAAGTATAACACAGATAGTAAGAATGTATTATGCATGGTGAGGAAGATATAAAACAATCCCAGTATAACACAGATAGTAAGAATGTATTATACATGGTGAGGAAGATATAAAGCAATCACAGTATAACACAGATAGTAAGGAATGTATTATATATGGTGAGGAAGGTATAAAGCAATCACAGTATAACACAGATAGTAAGGATGTATTATACATAATGAGGAAGATATAAAACAATACCAGTATAACACAGATAGTAAGAATGTATTATACATGGTGAGGAAGATATAAAACAATCCCAGTATAACACAGATAGTAAGAATGTATTATACATGGTGAGGAAGATATAAAGCAATCACAGTATAACACAGATAGTAAGGAATGTATTATATATGATGAGGAAGGTATAAAGCAATCACAGTATAACACAGATAGTAAGGAATGTATTATACATGATGAGGAAGGTATAAAGCAATCACAGTATAACACAGATAGTAAGGAATGTATTATACATGGTGAGGAAGGTATAAAACAATAACAGTATAACACAGATAGTAAGGAATGTATTATACATGGTGAGGATGATATAAAGCAATCACAGTATTACACAGATAGTAAGGAATGTATTATACATGGTGAGGAAGGTATAAAGCAATAACAGTATAACACAGATAAAAAAGAATGTATTATACATGGTGAATAAGGTATAAAGCAATCACAGTATAACACAGATAGTAAGGAATATATTATACATGGTGATGAAGGTATAACGCAATCACAGTATAACACAGATAGTAAGGAATGTATTATACATGGTAAGGAAGGTATAAAGCAATCACAGTATAACACAGATAATAAGGAATGTCTTATACATGGTGAGGAAGGTATAAAGCAATCACAGTATAACATAGATAGTAAGAATGTATTGTACATGGTGAGGAAGATATAAAGCAATCACAGTATAACACAGACAGTAAAGAATGTATTATACATGGTGAGGAATATATAAAGCAATCACAGTGTAACACAGATAGTAAGGAATGTATCATACATGGTGAGGAAGGTATAAAACAATCACAGTATAACACAGATAGTAAGAATGTATTATAAATGGTGAGGAAGGTATAAAGCAATCACAGTATAACACAAATAGTAAGGAATATATTATAAATGGTGAGGAAGATATAAAGCAATAACAGTATAACACAGATAGTAAGGAATGTATTATATATGGTGAGAAAGGTATAAAGCAATCACAGTATAACACAGATAGAAAGTAATGTATTATACATGGTGAGGAAGTTATAAAGCAATCACAATATAACACAGATAGTAAGGAATGTATTATACATGGTAAGGAAGGTATAAAGCAATCACAGTATAACACAGATAATAAGGAATGTATTATAAATGGTGAGGAAGGTATAAAGCAATCACAGTATAACACAGACAGTAAAGAATGTATTATACATGGTGAGGAATATATAAAGCAATCACAGTGTAACACAGATAGTAAGGTATATATCATACATGGTGAGGAAGGTACAAAGCAATCACAGTATAACACAGATAGTAAGGAATGTATTGTACATGGTGAGGACAATATAAAAAATCACAGTATAACACAGATAGTAAGAAATGTATTATACATGGTGTGGAAGATATAAAACAATCACAGTATAACACAGATAGTAAGGAATGTATTATACATGGTGAGAAAGGTATAAAGCAATCACAGTATAACACAGATAGAAAGTAATATATTATACATGGTGAGGAAGTTATAAAGCAATCACAGTATAACACAGATAGTAAGGAATGTATTATACATGGTGAGAAAAGTATCAAGCAATCACAGTATAACACAGATAGTAAGGAATGTATTATACATGGTGAGGAAGGTATAAAACAATTACTGTATAACACAGATAGTAAGTAATGTATTATACATGGAGATGAAGATATCAAGCACTTACAGTATAACACTGATAGTAAGGAATGTATTATACATGGTGAGAAAGGTATAAAGCAATCACAGTATAACACAGATAGAAAGTAATATATTATACATGGTGAGGAAGTTATAAAGCAATCACAGTATAAAACAGATAGTAAGGAATGTATTATATATGGTGAGGATGATATAAAGCAATCACAGTATAATACAGATAGTAAGGAATGTATTATACATAGTAAGGAAGATATAAAGCAATCACAGTATTACACAGATAGTAAGGAATGTATCATACATGGTGAGGAAGGTATAAAGCAATCACAGTATAACACAGATAGTAAGAATGTATTATAAATGGTGAGGAAGGTATAAAGCAATCACAGTATAACACAGATAGTAAGGAATATATTATACATGGTGAGGAAGGTATAAAGCAATCACAGTATAACACAGATAGTAAGAATGTATTATAAATGGTGAGGAAGGTATAAAGCAATCACAGTATAACACAGATAGTAAGGAATGTATTATACATGGCGAGGAAGATATTAAGAACTTACAGTATAACACAGATAGTAAGGAATATATTATACATGGTGAGGAAGGTATAAAGCAATCACAGTATAACACAGATAGTAAGGATTGTATTATACATGGTGAGGAAGGTATAAAGCAATCACAGTATAACACAGATAGTAAGGAATGTATTGTACATGGTGAGGACAATTTAAACAATCACAGTATAACACAGATAGTAAGAAATGTATTATACATTGTGTGGAAGATATAAAACAATCACAGTATAACACAGATAGTAAGGAATGTATTATACATGGTGAGAAAGGTATAAAGCAATCACAGTATAACACAGATAGTAAGGAATGTATTATACATGGTGAGAAAAGTATCAAGAAATCACAGTATAACACAGATAGTAAGGAATGTATTATACACGGTGAGGAAGGTATAAAGCAATTACTGTATAACACAGATAGTAAGTAATGTATTATACATGGAGAGGAAGATATCAAGCACTTACAGTATAACACTGATAGTAAGGAATGTATTATACATGGTGAGAAAGGTATAAAGCAATCACAGTATAACACAGATAGAAATATATTATACATGGTGAGGAAGTTATAAAGCAATCACAGTATAACACAGATAGCACGGAATGTATTATACATGGTGAGAAAAGTATCAAGCAATCACAGTATAACACAGATAGTAAGGAATGTATTATACATGGTGATGAAGGTATAAAGCAATCACAGTATAACACAGATAGTAAGTAATGTATTATACATGGTGAGGAAGATATAAAGCAATCACAGTATAACACAGATAATATGGAATGTATTATACATGTTGAGGATGATATAAAACAATAACAGTATAACACAAATTGTAAGGAATGTATTATACATGGTGAGGAAGATATAAAGCAATCACAGTATAACACAGACAGTAAGGAATATATTATACATGGTGAGGAAGGTATAAAGCAATCACAGTATAACACAGATAATAAGGAATGTATTATACATTGTGAGGAAGGTATAAAGCAATCACAGTATAACACAGATAATAAGGAATGTATTATACATTGTGAGGAAGGTATAAAGCAATCACAGTATAACACAGATAGTAAGGAATGTATTGTACATGGTGAGGATGATATAAAGCAATAACAGTATAACACAGATAGTAAGAATGTATTGTACATGGTGAGGAAGATATAAAGCAATCACAGTATAACACAGATAGTAAGGAATGTATCATACATGGTGAGGAAGGTATAAAGCAATCACAGTATAACTCAGATAGTAAGGAATGTATTGTACATGGTGAGGACAATTTAAACAATCACAGTATAACACAGATAGTAAGAAATGTATTATACATTGTGTGGAAGATATAAAACAATCACAGTATAACACAGATAGTAAGGAATGTATTATACATGGTGAGAAAGGTATAAAGCAATCACAGTATAACACAGATAGTAAGGAATGTATTATACATGGTGAGAAAAGTATCAAGAAATCACAGTATAACACAGATAGTAAGGAATGTATTATACACGGTGAGGAAGGTATAAAGCAATTACTGTATAACACAGATAGTAAGTAATGTATTATACATGGAGAGGAAGATATCAAGCACTTACAGTATAACACTGATAGTAAGGAATGTATTGTACATGGTGAGGATGATATAAAGCAATCACAGTATAACACAGATAGTAAGGAATATATTATACATGGTGAGGAAGGTATAAAGCAATCACAGTATAACACAGATAGTAAGGATTGTATTATACATGGTGAGGAAGGTATAAAGCAATCACAGTATAACACAGATAGTAAGGAATGTATTGTACATGGTGAGGACAATTTAAACAATCACAGTATAACACAGATAGTAAGAAATGTATTATACATTGTGTGGAAGATATAAAACAATCACAGTATAACACAGATAGTAAGGAATGTATTATACATGGTGAGAAAGGTATAAAGCAATCACAGTATAACACAGATAGTAAGGAATGTATTATACATGGTGAGAAAAGTATCAAGAAATCACAGTATAACACAGATAGTAAGGAATGTATTATACACGGTGAGGAAGGTATAAAGCAATTACTGTATAACACAGATAGTAAGTAATGTATTATACATGGAGAGGAAGATATCAAGCACTTACAGTATAACACTGATAGTAAGGAATGTATTATACATGGTGAGAAAGGTATAAAGCAATCACAGTATAACACAGATAGAAATATATTATACATGGTGAGGAAGTTATAAAGCAATCACAGTATAACACAGATAGCACGGAATGTATTATACATGGTGAGAAAAGTATCAAGCAATCACAGTATAACACAGATAGTAAGGAATGTATTATACATGGTGATGAAGGTATAAAGCAATCACAGTATAACACAGATAGTAAGTAATGTATTATACATGGTGAGGAAGATATAAAGCAATCACAGTATAACACAGATAATATGGAATGTATTATACATGTTGAGGATGATATAAAACAATAACAGTATAACACAAATTGTAAGGAATGTATTATACATGGTGAGGAAGATATAAAGCAATCACAGTATAACACAGACAGTAAGGAATATATTATACATGGTGAGGAAGGTATAAAGCAATCACAGTATAACACAGATAATAAGGAATGTATTATACATTGTGAGGAAGGTATAAAGCAATCACAGTATAACACAGATAGTAAGGAATGTATTGTACATGGTGAGGATGATATAAAGCAATAACAGTATAACACAGATAGTAAGAATGTATTGTACATGGTGAGGAAGATATAAAGCAATAACAGTATAACACAGACAGTAAAGAATGTATTATACATGGTGAGGAATATATAAAGCAATCACAGTGTAACACAGATAGTAAGGAATGTATCATACATGGTGAGGAAGGTATAAAGCAATCACAGTATAACACAGATAGTAAGAATGTATTATAAATGGTGAGGAAGGTATAAAGCAATCACAGTATAACACAGATAGTAAGGAATATATTATACATGGTGAGGAAGGTATAAAGCAATCACAGTATAACACAGATAGTAAGGAATGTATTGTACATGGTGAGGACAATATAAAGCAATCACAGTATAACACAGATAGTAAGAAATGTATTATACATGGTGAGGAAGATATAAAACAATCACAGTATAACACAGATAGTAAGGAATGTATTATACATGGTGAGAAAGGTATAAAGCAATCACAGTATAACACAGATAGAAAGTAATGTATTATACATGGTGAGGAAGTTATAAAGCAATCACAATATAACACAGATAGTAAGGAATGTATTATACATGGTGAGGAAGGTATAAAGCAATCACAGTATAACACAGATAGTAAGGAATGTATTGTACATGGTGAGGATGATATAAAGCAATCACAGTATAACACAGATAGTAAGAATGTATCATACATGGTGAGGAATATATAAAGCAATCACAGTGTAACACAGATAGTAAGGAATGTATCATACATGGTGAGGAAGGTATAAAGCAATCACAGTATAACACAGATAGTAAGAATGTATTATAAATGGTGAGGAAGGTATAAAGCAATCACAGTATAACACAGATAATAAGGAATGTATTATACATGGCGAAGAAGATATTAAGAACTTACAGTATAACACAGATAGTAAGGAATATATTATACATGGTGAGGAAGGTATAAAGAAATCACAGTATAACACAGATAGTAAGGATTGTATTATACATGGTGAGGAAGGTATAAAGCAATCACAGTATAACACAGATAGTAAGGAATGTATTGTACATGGTGAGGATGATATAAAGCAATCCTAGTGTAAAACAGATAGTAAGGAATGTATTATACATGGTGAGGAAGATATAAAGCAATCACAGTATAACACATATAGTAAGAATGTATTATACATGGTGAGGAAGGTATAAAGCAATCACAGTATAACACAGATAGTAAGGAATGTATTATACATGGTGAGGAAGGTATAAAGCAATCACAATATAACACATACAGTAAGGAATGTATTATACATGGTGAGGAAGGTATAAAGCATTCACAGTATAACACAGATAGTAAGGAATGTATAACACATAGTGAGGAAGATATAAAGCAATCACAGTATAACACAGATAGTAAGGAATGTATTGTACATGGTGAGGATGATATAAAGCAATCCTAGTGTAACACAGATAGTAAGGAATGTATTATACATGGTGAGGAAGATATAAAGCAATCACAGTATAACACATATAGTAAGAATGTATTATACATGGTGAGGAAGGTATAAAGCAATCACAGTATAACACAGATAGTAAGGAATGTATTATACATGGTGAGGAAGGTATAAAGCAATCACAGTATAACACAGATAGTAAGGAATGTATTATACATGGCGAGGAAGATATAAAGCACTTAAAGTATAACAAAGATAGTAAGGAATATATTATACATGGTGAGGAAGGTATAAAGCAATCACAGTATAACACAGATAGTAAGGAATGTATTATAAATGGTGAGGAAGATATAAAGCAATTACAGTTTAACACAAATAGTAAGGAATGTATTATACATGGTGAGGAAGATATAAAGCAATCACAGTATAACACAGATAGGAAGGAATGTATTATACATGGTGAGGAAGATATAAAACAATCCAAGTATAACACAGATAGTAAGAATGTATTATGCATGGTGAGGAAGATATAAAACAATCCCAGTATAACACAGATAGTAAGAATGTATTATACATGGTGAGGAAGATATAAAGCAATCACAGTATAACACAGATAGTAAGGAATGTATTATATATGGTGAGGAAGGTATAAAGCAATCACAGTATAACACAGATAGTAAGGATGTATTATACATAGTGAGGAAGATATAAAACAATACCAGTATAACACAGATAGTAAGGAATGTATTATACATGGTGAGGAAGATATAAAGCAATCCCAGTATAACACAGATAGTAAGGAATGTATTATACATGGTGAGGAAGATATAAAGCAATCACAGTATAACACAGATAGTAAGGAATGTATTATATATGATGAGGAAGGTATAAAGCAATCACAGTATAACACAGATAGTAAGGAATGTATTATACATGATGAGGAAGGTATAAAGCAATCACAGTATAACACAGATAGTAAGGAATGTATTATACATGGTGAGGAAGGTATAAAGCAATAACAGTATAACACAGATAGTAAGGAATGTATTATACATGGTGAGGATGATATAAAGCAATCACAGTATTACACAGATAGTAAGGAATGTATTATACATGGTGAGGAAGGTATAAAGCAATAACAGTATAACACAGATAAAAAAGAATGTATTATACATGGTGAATAAGGTATAAAGCAATCACAGTATAACACAGATAGTAAGGAATATATTATACATGGTGATGAAGGTATAACGCAATCACAGTATAACACAGATAGTAAGGAATGTATTATACATGGTAAGGAAGGTATAAAGCAATCACAGTATAACACAGATAATAAGGAATGTCTTATACATGGTGAGGAAGGTATAAAGCAATCACAGTATAACATAGATAGTAAGAATGTATTGTACATGGTGAGGAAGATATAAAGCAATCACAGTATAACACAGACAGTAAAGAATGTATTATACATGGTGAGGAATATATAAAGCAATCACAGTGTAACACAGATAGTAAGGAATGTATCATACATGGTGAGGAAGGTATAAAGCAATCACAGTATAACACAGATAGTAAGAATGTATTATACATGGTGAGGAAGGTATAAAGCAATCACAGTATAACACAAATAGTAAGGAAT
This sequence comes from Bombina bombina, assembly GCF_027579735.1. Lineage (NCBI taxonomy): Eukaryota > Metazoa > Chordata > Amphibia > Anura > Bombinatoridae > Bombina > Bombina bombina. The sequence goes on from NC_069500.1 coordinate 1,427,294,237, forward strand.
ATATTATAAATGGTGAGGAAGATATAAAGCAATAACAGTATAACACAGATAGTAAGGAATGTATTATACATGGTGAGAAAGGTATAAAGCAATCACAGTATAACACAGATAGAAAGTAATGTATTATACATGGTGAGGAAGTTATAAAGCAATCACAATATAACACAGATAGTAAGGAATGTATTATACATGGTAAGGAAGGTATAAAGCAATCACAGTATAACACAGATAATAAGGAATGTATTATACATGGTGAGGAAGGTATAAAGCAATCACAGTATAACACAGACAGTAAAGAATGTATTATACATGGTGAGGAATATATAAAGCAATCACAGTGTAACACAGATAGTAAGGTATATATCATACATGGTGAGGAAGGTACAAAGCAATCACAGTATAACACAGATAGTAAGGAATGTATTATACATGGTAAGAAAGGTATAAAGCAATCACAGTATAACACAGATAGAAAGTAATGTATTATACATGGTGAGGAAGTTATAAAGCAATCACAATATAACACAGATAGTAAGGAATGTATTATACATGGTAAGGAAGGTATAAAGCAATCACAGTATAACACAGATAATAAGGAATGTATTATAAATAGTGAGGAAGGTATAAAGCAATCACAGTATAACACAGACAGTAAAGAATGTATTATACATGGTGAGGAATATATAAAGCAATCACAGTGTAACACAGATAGTAAGGTATATATCATACATGGTGAGGAAGGTACAAAGCAATCACAGTGTAACACAGATAGTAAGGTATATATCATAAATGGTGAGGAAGGTACAAAGCAATCACAGTATAACACAGATAGTAAGAAATGTATTATACATGGTGTGGAAGATATAAAACAATCACAGTATAACACAGATAGTAAGGAATGTATTATACATGGTGAGAAAGGTATAAAGCAATCACAGTATAACACAGATAGAAAGTAATATATTATACATGGTGAGGAAGTTATAAAGCAATCACAGTATAACACAGATAGTAAGGAATGTATTATACATGGTGAGAAAAGTATCAAGCAATCACAGTATAACACAGATAGTAAGGAATGTATTATACATGGTGAGGAAGGTATAAAACAATTACTGTATAACACAGATAGTAAGTAATGTATTATACATGGAGATGAAGATATCAAGCACTTACAGTATAACACTGATAGTAAGGAATGTATTATACATGGTGAGAAAGGTATAAAGCAATCACAGTATAACACAGATAGAAAGTAATATATTATACATGGTGAGGACTATATAAAGCAATCACAGTATAACACAGATAGTAAGGAATGTATTGTACATGGTGAGGACAATATAAAGCAATCACAGTATAACACAGATAGTAAGAAATGTATTATACATGGTGAGGAAGATATAAAACAATTACAGTATAACACAGATAGTAAGGAATGTATTATACATGGTGAGAAAAGTATCAAGCAATCACAGTATAACACAGATAGTAAGAATGTATTATGCATGGTGAGGAAGTTATAAAGCAATTACTGTATAACACAGATAGTAAGTAATGTATTATACATGGAGAGGAAGATATCAAGCACTTATAGTATAACACAGATAGTAGGGAATGTATTATACATGGTAAGGAAGGTATAAAGCAATCACAGTATAACACAGATAATAAGGAATGTATTATACATGGTGAGGAAGGTATAAAGCAATCACAGTATAACACAGACAGTAAAGAATGTATTATACATGGTGAGGAATATATAAAGCAATCACAGTGTAACACAGATAGTAAGGTATATATCATACATGGTGAGGAAGGTACAAAGCAATCACAGTATAACACAGATAGTAAGAATGTATTATAAATGGTGAGGAAGGTATAAAGCAATCACAGTATAACACAGATAGTAAGGAATGTATTATACATGGCAAGGAAGATGTTAAGCACTTACAGTATAACACAGATTGTAAGGAATGAATTATACACGGTGAGGACTATATAAAGCAATCACAGTATAACACAGATAGTAAGGAATGTATTGTACATGGTGAGGACAATATAAAGCAATCACAGTATAACACAGATAGTAAGAAATGTATTATACATGGTGAGGAAGATATAAAACAATTACAGTATAACACAGATAGTAAGGAATGTATTATACATGGTGAGAAAAGTATCAAGCAATCACAGTATAACACAGATAGTAAGAATGTATTATGCATGGTGAGGAAGTTATAAAGCAATTACTGTATAACACAGATAGTAAGTAATGTATTATACATGGAGAGGAAGATATTAAGCATTTACAGTATAACACAGATAGTAGGGAATGTATTATACATTGTGATGAAGGTATAAAGCAATCACAGACTAACATAGATAGTAATTAATGTATTATACATGGTGAGGAAGATATAAAGCAATCACAGTATAACACAGATAATATGGAATGTGTTATACATGTTGAGGATGATATAAAACAATAAGAGTATAACACAGATTGTAAGGAATGTATTATACATGGTGAGGAAGATATAAAGCAATCACAGTATAACACAGACAGTAAGGAGTATATTATACAAGGTATAAAGCAATCACAGTATAACACAGATAGTAAGGAATGTATTATACATGGTGAGGAAGGTATAAAGTAATCACAATATAACACAGATAGGCCTAGATTTGGAGTTCGGCGGTAGATGGGTTGTTAACGCCACGCGTGTTTATGTCTAACGCACGTCATTGTTTGACTCCGGTATTTAGAGTTAAAATTAGACATGTGCACCGCTAAAAAATTCGGTTCGTTTTCGGTTCGGATCGATTCGGACTTTTAGAATTTCGTTTCGGATCGAATCTGATTCGGCAAAATTTGAATAAATTCGTTTCGGATTTATTCGAATCCGAATAAATTCGTTTCGGATTTATTCGGATTCGGCTGAATTCGGTTCTATTCCGTTCCGAAATTCGGTATGTTTTTACTACACTAACACCCATTTAGTACACTAAGTCACTAACACCCATAAACTACCTATGAACCACTAAACCGAGGCCCCCCCACATTGCAAACCCTATAATAACATTATTTAACCCCTAATCTGCCGATCGGATATCGCCGCCGCCTACATTATAGCTATTAACCCCTAATCTGCTGTCCCTAACACCGCCGACCCCTACATTATAGTTATTAACCCCTAATCTGCCTCCCCCAACGTCGCCGCAATCTAAATATAAGTATTAACCCCTAATCTGCCGACCCGATATCGCCGCCGCCTACATTATAGCTATTAACCCCTAATCTGCTGTCCCTAACACCGCCGACCCCTACATTATAGTTATTAACCCCTAATCTGCCCCCCCAACGTCGCCGCAATCTAACTACAAGTATTAACCCCTAATCTGCCGACCCGATATCGCCGCCGCCTACATTATAGCTATTAACCCCTAATCTGCTGTCCCTAACACCGCCGACCCCTACATTATAGTTATTAACCCCTAATCTGCCTCCCCCCAACGTCGCCGCAATCTAACTACAAGTATTAACCCCTAATCTGCCGACCGCAAATCGCCGCCACTATAATAAATGTATTAACCCCTAAACCGCCGCACTCCCGCCTCGCAAACACTATAATACATTTTATTAACCCCTAATCTGCCCTCCCTAACATCGCCGCCACCTACCTACAATTATTAACCCCTAATCTCCTTCCCCCATCGTCGCCGCTACTATAATAAGGTTATTAACCCCTAAACCTAAGTCTAACCCTAACCCTAACACCCCCTAACTTAAATATAATTTAAATAAAACGAAATAAGTTTACTATAGTTAAATAAATGAATCCTATTTAAAACTAAATACTTACCTGTAAAATAAACCCTAAGATAGCTGCAATATAACTAATAGTTACTTTGTAGCTATTTTAGGATTTATATTTATTTTACAGGCAACTTTGTATTTATTTTAACTAGGTACAATAGTTATTAAATAGTTAATAACTATTTAATAACTACCTAGCTAAAATAAATACAAATTTACCTGTAAAATAAATCCTAACCTAAGTTACACTAACACCTAACACTACACTGTCATTAAATTAACTAAATAAATGAATCATATTTAAAACAAAATACTTACCTGTAAAATAAACCCTAATATAGCTGCAATATAACTAATAGTTACATTGTAGCTATTTTAGCATTTATATTTATTTTACAGGCAACTTTGTATTTATTTTAACTAGGTACAAAAGCTATTAAATAGTTATTGACTAATTAATAGCTACCTAGTTAAAATAATTACAAAATTACCTGTAAAATAAATCCTAACCTAAGTTACAATTAAACCTAACACTACACTGTCATTAAATAAATTAACTACAAGTACCTACAATTATCTACAATTAAATAAACTAAAGTACAAAACCCCCCCACTAAATTACAAAAACAAACAAACACTAAATTACAAAAAATAAAAAAATATTACAAGAATTTTAAACTAATTACACCTAATCTAAGCCCCCTAATAAAATAACAAAGCCCCCCAAAATAAAAAAAATGCCCTACCCTATACTAAATTACAAAAGTTAACAGCTCTATTACCTTACCAGCCCTGAACAGGGCCCTTTGCGGGGCATGCCCCAAAGAAAACAGCTCTTTTGCCTGTAAAAAAAAAAACACAATCCCCCCCCCACATTACAACCAACCACCCACATACCCCTACTCTAACCCAAACCCCCCTTAAATAAACCTAACACTACCCCCCTGAAGATCTCCCTACCTTGAGTCGTGTTCACCCAGCCGGGCCGAAGTCTTCATCCGATGGGGCAGAAGAGGACATCCAGACCGGCAGAAGTCTTCATCCAAGCGGGGCAAGAAGAGGTCTTCCATCCATCATACAAGTACCAAAATACAAACAAACACTAAATTACAAAAAATAATAAAATATTACAATAATTTTAAACTAATTACACCTAATCTAAGCCCCCTACTAGCTATTAATATAGCTTCAATATAACTAATAGTTACATTGTAGCTATTTTAGGATTTATATTTATTTTACAGGCAACTTTGTATTTATTTTAACTAGGTACAATAGCTATTAAATAGTTAATAACTATTTAATAACTACCTAGCTAAAATAAATACAAATTTACCTGTAAAATAAATCATAACCTAAGTTACAATTACACCTAACACTACACTATTATTAAATTAACTAAATAAATGAATCCTATATAAAACTAAAGACTTACCTGTAAAATAAACCCTAATATAGCTGCAATATAACTAATAGTTACATTGTAGCTATTTTAGCATTTATATTTATTGTACAGGCAACTTTGTATTTATTTTAACTAGGTACAATAGCTATTAAATAGATATTTACTGTTTAATAGCTACCTAGTTAAAATAATTACAAAATTACCTGTAAAATAAATCCTAACCTAAGTTACAATTAAACCTAACACTACACTATCATTAAATAAATTAACTACAAGTACCTACAATTAAATACAATTAAAAAACTAAACTAAAGTACAACCCCCCCCCCCACTAAATTACAAAAAATAAAAAAATATTACAAGAATTTTAAACTAATTACACCTAATCTAAGCCCCCTAATAAAATAACAAAGCCCCCCAAAATAAAAAAAATGCCCTACCCTATACTAAATTACAAAAGTTAACAGCTCTATTACCTTACCAGCCCTGAACAGGGCCTTTTGCGGGGCATGCCCCAAAGAAAACAGCTCTTTTGCCTGTAAAAAAAAACACAATCCCCCCCCCCACATTACAACCCACCACCCACATACCCCTACTCTAACCCAAACCCCCCTTAAATAAACCTAACACTACCCCCCTGAAGATCTCCCTACCTTGAGTCGTGTTCACCCAGCCGGGCCGAAGTCTTCATCCGATGGGGCAGAAGAGGACATCCAGACTGGCAGAAGTCTTCATCCAAGCGGGGCAAGAAGAGGTCTTCCATCCATCAGAAAAGTACAAAAAAACAAACAAACACTAAATTAACAAAAATAATAAAATATTGCAATAATTTTAAACTAATTACACCTAATCTAAGCCCCCTACTAGCTATTAATATAGCTACAATATAACTAATAGTTACATTGTAGCTATTTTAGGATTTATATTTATTTTACAGGCAACTTTGTATTTATTTTAACTAGGTACAATAGCTATTAAATAGTTAATAACTACCTAGCTAAAATAAATACAAATTTACCTGTAAAATAAACCCTAACCTAAGTTACAATTACACCTAACACTACACTGTCATTAAATTAACTAAATAAATTAATCCTATATAAAACTAAATACTTACCTGTAAAATAAACCCTAATATAGCTACAATATAACTAATAGTTACATTGTAGCTATTTTAGCATTTATATTTATTTTACAGGCAACTTTGTATTTATTTTAACTAGGTACAATAGCTATTAAATAGTTATTGACTAATTAATAGCTACCTAGTTAAAATAATTACAAAATTACCTGTAAAATAAATCCTAACCTAAGTTACTATTAAACCTAACACTACACTATCATTAAATAAATTAACTACAAGTACCTACAATTAAATACAATGAAATAAACTAAACTAAAGTACAAAAAAAACAAACACTAAATTACAAAAAATAAAAAAAATTACAAGAATTTTAAACTAATTACACCTAATCTAAGCCCCCTAATAAAATAACAAAGCCCCCCAAAATAAAAAAATGCCCTACCCTATACTAAATTACAAAAGTAATCAGCTCTATTACCTTACCAGCCCTGAACAGGGCCTTTTGCGGGGGCATGCCCCAAAGAAAACAGCTCTTTTGCCTGTAAAAAAAAACACAATACCCCCCCCCCACATTACAACCCACCACCCACATACCCCTACTCTAACCCAAACCCCCCTTAAATAAACCTAACACTACCCCCCTGAAGATCTCTCTACCGTGTCTTCACCCAGCGGGCCGAAGTCTTCATCCGATGGGGCAGAAGAGGACATCCAGACCGGCAGAAGTCTTCATCCAAGCGGGGCAAGAAGAGGTCTTCCATCCATCAGAAGTCTTGATCCAGGCGGCATCTTCTCTGTTCATCCATCCGGAGCGGAGCGGCAGCATCCTGAAGACATCCCACGCAGAGCATCCTCTTCTTTCTTGATCCGACGACTAGGTGACTGTACCTTTAAGTGACGTCATCCAAGATGGCGTCCCTTGAATTCCGATTGGCTGATAGGATTCTATCAGCCAATCGGAATTAAGGTAGGAAAAATCTGATTGGCTGATTCAATCAGCCAATCAGATTCAAGTTCAATCCGATTGGCTGATCCAATCAGCCAATCAGATTGAGCTCGCATTCTATTGGCTGATCGGAACAGCCAATAGAATGCGAGGTCAATCTGATTGGCTGATTCCATCAGCCAATCGGATTGAACTTGAATCTGATTGGCTGATTAAATCAGCCAATCAGATTTTTCCTACCTTAATTCCGATTGGCTGATAGAATCCTATCAGCCAATCGGAATTCAAGGGACGCCATCTTGGATGACGTCACTTAAAGGTACAGTCACCTAGTCGTCGGATCAAGAAAGAAGAGGATGCTCTGCGTGGGATGTCTTCAGGATGCTGCCGCTCCGCTCCGGATGGATGAACAGAGAAGATGCCGCCTGGATCAAGACTTCTGATGGATGGAAGACCTCTTCTTGCCCCGCTTGGATGAAGACTTCTGCCGGTCTGGATGTCCTCTTCTGCCCCATCGGATGAAGACTTCGGCCCGCTGGGTGAAGACACGGTAGAGAGATCTTCAGGGGGGTAGTGTTAGGATTATTTAAGGGGGGTTTGGGTTAGAGTAGGGGTATGTGGGTGGTGGGTTGTAATGTGGGGGGGGTATTGTGTTTTTTTTTACAGGCAAAAGAGCTGTTTTCTTTGGGGCATGCCCCCGCAAAAGGCCCTTTTAAGGGCTGGTAAGGTAATAGAGCTGATTACTTTTGTAATTTAGTATAGGGTAGGGCATTTTTTTTATTTTGGGGGGCTTTGTTATTTTATTAGGGGGCTTAGATTAGGTGTAATTAGTTTAAAATTCTTGTAATTTTTTTTATTTTTTGTAATTTAGTGTTTGTTTTTTTTGTACTTTAGTTTAGTTTATTTCATTGTATTTAATTGTAGGTACTTGTAGTTAATTTATTTAATGATAGTGTAGAGTTAGGTTTAATAGTAACTTAGGTTAGGATTTATTTTACAGGTAATTTTGTAATTATTTTAACTAGGTAGCTATTAATTAGTCAATAACTATTTAATAGCTATTGTACCTAGTTAAAATAAATACAAAGTTGCCTGTAAAATAAATATAAATGCTAAAATAGCTACAATGTAACTATTAGTTATATTGTAGCTATATTAGGGTTTATTTTACAGGTAAGTATTTAGTTTTATATAGGATTAATTTATTTAGTTAATTTAATGACAGTGTAGTGTTAGGTGTAATTGTAACTTAGGTTAGGGTTTATTTTACAGGTAAATTTGTATTTATTTTAGCTAGGTAGTTATTAACTATTTAATAGCTATTGTACCTAGTTAAAATAAATACAAAGTTGCCTGTAAAATAAATATAAATCCTAAAATAGCTACAATGTAACTATTAGTTATATTGTAGCTATATTAATAGCTAGTAGGGGGCTTAGATTAGGTGTAATTAGTTTAAAATTATTGTAATATTTTATTATTTTTGCTAATTTAGTGTTTGTTTGTTTTTTTGTACTTTTCTGATGGATGGAAGACCTCTTCTTGCCCCGCTTGGATGAAGACTTCTGCCGGTCTGGATGTCCTCTTCTGCCCCATCGGATGAAGACTTCGGCCCGGCTGGGTGAACACGACTCAAGGTAGGGAGATCTTCAGGGGGGTAGTGCTAGGTTTATTTAAGGGGGGTTTGGGTTAGAGTAGGGGTATGTGGGTGGTGGGTTGTAATGTGGGGGGAGGGATTGTGTTTTTTTTTTACAGGCAAAAGAGCTGTTTTCTTTGGGGCATGCCCCACAAAGGGCCCTGTTCAGGGCTGGTAAGGTAATAGAGCTGTTAACTTTTGTAATTTAGTATAGGTTAGGGCATTTTTTTTATTTTGGGGGGCTTTGTTATTTTATTAGGGGGCTTAGATTATGTGTAATTAGTTTAAAATTCTTGTAATATTTTTTTATTTTTTGTAATTTAGTGGGGGGGGGTTTGTACTTTAGTTTAGTTTTTTTAATTGCATTTAATTGTAGGTACTTGTAGTTAATTTATTTAATGATAGTGTAGTGTTAGGTTTAATTGTAACTTAGGTTAGGATTTATTTTACAGGTAATTTTGTAATTATTTTAACTAGGTAGCTATTAAATAGTCAATATCTATTTAATAGCTATTGAACCTAGTTAAAATGAATACAAAGTTGCCTGTACAATAAATATAAATGCTAAAATAGCTACAATGTAACTATTAGTTATATTGCAGCTATATTAGGGTTTATTTTACAGGTAAGTCTTTAGTTTTATATAGGATTCATTTATTTAGTTAATTTAATGATAGTGTAGTGTTAGGTCTAATTGTAACTTAGGTTATGATTTATTTTACAGGTAAATTTGTATTTATTTTAGCTAGGTAGTTATTAAATAGTTATTAACTATTTAATAACTATTGTACCTAGTTAAAATAAATACAAAGTTGCCTGTAAAATACATATAAATCCTAAAATAGCTACAATGTAACTATTAGTTATATTGAAGCTATATTAATAGCTAGTAGGGGGCTTAGATTAGGTGTAATTAGTTTAAAATTATTGTAATATTTTATTATTTTTGGTAATTTAGTGTTTGTTTGTATTTTGGTACTTGTATGATGGATGGAAGACCTCTTCTTGCCCCGCTTGGATGAAGACTTCTGCCGGTCTGGATGTCCTCTTCTGCCCCATCGGATGAAGACTTCGGCCCGGCTGGGTGAACACGACTCAAGGTAGGGAGATCTTCAGGGGGGTAGTGTTAGGTTTATTTAAGGGGGGTTTGGGTTAGAGTAGGGGTATGTGGGTGGTGGGTTGTAATGTGGGGGGGGGATTGTGTTTTTTTTTTACAGGCAAAAGAGCTGTTTTCTTTGGGGCATGCCCCGCAAAGGGCCCTGTTCAGGGCTGGTAAGGTAATAGAGCTGTTAACTTTTGTAATTTAGTATAGGGTAGGGCATTTTTTTTTTATTTTGGGGGGCTTTGTTATTTTATTAGGGGGCTTAGATTAGGTGTAATTAGTTTAAAATTCTTGTAATATTTTTTTATTTTTTGTAATTTAGTGTTTTTTTTTTTTGTAATTTAGTGGGGGGGTTTTGTACTTTAGTTTATTTAATTGTAGATAATTGTAGGTACTTGTAGTTAATTTATTTAATGACAGTGTAGTGTTAGGTTTAATTGTAACTTAGGTTAGGATTTATTTTACAGGTAATTTTGTAATTATTTTAACTAGGTAGCTATTAATTAGTCAATAACTATTTAATAGCTATTGTACCTAGTTAAAATAAATACAAAGTTGTCTGTAAAATAAATATAAATGCTAAAATAGCTACAATGTAACTATTAGTTATATTGCAGCTATATTAGGGTTTATTTTACAGGTAAGTATTTTGTTTTAAATATGATTCATTTATTTAGTTAATTTAATGATAGTGTAGTGTTAGGTGTTAGTGTAACTTAGGTTAGGATTTATTTTACAGGTAAATTTGTATTTATTTTAGCTAGGTAGTTATTAAATAGTTATTAACTATTTAATAACTATTGTACCTAGTTAAAATAAATACAAAGTTGCCTGTAAAATAAAAATAAATCCTAAAATAGCTACAAAGTAACTATTAGTTATATTGCAGCTATCTTAGGGTTTATTTTACAGGTAAGTATTTAGTTTTAAATAGGATTCATTTATTTAACTATAGTAAATTTATTTCGTTTTATTTAAATTATATTTAAGTTAGGGGGTGTTAGGGTTAGGGTTAGACTTAGGTTTAGGGGTTAATAACCTTATTATAGTAGCGGCGACGATGGAGGCGGGAGATTAGGGGTTAATAATTGTAGGTAGGTGGCGGCGATGTTAGGGAGGGCAGATTAGGGGTTAATAAAATGTATTATAGTGTTTGCGAGGCGGGAGTGCGGCGGTTTAGGGGTTAATACATTTATTATAGTGGCGGCGATTTGCGGTCGGCAGATTAGGGGTTAATACTTGTAGTTAGATTGCGGCGACGTTGGGGGGAGGCAGATTAGGGGTTAATAACTATAATGTAGGGGTCGGCGGTGTTAGGGACAGCAGGTTAGGGGTTAATAGCTATAATGTAGGCGGCGATATCGGGTCGGCAGATTAGGGGTTAATACTTATAGTTAGATTGCGGCGACGTTGGGGGAGGCAGATTAGGGGTTAATAACTATAATGTAGGGGTCGGCGGTGTTAGGGACAGCAGGTTAGGGGTTAATAGCTATAATGTAGGCGGCGGCGATATCGGGTCGGCAGATTAGGGGTTAATACTTATAGTTAGATTGCGGCGACGTTGGGGGAGGCAGATTAGGGGTTAATAACTATAATGTAGGGGTCGGCGGTGTTAGGGACAGCAGATTAGGGGTTAATATCTATAATGTAGGTGGCGGCGATATTCGGTCGGCAGATTAGGGGTTAATAAAATAATGCAGGTGTCAGCGATAGCGGAGGCAGCAGATTAGGGGTTAATAAGTGTCAGATTAGGGGTGTTTAGAGACTCGGGGTACATGTTAGGGTGTTAGGTGCAGACTTAGTGTTTCCCCATAGGAAACAATGGGGCTGCGGTGTTAGTTTTTTTTTCAGCCGAAACTCCCATTGTTTCCTATGGGGAAATGCCGAATCTTAACGAGCTAATTCGGATTTATTCGGAGATACGGCAGCTATTTCGGATTCATTCGGTAGATTCGGAAGTATTTTAATTCGGAAATCCGAATCGATCCGAATCTCCGAATTTACCGAATTTACCGAATTTCCGAATTAATCCGAAACGAACCGCACATGTCTAGTTAAAATAAGACCATCTAACGATGCTCCTAACGCGTGTATATCACACGCGTAATACTGCCCGCGTTAGACAGTCTCCCATAGAGATCAATGGGAAAGGCAAAAAATTGCTTTTTTCACCTAATCCTCGATCTCGCGAGAATACGTACAGCTCGGTCATATGACGCATACCACATCATGCACAACAATAACACGCCGCAAATGTCACAACAACAATCAATCAACAAAGCACACAAGCATTACACATTCACAAGCGGGGGATGTTTTAATACAATTTTATACGGGGAATACGCATATACTTTAAGATGCGGAAAATCGCAAAATAACAACAAGGATTAAAAAAGATATACATACACTCGAAACAAAATCGCATTCAATATCACTATATATTATGACAAACATACATATACAACACTTCACTAAGAACACACCATCGCAAAATCACATTTAAAAAGAATACTTTTGGACAATGAAAGCTAAAACGAACACTATGACATCATCGCATTCTACACATTCCACAAATACCAACTCTAAATGAGCATGCGCAAATTCACACACTTAATACACATTGCAATAATATTAATTGCTAATAAAGCACACCTGAACACTATTTACAACGGAAATTGGGACATCATTAAACATTTACACAGGGTATATAAGCACCACACAAGCATGGCTTCTTTGACTGTGTTGCTGTTGGGTCTTTGGAGATTGGAGGTTTAAGAATAGAGAGTTTGAGAATTTTTGAGAGTGAGTTAGTGTTAGCATGAGAGAGTCAGTTGGTAGTGTTAGCGTGAGAGAGTGAGTGAGTTAGTGGGAGTTAGTGGGAGTGGGAGAGAGTCTGTTAGTGGGAGCGTGAGTGAGTTAGTGGGAGTTATTAGTGAGAGTTGTTAGTGGGAGCGTCAGTTAGTGGTAGTTAGTGAGCGTTAGTGGGAGTGTTTGTTAGTGAGAATTAGAAGTAGTGTGAGTTAGCGAGCGAGTGATTTTTCTGTACACTTAACACATTTACACGCAAACACATTCAATACATACATACACTTATCAATAACACTACATACACTCCATACCCCCTACCCCCTCATACTACACTCCATACCCCATTCCTTGTAGTCCCATTCCCTTTCATCCCATTTACTCTTATCCCATACCCCATACCCATCCCATACCCATCCCCTAGTTACATTTAGTTTACATATCCTCCTTTTAGTCTTATTCTTTTCGTTTATTTAAATACTCCTTACCCTCTTTGTTTTTTACATCCCTCTCACACTTTAAGCACCTTTTTTGTCTTTTTAGTTCTTTATTTTGCCCCCCTTTAATTTCATCACACTCACTTTTTGTTTGATTATTTGGGGTTTAGTTTAGGGAAGAGATGGAGGCCAGGCAGGGGACAGGTAGAGTGGGGAGTAGAGGGAGGGGGAGAGGAACAGGGCAGGAAGGGGGGCAGGAAGCGGGGGTGGAAGCGGTGGGTGGACCCAGCCACTTGGTTCAAGATGACCAAGTGGCTGGGCCCAGTGGCGGTCAGAGTAGGGCTTCACAGTCCGGGAAACAGAGGGCATCGTCACAGGGGAAGGCCAAGGCGACTAGGGAGGCGAGGTTTACGATGGAGGAGAAGGAGGCCCTCGTAGAGGCCTATATGGCCAGGCATAGGATGCTGCAGCACCAGAAGACTACCCCGACTGACAGGAGGAGGCTCTGGAACGAGATTCGGAATGCAGTCAATGCAGTGGGTGGCCGGAACCGAGATATGGATTCGATCAAACATCGCTACCGGGACTGTAAACTGGAACTGAAAAAAAAGTTAAGCCTGGAGGCCCGACATGCCGCAGGAACCGGTGGCGGCCCTGCCATTGAAATCGAGTACTGCCGATGGGAGGAAATGTTGCGGCCCAGCATCTCCGAGGTGGAAGTAGTCGGTATCGGAGGAATCGATACCGGGAACCTGCCACTCTCATCTGACGGTAAGCTCATTGAACAATAATTTCACATACGAATGTATTTCAAGGGACACTATACGCAAACATTTACTTTCATGATTGAGGTAGCGAATACAATTTGACAAAACATTCAAATGTACTTAAATTACCTAATTTGATTCATTCTTGAGATATATTTTAATGAACAAATAGCCATGCACACGGTAAAACAATCACAGGAGGCAGCTATATTCAGCTAACAATCAGCATCTTAGAAGCATATTTAGATATGCTTTTCAGCAAAGAATATCCAGAGAATTAAGCGAATTAGATAAGAAAAGTACATTCGAAAGTTGATACAAAATGTATGCTTCTAAATCATGAAAGATAAAACATTGGGTTTCATGTGTTAAGGATCAGATTAATGCTATAACGTTGTTTACACGCATTCTATTACTTTGCGGTTACATCAGTATCTAGGCTATAGGTTAGGTGTGCATTTAAACAGACTGAAAACAAACGCAAAAACATTCACATTGACCACAGATATCACAAACACGGTTTAGAAAAAGCGGAAATAGTATTGATTGTTTGTTAGATTTCAAAGTGGATTAATGATTCTGCATTTGTAATTGTATCGTAAGCTAAGTCATTTAAACCTTTATTTGCAAATATGCTAATATATACATTTCTTTATTTTTTTTTTTTTTTAATATACAGAGTCTGGGGACGAGGCAGCACAGCCTCCTGCATCTCCCCGGGATGAGAGTGGTGGTGAGGAATTTCCACTTCGGAGGGAAGAGGCCCCCTGTGACGAACAGCGCACGGGAGATGATGAAGAGGCCCCGGAAGCACAGGAGGATCCCGCGGAACCCGCGGAACCCGAGGTCCCTCAAAGACCCGCACTCCGCCGTGCACGGGCACCCCGCCGTGCACGGGTTCAACAAGCACAACAAGAGGAAATAGCGGAGGTGCGGGTTCTACTGGAGTACATAGACCAGATGCGTACCTCCCGGATAGAAAATATAGAAGGACGCCACAGAATACTTGATGGCCAAAATCAAATTATTCAAGGACAAAATGAAATCATCAACATACTGAATCGAATAGAAGAAGGACAAACCAGAATATTTCAGCTTCACCAAGAAATGTTCACTTTTTTCCGGGAGGCGCATGCTGGTCTACCTCCTGTTGCTGGGCCTCTTGTTGCTGGGCCTCTTGCTGCTGGGCCATCTCCTCCTGCCGGCCCATCTCATCCTCCTCAGCCATCTACTCCTCCTCCTCCTCAGCCATCTACTCATCCTCCTCAGCCATCTACTCCTCCTCAGCCATCTTCTCCTCCTCAGCCATCTTCTCCTCCTCATCCATCTTCTCCTCCTCAGCCATCTACTCCTCACCTTGGTCGTCCCAGTACTCTTCCTTCCACTCTTCCCACAACAGCTCCAAGGAGGACTCTTCGGAGTCGGCAGTTGCCTCTCCCAGAGCCTCAGCCCCGTGGGAAGAGGGGAAGGAAGAGGAAGTAAGTATTTTTTTTCATCTTCACTGCTTTTTTTAATTTAATGTGTAATGGATAGGTATGTGATGATGTGGTTTTCATACACTTGTGGACCACACTCTGTATATAATCGACTTCTATGGGACCGGGTCCATGGAGGCAGATTGTTTGCAGAGTGTGGGTTATAAGTGTGTGAAAACCACATCATCACATACCTATCCTTGTTCATGGTATTGATTGGTTTCTGTGATGTGATGTCCAAACTGTTTCCCGAATCGCTAACTAAATTACCATAACAATTATCCATGATGGCATATTACTGTTTGAATGCCAATAACACAGCTTAAAGGGACAGTCAGAAAATTATTGATTACAAAGAAAACAGTGTATTACGCATTATAAAGTTTGAAACAACAAAACATGGAGAAATACATGTGTGACTTATGTGCTTACCCTTGTATCTATGACTATGAAAAATGACCACTTATTTGTTGTTCATACATAACAACATTTTAGATATCAATGATCAATACATGGTCAATAATATGCTGTATGAGCACAAGGTTTTACATATACAAATGCTATCCAAATGCCCTCTAGTGCTCAAATTGTATAATGATTACAAGCACTCTTCAAGATTGAAGAAATGAGCACACCAACCTCATAGGTTTAGATAGCAAATTTAAATAAACCCAGACAAATGTTCAATTGTTGAGAAACATTTGATATCCTTGATATTACATAATTGACTTTTAGAATAATGAAAAACATTATATTTTTTCTAAACTGTCCCTTTAACAACATTACATATGCTAACACATATTTGAAGCTTGTTGGTATATCTACATGTACTTTGTTAAAAAATAAATATTGAAATCACATTTATATTGACGTGTTAAATAAAGTCTATTTTCTTTAAGAGACATTATTGTGTTAATATTTTATTGTAAAGACATTTTTTTTTAACAATGAATATGGTTTAAAGTCCTTTTAGGAGTGGGGGGGGGGTGAAAATATGCTAACAATAATATATTTGAAGATTAAACTATGTGGATCTCATACATGATACAAAAAACAACATTTGCATTCAAGGGACAGTATCCTATATTTTTAACATAACTGTATGTAATAGACACTACTACAAACAACAAGATTAACATATACTGATATCAATATTAAAAAGCTTCAAACACTTGAAAATAAAATAGGGTTAGCTATATTGAAAATATAGATGAACCCCCATTACAACCGTAAAACAACACAATACCCCATCATTAACATATGAAAAGACCCTTTACACAAACTGGAGAAAGCTGGAGATGGTACTCACATGAAACTCAGAGGCTTTGCGAGGAGTCAGAAAATTACTTACATTTTCTTAGAACAGAAGAAAAAATAAACGTATTGGTTAAACAATGGACTATCTAAAATTGGATGCAGTCACAAACGTTTTTAACGTGCACAAATATTGCGGGACTACGTAATCCAATCAGACGTTTTTTTACCTTTACATGTGCCGTCTTAACATGGCGCTTCCTTGATCACGTAAGAACGCCATCCAATGAAAGGCACATTATTGATCACGTAAGAACGCCCAAAAAAAAAGGCGCATCCTTGATCGCGTCAAAACGCAATCCAATAAAAGGCATATTCCTGATCACGTAAGAACGTCAGTCAATACAAGGAATCATTGGACAGCCTGGCAGGTGACGTCTTAAGCAACATGGCGCATCCGAGATCGGTGAAAAACCGCAGACAATACAAGGACTCAGTGACATCTTGGCATATCACTAAGAAACGTATTTATATTTTAGGAACTAGTATGTGTGTAGATTGCTATCTAGGAATGACAACAAATCCTGAATCATCTTTTCGGACTTGACTGTCCCTTGAACTATAGCTATGGTGTATATCTTTAACATTTAAAAGATACACATGAGAAATACATATGCCATTGATGTTTTAAGATATGTTTGGATTGTTTTGGAATAACAATAGTTATACATGGATTGATTAAACGTGTCATTTATTCAAGTTTAATTATTGTCAGCCTACCTATAGCCATATATGGGAGGAGATGTATTTTGTTAACATATTAGTTAACTAATATTCATCATCTAAATTATTTGCATTACACACAGAGATTTATTTGGTTACACTTTTACAATAATATAGATTTGAAAATGAAATACAGGTGCTGTCAACATTACAATAAGATTGTTTATTAATAAAATTATATGTCCTTATTCTTGTAAAAAGGACAAAAACGCTTTACAAATGGAAATACATTCATTAACAATTGTGATCAACATCACTTAAAGGGACATTATTTTGTTTTTAAAAAGAGCATACACATAGTCAATACTATTTCAATAAAATGAACACTTTACAGGGATTATATCATTGTATCAATACTCAGATCATTTGGTAAAGGTGCATCAATTCATGCAGAGTTTCTAAATACACACATGGATCTGAACATTGAAATATACATATATACACAAATACCAATCTATATATACATATATAAAGAAATTACTATGCTAATCATAATCAGGCAATGATAAAGCTAAGAGAAAATAATATAAAGACAAATAATAAGATTACATTGGAGATGTTAATCTTAAAGTCATTTACTATTGTCTTACATATATGATTTTATTATAACAAATATATTTGGTAGGTCCCTTTAAGGATCAACAACATAAACTAGAGCTTTAAAAAAATAACAGGAAGAATGAGGACAAAGATTAGTGAAATAAAATGTATTTTATTAGTATGTAAGAAAACATACACAACGTTTATAAATAATCTTTTAAAAATAAGGAATATATGAGCCATATGACAAGGTAATACAGTGCATCACAGTCCATGAAGAGAGTTGCCAAGGGCCAGCATAGCCCCATTGGAGACATATGACAAGGTAACACAGTGCATCACAGTCCATGAAGAGAGTTGCCAAGGGCCAGCATAGCCCCATTGGAGACATATGACAAGGTAACACAGTGCATCACAGTCCATGAAGAGAGTTGCCAAGGGCCAGCATAGCCCCATTGGAGACACATGGCAAGGTAACACAGTGCATCACAGTCCATGAAGAGAGTTGCCAAGGGCCAGCATAGCCCCATTGGAGACACATGGCAAGGTAACACAGTGCATCACAGTCCATGAAGAGAGTTGCCAAGGGCCAGCATAGCCCCATTGGAGACATATGACAAGGTAACACAGTGCATCACAGTCCATGAAGAGAGTTGCCAAGGGCCAGCATAGCCCCATTGGAGACATATGACAAGGTAACACAGTGCATCACAGTCCATGAAGAGAGTTGCCAAGGGCCAGCATAGCCCCATTGGAGACACATGGCAAGGTAACACAGTGCATCACAGTCCATGAATAGAGTTGCCAAGGGCCAGAATAGCCCAATTGGAGACATATGACAAGGTAAAAGAGTGCAACAGGCACAACAATAAACTTTTAAAAAGGCCAAATGGCAACAATAAAAATACAAATTCAACATGTGGACGGAGGATTCTTATCTGCCACCATGGAGCATATCCAGATCCTCCACTTACTGGTCATCCTCTTCATTGTCCTGTGCATGTCCAGCTCCAGATTCAGGCCTTGAACTTAATCGCATAATTTCACGCAGAGTCAAGTCCTGAACCCGGAGCTGGGCCTGCATGGTGTCGTTCATCCCTCTCAGGACAGCTGCGTTCCTCAACACGGCCTGCTCCACTCTTGCTATCCCTTCTAGCATGAGCCATGCTGAGTCACAGCCTAAAATAAAATAAAATTAAATATTAAGGATAATTACACAACAGACTAAAAATTGTTAATACATACATTGTCATCATAAAGACAAATAATTCTTTACATCAATTAGTTTACATTTATTCTTTACACATGAATTAGGTTATTCAGACAGACAGAAATCATTAAAGGGACATGTTACTCAAACATGTTGTCCCCTTTAATTGGTTTTAGATGATCCACTTATACAGCTTGAGTGTATCAAATCTTGTTAAAGGATTTACATTGTACTTACATCAGCAATTTAAAAATTAAATTTAGACTGTGGTAGGCACACATATCCTTAAACATTTTGGCATTGAGGACAAGCTGTGTAAACATAGCAACCTGAAGAAATTACATTCCCACTGGGTTAGACAAGAGATAATGTATCCACATTTGTACATAAATTGTTGGATCCAAGTAGTGGTGTTTGGTATATGTAGTGATATCCAATTAAAGGGACACTGAACCTAAATATTTAATGGACTGATTCAGATAGAGCATGACATGACAAATCTTTATAAATTACACATATTCATTATATGTTTTAATTCTCAAGCTATATTTTGAATGCAAGAATGTTGCTTTTTATGGAAGCCAATATTTGTTTATCAACTTTGTTTGTGCCTGCTGGTTGATGGATACATTCATCCAACAATAAAGAAATGATGGCCAGATTTATTTTATTGTTTAAACTAATTATAGGAATTACTTTGTTTCAAAAAATATATCAAGAGAATGACGAATAATTCATAAGAGTATTAAATTATACATTTGATTAACATTGCATGCTGGATTTGAATCACAATTTAACAAATTTAACTTCACTGTACCTTTAAGTATCTTATAAAGTGTATTTAGAATGATACTTACAGCTGTGCCTGGGAAGGACAATCCGACACCCAGGACAATGAAGGTTGAGACAGGGGGGAGGGATGGGATTGGCTTGGGGAGGGATGTTAATGGCTTGGGGAGTGGTGAGCTGCCGCTCCGGGGTAGGCCGTACAGCTGGGGAGTGGGGAGTTTGGGTCTGGGCAGCTGTACGGGCCAGAATACGGGGAGAGCGGCGAAGGGGGGTGTATGGGCGTTTTTTGGGAGGGACAGGATATGAACTATGGGAAGGGCTGGCAGTGGTCTGGGCATGGTCAGGAGTTTGGTCATGGGAAGGGCTCTGTGTCTGTGCAGGGGTCTGGCCATGGTCAGGGGTGTGTGCATGGGGAGGAGTCTGTGACTGGGCAGGGGCGGAAACCAGATGACCAGAAGTGGTGGATCCATCTGAAAATGTAAAGAAAATATATTAACATCTCATACATCCTGACATCAAATCAACGCATTTCAAATTGATTATGTTTTCAATATACTTCGAAGTGTGTTTGAATTTGTAAACAATTATGAAATGAGGATATGGTATGTATATAGGCACTCAGATGAATATCAATGACTGTCTGTACAATTTGAACCTTATTATTGTGTTTTGGCATGGAATATGCATGTGACATAATGATGGCATGAATTATAAATTTTTAAAAATAAATATACAAGCAGATTTTCATGCTGCCTGATATAGAAAGGGGGCAGTAGTGTATTTGAACAGACAAATAATATTCCTTTTTAAAGGGCAAAAGCTGTAGACTTTGAATGTCTTCAATAAAATGATTTCCAAAAAAGAAACATGTTGGAAACATGATAGATATATTTCACATACCATCAGACTCCAAGGCAGCCTCTTCCTCCTCCGTCCCACATGTGACATCAATCTCTGTAAAACATAACATGTGTACACGTTAAGATCAGATATTATAACATATGTTACTGTTGCTCAAATACGCACATCAATGTTGCATTAAAGATATACACACAAAGTTATGATTTACATCATTTTGATGGAGCATACAAATGACAATAGATTTGTTATTGTCAATGAATCTGAATTTAAATGTATTGTTTGTATTAATGTTAAATTCATAAAAGCATAGTACATAGAACATTTAAGATTTCTCATGTGTGTATCACTTGATGACTGTTGTCAAAAAATCAAATGGAAACAAACATATGTTATACATCTTATGAATAACAAATGTGTAGACTAATAAAGTTGAAATTATTAATCGTTCAATATGAAAAGAAAATTAATATATAATCAGAAGATAAATATTTTGAATTTTTATAATGTTATGCTTCATCAGAATCATGATCATAATATTGATTAGCAATACACCTTCAATTACATATAAATGAGTCAATGGACTTACCAGGAGACCGCAAAGGCGGCTCTATGTCACTGCTGGATTCCTGTGGGCTCACCACACCAACTCTCTCTATAAATGATATAGATATATATTATTAAACACATTTGGGATATCACTAAATCACATCTGTCTCGAATTTTAACATTAATCAACTTTAAAATGTGAAGAATAGAGCAGTCATTACACCAGAAAATGCTTGATTGAATCAAGGGGATTCTGTAAAAATATCTGTATTGAACATATGTTTAATGTCAGACTACATTAGACATCAAATTCATCTCAGATGCTGCTATTGCATATCTAAATATACCCATTGATCAATGTTCTTAACCCTTTAAGGACACAGCTTTCACTTTGCTCAATTGTTTTATGACGGAATAATTCCGTCATATGTCCTTAAGAAGTTAAAAGAATACACACAAACCACATATTGAAGAGCATCTGTTGACAAATCTAAACAAACACATGTGTCACATCGAGCCATTTGTGCAATGTACAGTAATCTTGTTTAGGACACAACACATATTTATCACAATACAAAACAAAATTGATTATTACAAATATGTAATCATGGTGCTGTTAGAGTATGCAGATATCTATAAAGTAACTCCAACAGAGAATGTGATTTATATATCAATAGTTTTTAATAAAAATAATGTAAAGATGAATGAATCTATTTTGTCTTAAAGGGACACTGACATGATTAATTTAAATAATTGATTTCTATGTTCAAACTGTTCAAAATGATTTAACATTGACTCCTATTATAATTAGAATGTTGCTCGATTTTAATCTTAAAGGCAGATAAGCAATATTGGATTCAATAAATATTGTTTGTTGAAGGTATCCACCAATCATCAATAAAAACCCAGGTTGGTCAACCAAAATTTAGATGCAGATAAACGTACTTTCTTGATTTTAAAATAAATTTAGCAATAGAATATGTCACATATGATGATAGTATTATATTTTTATGTTTATTAATATTGCATACTGTATCTGAATGACAATATTAATAATTGTAGCTCAGTATCCCTTTAATCTAAAATTAAATTGATTCCACAATGTTGTTGTTAATGAATTATCTACTCCATATGTTGATGTAATGAATGGTATTGAGCATGCAATTCAAATCTAATATGTTATTTAAGGATATCCGAATAATTATTTAAGTTTCATCTATTAAATAGACATTACATATAAATATTGAACAATGTGTATTTAGTATGTAATGTTCAGTCCATGTTTCTAAGACAAATGTCAATTAAAAAGAGACATACCATACTGTGACAAGCCCTGGCTTGAGGATCCAGCAGCCACATCCATATCTGTAATATATTAAATGAGGATTGCATATCATTAATACTAATCATGCCATGTTTAAAAACTTTACATTAATAACAAATCAATTGAAAAATATTAATCCTTTGGTAGTCCCATGAGTTAATTGTTTCCTCAATTAAATTAATTATAAATATATCCTGGACTCTTATTTTCAATCAGTTGTGTTGTTTACTGTATCTTTAAGAATATCTGCTTGTTATTTCATAATCATCAATTGATGGCCATATGTTATAATTTATTTGTATTCTTCGTTTTTTATTAGCTATAATATTGAAAATAAGAATACTGTATTCTTCACTAATCTAAGAATTCCCATTTAATTTTGAACAACATGTATAAAGCAATGCCACTTACAGCAAAGCCATGTTAACGTGGATGAGAAATGCCATTTTCGCGATCATTGCGCAATGATTCCAAGCGGAATTACGCATCCGTCATTTCACCAACATGTATAAAGCAATGCCACTTTCCGCAAACCCATGTTAATGTGGATGAGAAATGCCATTTTCGCGATCATTGCGCAATGATTCCAAGCGGAATTACGCATCCGTCATTTCACCAACATGTATAAAGCAATGCCACTTTCCGCAAACCCATGTTAACGTGGATGAGAAATGCCATTTTCGCGATCATTGCGCAATGATTCCAAGCGGAATTACGCATCCGTCATTTGAACAACATGTATAAAGCAATGCCACTTTCCACAAACCCATGTTAACGTGGATGAGAAATTACATTTCCGCTCTGTGACGCATATTCTGTAGAGCGCAAGAAACATCATTCCTATTTCATGTGTCAATAATCTAAAATAAGATATCTAAACATCATATGTAGTGTATGTTGTGAGATCTGTATAGGTTTAGTATCTGACTATATACACATTTTTTGATTTAAAAAAAATATTAAGATATTATATGAAGTTGGATAATTACCTGGTTCAGATTCTCTATCATCTCCTCCCAGGCCACCGGACGGAGAAGCATCTGCCCTGTCCCCCGCGTCAGGACTTTCAGATCCCGCAGCTGGGAGGGAAGAAGAGGAGGCCGAGGATGGCGAGGATCTAAATCTTTTGGGGACCCGGAGATTGAGGAGCTCACATAAAGTCACCTCATAAGGGAGTAGGTACAGTTTCCGCGGGGCCTTTCTTTGGCCCCCTCTTTTACGGGCTTGTACCCAGTCCCTTATGAGGTTTACTTTTTTCGATAAACGCAACCTCATATCTCCGAATCTCCTCATGATCTGATCCTGGGTCCTCTGGACGTCACACACCAATCTAACCGCATTGGTGATAGACTCCCAGAGGGCCTTCTTAACAGGCGCATCTGTCGAGCTCCTCTTGTTCCCAAACAGCTGGGGATAAAAGTCCTTGACGGCGTGGACCAGTGCAGCGCTCTCCTCCTTGGTGAACCTGGGAACTGACATGCCTGCCGAGTTGCGTATATATAATATATATTTAATATATAAAAACAAATACACCAGCAGGCATTAGAGAACTGACAAAGATGGCAACGTGTAATGGACTTTTATATGGTGAAGTAAACATGAGATGCACCATGGGACAATTTATCTGTACATCTGATTGGATAAAAGTTTGAAATATTGTTAGAATGTCTGTGAGACCATCCTGACTCAAGTTGTGTTTGTGTGATGAACTCTGATTGGCCGTTCCTTAATGTTTCATATCTTAGTAACTTCCTTACACATACCGCTTGGTGGTGCTGTTACTTCATTTTTCATGTAGACTTATTTGTAACTCATGGGCCTGTCATGCGGATATGTGTGACGCAGATTTAATATCCGTGATCCGTTAAATATTAATGATTAAATACTCTTTAAAATCTAATACTGTCACATGATTAAATGTTGTCGACATTTCTCGGTTTAATAACGGTCTGTTTCTTTAATACAAATACACATTTCATATTGTATGTCTTTATTGTTCTTTAAATAAATTTATGGTGAAGTATTGACATTGCTCTATTAAATGTCTTTATAATGCACATTGATTGTGTTCTATTGCGTGACATTAGACTAATGTTTAAAGATGCTAATCTGGTGTTTCAAGATGCGTTTCCCACGCAATATTTCTTAATGTTAAAATTCAGGTTAGAATGTCAGTAACTTGGATAATCTGTTTATAAATATTAAACTACAGCTTTGTTATTCGCAAATAAACCTCGAGCTTGTATTTGTCTGAAGTGCTCATATATGTTATTGTGCAATGGCGTCTTTAGTTTTAAAGAGACATTACAAACAATTGTATCAAATGATCTGTAGAGATAGAAGATTGTTTAGACTTTAAAATGTAAATCATTTTCTCTTAGTATTTATATATCCTCAACAGAAGAAATTTAAATACACATGGTTGAGACAATCACATAAGGCATCTCTGTGCATCCACCAATCTTCATCTACTGAGCCAATCTCGATATGCTTTTCAAGCAAAGTATGTCAAGATAGGAAGATAAGTAAATACACTCTTTACATCTCTTAAAGGGACACTGTCCAAACAAATTTAGCATTGGTGATTGAGCATGAAATGTTAATGAACTTTATTATTTAATCCGATTATCAAATGTTAACAGTTATCTTGTTATGTTTCTTTGCAAATCAATAATGATATTTTATATTACGGACAATTGTTTAATAAAAACCTGGGTTGTCCTTGACGATTGTTGCATCAATTATTCCAAACAATCAAGTTCTGTCCAGAGTACTGAAGCAAATAAATTAGCTATTTACTGCCTTATTTTTAAAGTAATGATAGCAACATCACAATGAGCATTCATAATATGAGACAAGTTTTAAAGTTGATTAAAATAGAATACTCATTCAGAATGTATAAATCATTATTTTTTTAACTGTCTACCTTTAAGTATATTTTGAGTTCATGCCCCTTGAAAGAAACATTTCACAATAATGCTTAAAATATCATAAACCTAGGCACCTTCCTTTTGCTAAATTAGTCTAACATCTGAGTAAAGCAAATTTAGATTAACTTCTAGATTGTTTTACACACTGACTGAAATATATTTATTAAATGAGGTCTTTTTTAGCCTTCAGCGTAGAGGGACATTAAGCTATATGTTATGTATGCATTTTGTATAATATTCTTATATTTGACCAACTTAATATGTTTTGTTAATCAATCATTATATTGTAATTATATATATTCTTGGATTAAATACATCTCTACATAGGCTATTTTGATGCTGATTGTTGTTTGCATATAGATGCCTTATATCATTGACTAAGATATGTGCATTGTTTTTTTTTTTAACAAGTATATTTAAAGACTGAATGTAATTCTATAGTACTTTCTAAATATGTTTAAATTCTTGTATGATATTTGTAAAAATCTATACAAAATATACTTTGTGAATGTCCCTTTAAGGACCCAAACATTTTGTATTTTGATTTAACATTGACAAAATAAACAAAAGGGGAATTTACATTCTATATAGATATTTGATGTCTAACCCAAGAGGTAAGATTGTAATAAATACATAATATTACTAAGTATAGTTAAATGACTCCACTAGAAAATTACATAGATTAACCTGGCATCCAATAACTACTTTTGGAAAAATATCAAGTTAAATGACCTACCATTTATAAATGTAATAATTTAAATAATTTTTCTAATAATGTTTTGAGATACCTAAGGAAGATACATGATCTTATACAATTATTTTTACATTCAACAACACTGTCACTTTCATGTAATTGAACCACTTCACCTTATTAAAAGTTAAAAAAATAAAAATTTTACTACATATCCAAAATAATTTTAATATCTACATTTTCAATAGAAAAGCATTGAAGAATCTGACTCCCCAATTAATGTTATAAAATATATTTTAATATTCTCGGAAGCATTTTATTTTCTAATATTAATGCATTATTTTATCTTATGCATGTGCTTGTCAAATAGCCAACTACCAGTCATGGGAGTCCAAGTTTTATTTATTTACAGATTATATTGATATTTAGTAGAATCTGTTCAAAATAATGTATTTAATAATAAAATGTTTAGTATTAACATGTAAAAATAAATTTAATAGAAAATAATTAAATATTCCTGGAAGTCATCAGATGCCAATCTGAAATGACAAATAATAAAAATGGAACAAAGTTAATACACACGTTGTCAAATATTCATAAAATACATTTAAAATCATATGGTGTCTATGCTCTAACTTTGATCAACATTTTTTAAAGATAATTATTAAATTGATTTAAAATTAATGAAATACATACACCATTATATTGTTGATTCAAAATTCTATTTAAATATCCAAAATTCAAATTATACATAATAATGTATATCACATTTCAACAATATATGTATGCTGAACATAAATCTAATATTTCATGTCCATTCAAATACCGCTATATCAACTATAATATGTATTCCTTTTTCTGATTGTGATCCCTAAATATCTAATGATGAAATAAGTATGACTAATGTATGTAAGCTAACAATAATCAACATTCTTCATGTGATTCTTAACTAGCATGCACCAACCTGGACAATGCATGGTCTTTGAAAGTCAATTCAGGGGTAAACAGTTGATCTTCAATAGGTGTCTTATTCATCAGTTCATTAAATAGAGGACTGGGAAATACCATCTAAAAAAGTACAATCATCTAAGTGTCTGATTGTGATCCATAAATATCTAATTAACAACTAAATATGACTAATGTATGTAAGCTACTAATATTCAACATTCTTCCTGTGATTCTTAACTAGCATGCACCAACCTGGACAATGCATGGTCTTTGAAAGTCAATTCAGGGGTAAACAGTTGATCTTCAATAGGTGTCTTATTCATCAGTTCATTAAATAGAGGACTGGGAAATACCATCTAAAAAAGTACAATCATCTAAGTGTCTGATTGTGATCCATAAATATCTAATTAACAACTAAATATGACTAATGTATGTAAGCTACTAATATTCAACATTCTTCCTGTGATTCTTAACTAGCATGCACCAACCTGGACAATGCATGGTCTTTGAAAGTCAATTCAGGGGTAAACAGTTGATCTTCAATAGGTGTCTTATTCATCAGTTCATTAAATCGAGGACTGGGAAATACCATCTACAAAATAGAAAATCATCTAAGTGTCTCCTATAGGATGTCTCCACAGCCTTATTCTATCAAATAGTTTGCACTTACCATGTGAACATGTCTTTGTATGGTTTTCAAGGTCAGCAGAATTGAAAGATAATGCCAGACATGATCCCATTGGTATACTTCAATTTCAATCTTGGCTTTTTCCCCACTGTCAGTCTGGGCAATCTTCACTGTCAGGCTTCAAATTGTTCCCTTTCAGTCTTTAGATTAAGTCATCTCCCTAATGGAAGAAATATTTTCAAAAAAATTCATACAAGTGTGTGAATCAGTTCTGTACCCCTCTCCCACCCCCCATTTCATAATAAATATCTGTCACTAGCTTACTAAGCCTGTGTATGAACCTGTGTTATTTTCTATCAAGTGTGAAGATGAGTCATATTGAGCAGAACAAACCTCTGTGTGACATTGAACCATAGTCATTCTAGAGTATCCCTTTCTGATTATGTACATTTTAAGTAATGTGTAAACAAAATTCTATTTTTGAAAATGTATGCCATATGATGTATTTGTGTACAATTCATGCCAGCAACAGTCCATACATTTCTACTTACCATCTGATGTCCTCTTTAAAAACCAGGTGGCAAAGACTTGCTATAGGACCCAATGCCCAGAGCATCACCTATATTATTAAAATTAAAAATTATTCTAACATTTGATCAATCCTAACATGTTTGCACAATTCTCTACTTGTCATTTCCCTAGAGTTCACATCTATTGAAAATACTCCAGTGTAACTTCTATTCTTTACCGTCTAAAGTGGCGGTTGATGACGTCTGCTCTGACATCAAGTCCCTCGTCCTGGAATTCCCCCTCTAGAACAGGATCATCCTCCTCATCTCTGAGGAGGTCTCTGTCCACCAGGACGGCCTGCAGCATCCCAGCCCGCTGTGCAATATTATGCAGGACGCTACAGGCTACAACGATCTTAGCCACCTTCTTTGGGTTGTACTGGAGTGCTCCTCCAGAACGGTCCAGGCACCTGAATCTCATCTTCAGGAGCCCGAACATCCTTTCAACCACCGCCCTGGTTCTCTTATGAGCCCTATTGTAGCGCTCCTCAGACACATCAGTCGGGCTACGCAAGGGGGTAATGAGCCAAGGCCGGCTCATGTACCCAGAATCACCTATAAATTTTGAACAGAACATAATTCAAACAGAATCCTTAAACTAGTATATTGTTTTATAAATATTTTTTTGGAAAACGATAATCCATATTAAAAGTTGTCAGAAACATCCAAAAAATAAATTTCTATATTATTCTGTATCTTCCCATTTCAGCTAAGACATGCTACATATGCGTATTGTTCTGAAAACAAACCTTGTGTAAAATGCTAACTACATGGTTACATTGCATTCTCTATCTGAACACTTAAGGTAAGACATGCTACATATCTGCATTTAAATAAAACTAGACATTAGCGGAAAGAGACAATGACAGGTTTAAATTGCATGAGATAATATCTTCCCATTTCAGCTAAGACATGCTACATATGCGTATTGTTCTGAAAACAAACCTTGTGTAAAATGCTAACTACATGGTTACATTGCATTCTCTATCTGAACACTTAAGGTAAGACATGCTACATATCTGCATTTAAATAAAACTAGACATTAGCAGAAAGAGACAATGACAGGGTTAAATTGCATGAGATAATATCTTCCCATTTCAGCTAAGACATGCTACATATGCGTATTGTTCTGAAAACAAACCTTGTGTAAAATGCTAACTACATGGTTACATTGCATTCTCTATCTGAACACTTAAGGTAAGACATGCTACATATCTGCATTTAAATAAAACTAGACATTAGCGGAAAGAGACAATGACAGGGTTAAATTGCATGAGATAATATCTTCCCATTTCAGCTAAGACATGCTACATATGCGTATTTTTAAGTAAACAAACCTTGTGTAAAATGCTAACTACATGGTTACATTGCATTCTCTATCTGAACACTTAAGGTAAGACATGCTACATATCTGCATTTAAATAAAACTAGACATTAGCGGAAAGAGACAATGACAGGGTTAAATTGCATGAGATAATATCTTCCCATTTCAGCTAAGACATGCTACATATGCGTATTGTTCTGAAAACAAACCTTGTGTAAAATGCTAACTACATGGTTACATTGCATTCTCTATCTGAACACTTAAGGTAAGACATGCTACATATCTGCATTTAAATAAAATTAAACATTAGCGTCGGTAAATAACAAATGGTTAAATTGCATCCTATAGCTGAACATGATGCTAACAGTTAAAAAATACCGGGGCAATTGTCAAACTAATTAACCATGTTGAGCACAAATACTCACCAACGAGATAACCAGGGGGCATTTGTCTTTCCTCAAACTGTCTCCACAGGGACGACAGAGAGAGGATGCGGGCATCATGACAAGCCCCTCCAAAATTCGCATACACATGCATAATCCTCATCCGTGCGTCACAAACATACTGCACGTTGAGGCTATGAAAATGTTTGCGATTTCTGAAGGGCAAGTCATCAATTGGAGCACGCAGCGCAATGTGGGTACAATCTATGGCTCCCAAGACATTGGGCAATTGAGCAATATCAAAGAATTCCCGCTTCAGGCGCCTCCAATCACCATCATTCTGTGGGAATCCTATGTATTGCTTACTGATACGTACCATGGCGTCCAGAAAGTTATCAAACACCACAGAGAATGTACCTTGAGCCAGGCCATGCATGTACAGTTCTCCGGATTGAAAACTCCCGGAGGCCAGGACGTATAGACAGCTTAGCATCTTACTCATGGGGGGAACAGCAGTCCTTATTTGTATACGTGGCTCCAAATGAGGTTTAAGAAGCTCGTAAAGGCCAATGAGCTGTTCGCGATCGAGCCGATACTTATCAAAAACCTCAAAGTCGCTCATGTTTTCCAAGGTGGGTCTCACCCTGTAGACAGGAGGACCTCGAACCAGACGACCCCTTCGTCTCGGTCTGAGCCGCCGAGGCTGCCTGATTTGACCAACAGCTAGTTCGCCAATAGCAGCACCAGCAGCGTCTACCATGTCATCGTCATCCATCTTTCAAAACAGCGTAACAAGGTAAGCACTTGATCTGATGTGGATCACAAGTGATGCATTGGCCATGTTGTTTGGGGGATTTATAGTACGATTAGTCCAATGGTAGTGAGTTTGTAATGATTGCTGATTGTATTCACCTGTTTGTATGTGAGCGGCGCGAATGCTTTCAAAGTGGGCGTTGTATTTTTTTGGCTGAAATGTTGTTTTCCGCCAATAAATCTCAATGTGAAAGTGTCAAATATCACACATACAGTGCATGTTCATATGCGTAATCAATATTTCTTAAACGCGATGTTATAGTAACAAGCACACGTCCAGGCTAACATGAATGAAAGTGCATAGTTGTGTATAATGTGATCGATCAATGTTGCTGCAATATTGTTTGTAAATGATAAAGTAACATCTGCCATCTGTAGTATTGTATATATAAGTGATTGCCGAGCTGTCAATATTGTATGCGTCCCTTTAAAATCGCAATAATAATTCTGAACTTCCCATCTGACATCTGTAGTATTGTATATATAAGTGATTGCCGAGCAGTCAATATTGTATGCGTCCCTTTCAAATCGCAATAATAATTCCGAAATTCCCGTCTGCCATCTGTAGTATTGTATATATAAGTGATTGCCGAGCTGTCAATATTGTATGCGTCCCTTTCAAATCGCAATAATAATTCAGAACTTCCGGCTGTCATCTGTAGTATTGTATATATAAGTGATTGCCGAGATGTGAATATTGTATGCGTCCCTTTCAAATCGCACTAATACTGAATAACTTCCGGCTGTCATCTGTAGTATTATATATATAAGTGATTGCCGAGCTGTCAATATTGTATGCGTCCCTTTCAAATCGCAATAATAATTCAGAACTTCCGGCTGTCATCTGTAGTATTGTATATATAAGTGATTGCCGAGATGTGAATATTGTATGCGTCCCTTTCAAATCGCACTAATACTGAATAACTTCCGGCTGTCATCTGTAGTATTATATATATAAGTGATTGCCGAGCTGTCAATATTGTATGCGTCCCTTTCAAATCGCAATAATAATTCAGAACTTCCGGCTGTCATCTGTAGTATTGTATATATAAGTGATTGCCGAGATGTGAATATTGTATGCGTCCCTTTCAAATCGCACTAATACTGAATAACTTCCGGCTGTCATCTGTAGTATTATATATATAAGTGATTGCCGAGCTGTCAATATTGTATGCGTCCCATTCAAATCGCAATAATAATTCCGAACTTCCCGTCTGCCATCTGTAGTATTGTATATATAAGTGATTTTAGATCTGACAATATTGTATGCGTCCCATAAAAATTGCACGAATACTGAATAACTTCCGGCTGCCATCTGTAGTATTGTATATATAATTGATTTGCGATCTGACAATATTTCTTAATTGTCCCATTGAAATCTCCATAATAATGCTGTTCAAAAGTGTGGTTTACGTATATGTTGTATTGTAGTATTGAGTGTTAAAGTTCCGAAAGGGGCGGTACAGTGGTGAATCTGTGATGTGTATGGTTGAATCTTATAATGACGTCATGATATTATTAACCTGCCTATGTAGCTCTGAAATCCTCATTGTGTTGTTGTATTGTGCTACATTGTTTTTGTGTGCTGAATAAAATCTAAATGTGTGCTTTGTGGTTGCGTGATGGGTGATACGTGTTATGTACACGTACGTATATATTGTGATTGTGTCCCACATATGCTGACTTCTATATAGCGGTCTGGCATTGTTGTTCCTTCCCATAAAGTGACATCTGTAATCTGGTGTAATGATGTATTTTTTGTAGGTAATTCCTAATGGTTTATTGTGATGGAATCATGATGTTAAAAGTACAGTCAAATCCATATGTTGTGTTTTGTGATTCCTGTAGAGAATGTAATGTGTTTGTCCACCATCATTTGAATGCACATGTATGAGTGAATGTTAAAAGTAATATATGTGCATCCATGAGTGATTATGTGTTAAGCCTATGTAAATATGCAGTTGCTGCAAGCATATGAGTTGAATAACTGAAATGCAATATTAAAGGTAAATGAGAGGTGTTTCCCATTGTGTAGTGTTTGTGAATCCAGAAATGTTTATTGAATTTTATTTTAATTTTAAATGTAATTTTATTGAAATAATAATGTGTTACTAGTGATGTGGATTTGTAGTTGATGTAATCTAAAAGTGTGAAACAATTTTATGGTGTTGTGAATATTTAATAATTAAAAACCATAAGTCCACCATAGGGAAATAGTCATTTCTTAATATATTTATCATAGCTGGGTCTAACGCATGAAATCATGTCTTTTCTAGCGCTGGTATTTGGAGTTTTTCAGTCTACGCTATTTGCGTGCGTTAGGAAAATGAGGGTTTCGCGTGCACGAGCACGTCTTCACAATAGAAGTCAATGGAGGCTCTAAAGATTTCTAAAAATTTTTTTCTAAGACTGGTTTTCCTCGTAAAGTGAGTGACGTCATGAGCTTGTGTGAAAAAGTAACTAAATCGTGTTCTTTTTGTAATAAATAAATATTTTGTGTATGTCATGTGGTGTATATTGTTTGTATGCATCGATGAGTGTATGTTTGTGATAATGTTATTAGTTAGATGTAGGTATATGAGGGTCTTTTCCCGTATGTCCATGTAAGTCAATGGGAAAATGGATTTGTGTGGATTTTTTTCAAACACCCGAGATCTCGCAACTTTAATCCTTTGTATTTTGCAGAAAAAAAATAAATATGAAAAATAAAGATAGTGTAGTGTTTGTATGAGTGTAAGTGTACTTTGTGTAATATTTGTTTTGTGATTCGTGGATGTTTTTTTTGTCGGTATATGTTTACTACTGGGTCTGAGGTGGCGGTAGAAATGTGAGCGTTAGGTGTATTTTGAGTGGCGGTAAATAAACTCGAAATACCGGAGTGCGTAAGAAACCCGCGTTAGGAGCCTCTAACGCTGGTTTTCACGGCTACCGCCGAACTCCAAATCTAGGCCATAGTAAGGAATTTACTATACATGACGAGGAAGGTATAAAGCAATCACAGTGTAACACAGATAGTAAGAATGTATTATACATGGTGAGGAAGATATAAAACAATCCCAGTATAACACAGATAGTAAGAATGTATTATACATGGTGGGGAAGATATAAAGCAATCACAGTATAACACAGATAGTAAGGAATGTATTATATATGGTGAGGAAGGTATAAAGCAATCACAGTATAACACAGATAGTAAGGAATGTATTATACATGGTGAGGAAGGTATAAAGAAATCACAGTATAACACAGATAGTAAGGAATGTATTATACATGGTGAGGAAGGTATAAAACAATAACAGTATAAAACAGATAGTAAGGAATGTATTATACATGGTGAGGATGATATAAAGCAATCACAGTATAATACAGATAGTAAGGAATGTATTATACATAGTGAGGAAGATATAAAGCAATCACAGTATTACACAGATAGTAAGGAATGTATTATACATGGTGAGGAAGGTATAAAGCAATCACAGTATAACACAGATAAAAAAGAATGTATTATACATGGTGAATAAGTTATAAAGCAATCACAGTATAACACAGATAGTAAGGAAGGTATAAAGCAATCACAGTATAACACAGATAGTAAGGAATGTATTATACATGGTAAGGAAGGTATAAAGCAATCACAGTATAACACATATAATAAGGAATGTATTATACATTGTGAGGAAGGTATAAAGCAATCACAGTATAACACAGATAGTAAGGAATGTATTGTACATGGTGAGGATGATATAAAGCAATAACAGTATAACACAGATAGTAAGAATGTATTGTAAATGGTGAGGAAGATATAAAGCAATTACAGTATAACACAGACAGTAAAGAATGTATTATACATGGTGAGGAATATATAAAGCAATCACAGTGTAACACAGATAGTAAGGAATGTATCATACATGGTGAGGAAGGTATAAAGCAATCACAGTATAACACAGATAGTAAGAATGTATTATAAATGGTGAGGAAGGTATAAAGCAATCACAGTATAACACAGATAGTAAGGAATATATTATACATGGTGAGGAAGGTATAAAGCAATCACAGTATAACACAGATAGTAAGGATTGTATTATACATGGTGAGGAATGTATACAGCAATCACAGTATAACACAGATAGTAAGGAATGTATTATACATGGTGAGAACGGTATAAAGCAATCACAGTATAACACATATAGAAAGTAATGTATAATACATGGTGAGGAAGTTATAAAGCAATCACAATATAACACAGATAGTAAGGAATGTATTATACATGGTAAGGAAGGTATAAAGCAATCACAGTATAACACAGATAATAAGGAATGTATTATATATGGTGAGGAAGGTATAAAGCAATCACAGTATAACACAGATAGTAAGGAATGTATTGTACATGGTGAGGACAATATAAAGCAATCACAGTATAACACAGATAGTAAGGAATGTATTATACATGGTGAGAACGGTATAAAGCAATCACAGTATAACACATATGGAAAGTAATGTATTATACATGGTGAGGAAGTTATAAAGCAATCACAATATAACACAGATAGTAAGGAATGTATTATACATGGTAAGGAAGGTATAAAGCAATCACAGTATAACACAGATAATAAGGAATGTATTATATATGGTGAGGAAGGTATAAAGCAATCACAGTATAACACAGATAGTAAGGAATGTATTGTACATGGTGAGGATGATATAAAGCAATCACAGTATAACACAGATAGTAAGAATGTATTA
Organism: Bombina bombina; assembly: GCF_027579735.1. NCBI lineage: Eukaryota > Metazoa > Chordata > Amphibia > Anura > Bombinatoridae > Bombina > Bombina bombina. The sequence goes on from NC_069500.1 coordinate 1,427,330,050, forward strand.
TACATGGTGAGGAAGATATAAAGCAATCACAGTATAACATAGACAGTAAAGAATGTATCATACATGGTGAGGAATATATAAAGCAATCACAGTGTAACACAGATAGTAAGGAATGTATCATACATTGTGAGGAAGGTATAAAGCAATCACAGTATAACACAGATAGTAAGAATGTATTATAAATGGTGAGGAAGGTATAAAGCAATCACAGTATAACACAGATAGTAAGGAATGTATTATACATGGCGAGGAAGATATTAAGAACTTACAGTATAACACAGATAGTAAGGAATATATTATACATGGTGAGGAAGGTATAAAGCAATCACAGTATAACACAGATAGTAAGGATTGTATTATACATGGTGAGGAAAGTATAAAGCAATCACAGTATAACACAGATAGTAAGGAATGTATTGTACATGGTGAGGACAATATAAACAATCACAGTATAACACAGATAGTAAGAAATGTATTATACATTGTGTGGAAGATATAAAACAATCACAGTATAACACAGATAGTAAGGAATGTATTATACATGGTGAGAAAGGTATAAAGCAATCACAGTATAACACAGATAGAAAGTAATATATTATACATGGTGAGGAAGTTATAAAGCAATCACAGTATAACACAGATAGTAAGGAATGTATTATACATGGTGAGAAAAGTATCAAGCAATCACAGTATAACACAGATAGTAAGAATGTATTATGCATGGTGAGGAAGGTATAAAGCAATTACTGTATAACACAGATAGTAAGTAATGTATTATACATGGAGAGGAAGATATCAAGCACTTACAGTATAACACTGATAGTAAGTAATGTATTATACATTGTGATGAAGGTATAAAGCAATCACAGTATAACACAGATAGTAAGTAATGTATTATACATGGTGAGGAAGATATAAAGCAATCACAGTATAACACAGATTGTAAGGAATGTTTTATACATGGTGAGGAAGATATAAAGCAATCACAGTATAACACAGACAGTAAGGAATATATTATACATGGTGAGGAAGGTATAAAGCAATCACAGTATAACACAGATAATAAGGAATGTATTATACATTGTGAGGAAGGTATAAAGCAATCACAGTATAACACAGATAGTAAGGAATGTATTGTACATGGTGAGGATGATATAAAGCAATAACAGTATAACACAGATAGTAAGAATGTATTGTACATGGTGAGGAAGATATAAAGCAATTACAGTATAACACAGACAGTAAAGAATGTATTATACATGGTGAGGAATATATAAAGCAATCACAGTGTAACACAGATAGTAAGGAATGTACCATACATGGTGAGGAAGGTATAAAGCAATCACAGTATAACACAGATAGTAAGAATGTATTATAAATGGTGAGGAAGGTATAAAGCAATCACAGTATAACACAGATAGTAAGGAATATATTATACATGGTGAGGAAGGTATAAAGCAATCACAGTATAACACAGATAGTAAGGATTGTATTATACAAGGTGAGGAATGTATACAGCAATCACAGTATAACACAGATAGTAAGGAATGTATTGTACATGGTGAGGACAATATAAAGCAATCACAGTATAACACAGATAGTAAGGAATGTATTATACATGGTGAGAACGGTATAAAGCAATCACAGTATAACACAGATAGAAATTAATGTATTATACATGGTGAGGAAGTTATAAAGCAATCACAATATAACACAGATAGTAAGGAATGTATTATACATGGTAAGGAAGGTATAAAGCAATCACAGTATAACACAGATAATAAGGAATGTATTATATATGGTGAGGAAGGTATAAAGCAATCACAGTATAACACAGATAGTAAGGAATGTATTGTACATGGTGAGGATGATATAAAGCAATCACAGTATAACACAGATAGTAAGAATGTATTATACATGGTGAGGAAGATATAAAGCAATCACAGTATAACATAGACAGTAAAGAATGTATCATACATGGTGAGGAATATATAAAGTAATCACAGTGTAACACAGATAGTAAGGAATGTATCATACATGGTGAGGAAGGTATAAAGCAATCACAGTATAACACAGATAGTAAGAATGTATTATAAATGGTGAGGAAAGTATAAAGCAATCACAGTATAACACAGATAGTAAGGAATGTATTATACATGGCGAGGAAGATATTAAGAACTTACAGTATAACACAGATAGTAAGGAATATATTATACATGGTGAGGAAGGTATAAAGCAATCACAGTATAACACAGATAGTAAGGATTGTATTATACATGGTGAGGAAGGTATAAAGCAATCACAGTATAACACAGATAGTAAGGAATGTATTGTACATGGTGAGGACAATATAAACAATCACAGTATAACACAGATAGTAAGAAATGTATTATACATGGTGTGGAAGATATAAAACAATCACAGTATAACACAGATAGTAAGGAATGTATTATAAATGGTGAGAAAGGTATAAAGCAATCACAGTATAACACAGATAGAAAGTAATATATTATACATGGTGAGGAAGTTATAAAGCAATCACAGTATAACACAGATAGTAAGGAATGTATTATACATGGTGAGAAAAGTATCAAGCAATCACAGTATAACACAGATAGTAAGAATGTATTATGCATGGTGAGGAAGGTATAAAGCAATTACTGTATAACACAGATAGTAAGTAATGTATTATACATGGAGAGGAAGATATCAAGCACTTACAGTATAACACTGATAGTAAGGAATGTATTATACATTGTGATGAAGGTATGAAGCAATCACAGTATAACACAGATAGTAAGTAATGTATTATACATGGTGAGGAAGATATAAAGCAATCACAGTATAACACAGATTGTAAGGAATGTATTATACATGGTGAGGAAGATATAAAGCAATCACAGTATAACACAGACAGTAAGGAATATATTATACATGGTGAGGAAGGTATAAAGCAATCACAGTATAACACAGATAATAAGGAATGTATTATACATTGTGAGGAAGGTATAAAGCAATCACAGTATAACACAGATAGTAAGGAATGTATTGTACATGGTGAGGATGATATAAAGCAATAACAGTATAACACAGATAGTAAGAATGTATTGTACATGGTGAGGAAGATATAAAGCAATCACAGTATAACACAGACAGTAAAGAATGTATTATACATGGTGAGGAATATATAAAGCAATCACAGTGTAACACAGATAGTAAGGAATGTATCATACATGGTGAGGAAGGTATAAAGCAATCACAGTATAACACAGATAGTAAGAATGTACTATAAATGGTGAGGAAGGTATAAAGCAATCACAGTATAACACAGATAGTAAGGAATATATTATACATGGTGAGGAAGGTATAAAGCAATCACAGTATAACACAGATAGTAAGGATTGTATTATACATGGTGAGGAATGTATACAGCAATCACAGTATAACACAGATAGTAAGGAATGTATTGTACATGGTGAGGACAATATAAAGCAATCACAGTATAACACAGATAGTAAGAAATGTATTATACATGGTGAGGAAGATATAAAACAATCACAGTATAACACAGATAGTAAGGAATGTATTATATATGGTGAGGAAGGTATAAAGCAATCACAGTATAAAACAGATAGTAAGGAATGTATTATATGGTGAGGAAGGTATAAAGCAATCACAGTATAACACAGATAGTAAGGAATGTATTGTACATGGTGAGGATGATATAAAGCAATCACAGTATAACACAGATAGTAAGAATGTATTATACATGGTGAGGAAGATATAAAGCAATCACAGTATAACATAGACAGTAAAGAATGTATCATACATGGTGAGGAATATATAAAGCAATCACAGTGTAACACAGATAGTAAGGAATGTATCATACATGGTGAGGAAGGTATAAAGCAATCACAGTATAACACAGATAGTAAGAATGTATTATAAATGGTGAGGAAGGTATAAAGCAATCACAGTATAACACAGATAGTAAGGAATGTATTATACATGGCGAGGAAGATATTAAGAACTTACAGTATAACACAGATAGTAAGGAATATATTATACATGGTGAGGAAGGTATAAAGCAATCACAGTATACCACAGATAGTAAGGATTGTATTATACATGGTGAGGAAGGTATAAAGCAATCACAGTATAACACAGATAGTAAGGAATGTATTGTACATGGTGAGGACAATATAAACAATCACAGTATAACACAGATAGTAAGAAATGTATTATACTGTCATGATCCGGTGTACATGCGCTCAGGACACAGACCCTCGGGGCAGTGGTAGGGATTTGAAGACACCGACCCCTGACCCGGGGAAGAGTATCCTGGACGTGGATAGATGATATTCTGTGATTCATAGTTGATATAAGTTATTGTAGAATAAATGGAGAGTGCAACATTTGTATACAATATATTGTGACTTCACTGTGACTTATAGTTAGTTAATAGAAGTAGCTGCAGGATTCAATGAGAGAAAAATATAGCAATGTGGAATGTTCAGGTTTCAGAGTAAACTGGTAAAAGATTGACACTTAGATGCAAACTAGGTTTGTTGCAGGTTCACAGTACATAATATTATATAAAGCTGTATGTCAGAGTTAAGCACAGCTGCACAGGTAATTAGACAAGCTGAAAGTTTAGGCATTGTTTGAGCTTATAAATGCAAACTTGGTTTGTTGCAGGTTCACAGTACATAATATTATAAAGAGCTGTATGTCAGTAATTAGCAGAGCAGCACAGGTGATAAACAGGTTGCAAGTCTTAGGCATTAATTACTGTTTTGTGCTTATATTGAAGAATCACATGAAAGCTTTTAACTGAACATAAAGATGCAGAGTTCTGAATAGCAGCAGGATATTTCAGCAATGACAACTTGTAGCAGAGAAATAGTTATAAAGTTCTGAGTAAGATGCTGTTGTAATTAGAGAGTGATGGTAAGCAAAAGCATAGTTGATTTATAATAAAGTTCAGAGATTGTTAAGTAGCTGTGTCCAGGAAACAGAATGGAGATATTTTTGATACTTGCTGTTTGATGATATTTTGCATAGGTAATAGAAAATGCTGTATCTTGGAATAGTTGCTAAGTTCATGCAGGAAACAGTCACAGACCTCTGTTGTTCAGGATCACAACTTCAATATTAATGCAAAAGCACATTAGACCTGAGAATGCTTAAAAAGAGGCTGAGGTAAACAGGTGCATGAATGATTAATCAGGCAGGCAAGCAAGCTGAATGTGAATACTGCTCAAATGCAGCAGTCAGAGAAGGAAGTCTTAAAGGGATAGTGACATTAGGCTGAAATATGTTACATATACATGGTGTGGAAGATATAAAACAATCACAGTATAACACAGATAGTAAGGAATGTATTATACATGGTGATTAAGGTATAAAGCAATCACAGTATAACACAGATAGAAAGTAATATATTATACTTGGTGAGGAAGTTATAAAGCAATCACAGTATAACACAGATAGTAAGGAATGTATTATACATGGTGAGAAAAGTATCAAGCAATCACAGTATAACACAGATAGTAAGAATGTATTATGCATGGTGAGGAAGGTATAAAGCAATTACTGTATAACACAGATAGTAAGTAATGTATTATACATGGAGAGGAAGATATCAAGCACTTACAGTATAACACTGATAGTAAGGAATGTATTATACATTGTGATGAAGGTATAAAGCAATCACAGTATAACACAGATAGTAAGTAATGTATTATACATGGTGAGGAAGATATAAAGCAATCACAGTATAACACAGATAATATGGAATGTATTATACATGTTGAGGATGATATAAAACAATAACAGTATAACACAGATTGTAAGGAATGTATTATACATGGTGAGGAAGATATAAAGCAATCACAGTATAACACAGACAGTAAGGAATATATTATACATGGTGAGGAAGGTATAAAGCAATCACAGTATAACACAGATAGTAAGGAATGTATTATACATGGTGAGGAAGGTATAAAGTAATCACAATATAACACAGATAGTAAGGAATGTATTATACATGACGAGGAAGTTATAAAGCAATCACAGTGTAACACAGATAGTAAGAATGTATTATACATGGTGAGGAAGATATAAAACAATCCCAGTATAACACAGATAGTAAGGAATGTATTATATATGGTGAGGAAGGTATAAAGCAATCACAGTATAACACAGATAGTAAGGAATGTATTATACATGGTGAGGAAGGTATAAAGCAATCACAGTATAACCCAGATAGTAAGGAATGTATTATACATGGTGAGGAAGGTATAAAACAATAACAGTATAACACAGATAGTAAGGAATGTATTATACATGGTGAGGATGATATAAAGCAATCACAGTATAATACAGATAGTAAGGAATGCATTATACATGGTGAGGAAGTTATAAAGCAATCACAATATAACACAGATAGTAAGGAATGTATTATACATGGTAAGGAAGGTATAAAGCAATCACAGTATAACACAGATAATAAGGAATGTATTATACATGGTGAGGAAGGTATAAAGCAATCACAGTATAACACAGACAGTAAAGAATGTATTATACATGGTAAGGAATATATAAAGCAATCACAGTGTAACACAGATAGTAAAGAATGTATCATACATGGTGAGGAAGGTATAAAGCAATCACAGTATAACAAAGATAGTAAGAATGTATTATACATGGTGAGGACGATATAAAGCAATCACAGTATAACACTGACAGTAAATAATGTATTATACATGGTGAGGAATATATAAAGCAATCACAGTGTAACACAGATAGTAAGGTATATATCATACATGGTGAGGAAGGTACAAAGCAATCACAGTATAACACAGATAGTAAGAATGTATTATAAATGGTGAGGAAGGTATAAAGCAATCACAGTATAATACAGATAGTAAGGAATGTATTATACATGGCGAGGAAGAAGTTAAGCACTTACAGTATAACACAGATAGTAAGGAATATATTATACATGGTGAGGTAGGTATAAAGCATTCACAGTATAACACAGATAGTAAGGATTGTATTATACATGGAGAGGAAGGTATAAAGCAATCACAGTATAACACAGATAGTAAGGAATGTATTGTACATGGTGAGGACAATATAAAGCAATCACAGTATACTACAGATAGTAAGAAATGTATTATACATGGTTTGGAAGATATAAAAAAATCACAGTATAACACAGATAGTAAGGAATGTATTATACATGGTGAGAAAGGTATAAAGCAATCACAGTATAACACAGATAGAAAGTAATGTATTATACATGGTGAGGAAGTTATAAAGCAATCACAATATAATACAGATTGTAAGGAATGAATTATACACGGTGAGGACTATATAAAGCAATCACAGTATAACACAGATAGTAAGGAATGTATTGTACATGGTGAGGACAATATAAAGCAATCACAGTATAACACAGATAGTAAGAAATGTATTATACATGGTGAGGAAGATATAAAACAATCACAGTATAACACAGATAGTAAGGAATGTATTATACATGGTGAGAAAAGTATCAAGCAATCACAGTATAACACAGATAGTAAGAATGTATTATGCATGGTGAGGAAGTTATAAAGCAATTACTGTATAACACAGATATTAAGTAATGTATTATACATGGAGAGGAAGATATCAAGCACTTACAGTATAACACAGAGAGGCCTAGATTTGGAGGCCTAGATTTGGAGTTTGGCGGTAAAAGGGCTGTTAACGCTCCGCGGGCTTTTTCCTGGCCGCACCATAAATTTAACTCTGGTATCGAGAGTTCAAACAAATGCTGCGTTAGGCTCCAAAAAAGGAGCGTAGAGCATTTTTACCGCAAATGCAACTCTCGATACCAGAGTTGCTTACGGACGCGGCCGGCCTCAAAAACGTGCTCGTGCACGATTCTCCCATAGGAAACAATGGGGCTGTTTGAGCTGAAAAAAAAACCTAACACCTGCAAAAAAGCAGCGTTCAGCTCCTAACGCAGCCCCATTGTTTCCTATGGGGAAACACTTCCTACGTCTGCACCTAACACTCTAACATGTACCCCGAGTCTAAACACCCCTAACCTTACACTTATTAACCCCTATTCTGCCGCCCCCGCTATCGCTGACCCCTGCATATTTTTTTTAACCCCTAATCTGCCGCTCCGTAAACCGCCGCAACCTACGTTATCCCTATGTACCCCTAATCTGCTGCCCTAACATCGCCGACCCCTATATTATATTTATTAACCCCTAATCTGCCCCCCTCAACGTCGCCAACACCTGCCTACACTTATTAACTCCTAATCTGCCGAGCGGACCTGAGCGCTACTATAATAAAGTTATTAACCCCTAATCCGCCTCACTAACCCTATCATAAATAGTATTAACCCCTAATCTGCCTTCCCTAACATCGCCGACACCTACCTTCAATTATTAACCCCTAATCTTCCGAGCGGAGCTCACCGCTATTCTAATAAATGTATTAACCCCTAACGCTAAGTCTAACCCTAACCCTAACACCCCCATAACTTAAATATAATTTACATCTAACGAAATTAATTAACTCTTATTAAATAAATGATTCCTATTTAAAGCTAAATACTTACCTGTAAAATAAATCCTAATATAGCTACAATATAAATTATAATTACATTGTAGCTATATTAGGATTAATATTTATTTTACAGGCAACTTTGTAATTATTTTAACCAGGTACAATAGCTATTAAATAGTTAAGAACTATTTAATAGTTACCTAGTTAAAATAATAACAAATTTACCTGTAAAATAAATCCTAACCTAAGATATAATTAAACCTAACACTACCCTATCAATAAAAAAATTAAATAAACTACCTACAATTACCTACAATTAACCTAACACTACACTATCAATAAATTAATTAAACACAATTCCTACAAATAAATACAATTAAATAAACTAGCTAAAGTACCAAAAATAAAAAAGAACTAAGTTACAAAAAATAAAAAAATATTTACAAACATAAGAAAAATATTACAACAATTTTAAACTAATTACACCTACTCTAAGCCCCCTAATAAAATAACAAAGCCCCCCAAAATAAAAAATTCCCTACCCTATTCTAAATTAAAAAAGTTACAAGCTCTTTTACCTTACCAGCCCTGAACAGGGCCCTTTGCGGGGCATGCCCCAAGAATTTCAGCTCTTTTGCCTGTAAAAGAATAAATACAATACCCCCCCCCCCCAACATTACAACCCACAACCCACATACCCCTAATCTAACCCAAACCCCCCTTAAATAAACCTAACACTAAGCCCCTGAAGATCTTCCTACCTTGTCTTCACCATCCAGGTTCACCGATCCGTCCTGAAGAGCTCCTCCGATGTCCTGATCCAAGCCCAAGCGGGGGCTGAAGAGGTCCATGATCCGGTCAAAGTCTTCATCCAAGCGGGGCAGAAGAGGATCTTCCATCCGATTGAAGTCATCATCCAGGCGGCATCTTCTATGGTCTTCCATCCGGAGCGAAGCGGCAGGATCCTGAAGACCTCCAGCGCGGAACATCCATCCGGACCGACGACTGAACGACGAATGACTGTTCCTTTAAGGGACGTCATCCAAGATGGCGTCCCTCGAATTCCGATTGGCTGATAGGATTCTATCAGCCAATCGGAATTAAGGTAGGAATTATCTGATTGGCTGATGGAATCAGCCAATCAGAATCTAGTTCAATCCGATTGGCTGATCCAATCAGCCAATCAGATTGAGCTCGCATTCTATTGGCTGATCGGAACAGCCAATAGAATGCGAGCTCAATCTGATTGGCTGATTGGATCGGCCAATCGGATTGAACTAGATTCTGATTGGCTGATTCCATCAGCCAATCAGATAATTCCTACCTTAATTCCGATTGGCTGATAGAATCCTATCAGCCAATCGGAATTCGAGGGACGCCATCTTGGATGACGTCCCTTAAAGGAACCGTCATTAGTCGGGAGACAACGGAAGAAGAGGATGGATCCGCGTCGCCTGCTTCAAGATGGACCCGCTCCGCACCGGATGGAAGAAGATCGAAGATGCAGCTTGGAGAAGATGTTTGCCGGTCCGGATGTCCTCTTCTTGCCGGATAGGAGGAAGACTTTGGAGCCTCTTCTGGACCTCTTCAGCACCGGATTATGGATCGCCAACCCCCGCTTGGGTTGGATGAAGATGTTGGAGCCAGGACGGATCGGTGATACCTGGATGGTGAAGACAAGGTAGGAAGATCTTCAGGGGCTTAGTGTTAGGTTTATTTAAGGGGGGTTTGGGTTAGATTAGGGGTATGTGGGTGGTGGGTTGTAATGTTGGGGGGGGGTATTGTATTTATTCTTTTACAGGCAAAAGAGCTGAAATTCTTGGGGCATGCCCCGCAAAGGGCCCTGTTCAGGGCTGGTAAGGTAAAAGAGCTTGTAACTTTTTTAATTTAGAATAGGGTAGGGAATTTTTTATTTTGGGGGGCTTTGTTATTTTATTAGGGGGCTTAGAGTAGGTGTAATTAGTTTAAAATTGTTGTAATATTTTTCTTATGTTTGTAAATATTTTTTTATTTTCTGTAACTTAGTTCTTTTTTATTTTGTGTATTTTAGCTAGTTTATTTAATTGTATTTATTTGTAGGAATTGTGTTTAATTAATTTATTGATAGTGTAGTGTTAGGTTAATTGTAGGTAATTGTAGGTAGTTTATTTAATTATTTTATTGATAGGGTAGTGTTAGGTTTAATTATATCTTAGGTTAGGATTTATTTTACAGGTAAATTTGTTATTATTTTAACTAGGTAACTATTAAATAGTTCTTAACTATTTAATAGCTATTGTACCTGGTTAAAATAATTATAAAAAGTTGCCTGTAAAATAAATATTAATCCTAAAATAGCTATAATATAATTATAGTTTATATTGTAGCTATATTAGGATTTATTTTACAGGTAAGTATTTAGCTTTAAATAGGAATCATTTATTTAATAAGAGTTAATTTATTTCGTTAGATAAAAATTATATTTAACTTAGGGGGGTGTTAGTGTTAGGGTTAGACTTAGCTTTAGGGGTTAATCAATTTATTAGAATAGCGGTGAGCTCCGCTCGGCAGATTAGGGGTTAATAATTGAAGTTAGGTGTCGGCGATGTTAGGGAGGGCAGATTAGGGGTTAATACTATTTATGATAGGGTTAGTGAGGCGGATTAGGGGTTCATAACTTTATTATAGTAGCGCTCAGGTCCGCTCGGCAGATTAGGGGTTAATAAGTGTAGGCAGGTGTCGGCGACGTTGAGGGGGGCAGGTTAGGGGTTAATAAATATAATATAGGGGTCGGCGGTGTTAGGGGCAGCAGATTAGGGGTACATAAGTATAACGTAGGTGGCGGTCGGCAGATTAGGGGTTAAAAATTTTAATCGAGTGGCGGCGATGTGGGGGGAGCTCGGTTTAGGGGTACATAGGTAGTTTATGGGTGTTAGTGTACTTTAGATTACAGTAGTTAAGAGCTTTATGAACCGGCGTTAGCCAGAAAGCTCTTAACTCCTGCTATTTTCAGGCGGCTGGAGTTTTGTCGTTAGATTTCTAACGCTCACTTCAGAAACGACTCTAAATACCAGCGTTAGAAAGATCCCATTGAAAACATAGGATACGCAAATGGCGTAGGAGGATCTGCGGTATGGAAAAGTCGCGGCTGAAAAGTGAGCGTTAGACCCTTTAATCAATGACTCCAAATACCAGCGGGCAGCCAAAACCAGCGTTAGGAGCCTCTAACGCTGGTTTTGACGGCTACCGCCGAACTCCAAATCTAGGCCGGAGTTCGGCGGTAGCCGTGAAAACCAGCGTTAGAGGCTCCTAACGCTGGTTTTGGCCGCCCGCTGGTATTTGGAGTCAGTGATTAAAGGGTCTAACGCTCACTTTTCAGCCGCGGCTTTTCCATACCGCAGATCCCCTTACGTCAATTGCGTATCCTATCTTTTCAATGGGATCTTTCTAACGCTGGTATTTAGAGTCGTTTCTGAAGTGAGCGTTAGAGCTCTAACGACAAAACTCCAGCCGCCTGAAAATAGCAGGAGTTAAGAGCTTTCTGGCTAACGCCGGTTTATAAAGCTCTTAACTACTGTACCCTAAAGTACACTAACACCCATAAACTACCTATGTACCCCTAAACCGAGCTCCCCCCACATCGCCGCCACTCGATTAAAATTTTTAACCCCTAATCTGCCGACCGCCACCTACGTTATACTTATGTACCCCTAATCTGCTGCCCCTAACCCCGCCGACCCCTATATTACATTTATTAACCCCTAACCTGCCCCCCACAACATCGCCGCCAGCTACTTAAAATAATTAACCCCTAATCTTCCGACCGCAAAGCGCCGCCACCTACGTTATCCCTATGTACCCCTAATCTGCTACCCCTAACACCGCCGACCCCTATATTATATTTATTAACCCCTAATCTGCCCCCCTCAACGTCGCCGACACCTGCCTACACTTATTAACTCCTAATCTGCCGAGCGGACCTGAGCGCTACTATAATAAATTTATTAACCCCTAATCCGCCTCACTAACCCTATCATAAATAGTATTAACCCCTAATCTGCCCTCCCTAACATCGCCGACACCTAACTTCAATTATTAACCCCTAATCTGACGACCGGAGCTCACCGCTATTCTAATAAATGTATTAACCCCTAAAGCTAAGTCTAACCCTCACACTAACACCCCCCTAACTTAAATATAATTTACATCTAACGAAATAAATTAACTCTTATTAAATAAATTATTCCTATTTAAAGCTAAATACTTACCTGTAAAATAAATCCTAATATAGCTACAATATAAATTATAATTATATTATAGCTATTTTAGGATTAATATTTATTTTACAGGCAACTTTGTATTTATTTTAACCAGGTACAATAGCTATTAAATAGTTAAGAACTATTTAATAGCTACCTAGTTAAAATAATAACAAATTTACCTGTAAAATAAATCCTAACCTAAGATATAATTAAACTTAACACTACCCTATCAATAAAATAATTAAATAAACTACCTACAAATACCTACAATTAACCTAACACTACACTATCAATAAATTAATTAAACACAATTGCTACAAATAAATACAATTAAATAAACTATCTAAATTACAAAAAATAAAAAAGAACTAAGTTACAAAAAATAAAACAATATTTACAAACATAAGAAAAATATTACAACAATTTTAAACTAATTACACCTACTCTAAGCCCCCTAATAAAATAACAAAGCCCCCCAAAATAAAAAATTCCCTACCCTATTCTAAATTAAAAAAGTTACAAGCTCTTTTACCTTACCAGCCCTGAACAGGGCCCTTTGCGGGGCATGCCCCAAGAATTTCAGCTCTTTTGCCTGTAAAAGAATAAATACAATACCCCCCCCCCAACATTACAACCCACCACCCACATACCCCTAATCTAACCCAAACCCCCCTTAAATAAACCTAACACTAAGCCCCTGAAGATCTTCCTACCTTGTCTTCACCATCCAGGTATCACCGATCCGTCCTGGCTCCAACATCTTCATCCAACCCAAGCGTGGGTTGGCGATCCATAATCCGGTGCTGAAGAGGTCCAGAAGAGGCTCCAAAGTCTTCCTCCTATCCGGCAAGAAGAGGACATCCGGACCGGCAAACATCTTCTCCAAGCGGCATCTTCGATCTTCTTCCATCCGGTGCGGAGCGGGTCCATCTTGAAGCAGGCGACGCGGATCCATCCTCTTCTTCCGTTGTCTCCCGACTAATGACGGTTCCTTTAAGGGACGTCATCCAAGATGGCGTCCCTCGAATTCCGATTGGCTGATAGGATTCTATCAGCCAATCGGAATTAAGGTAGGAATTTTCTGATTGGCTGATGGAATCAGCCAATCAGAATCAAGTTCAATCCGATTGGCTGATCCAATCAGCCAATCAGATTGAGCTCGCATTCTATTGGCTGTTCCGATCAGCCAATAGAATGCGAGCTCAATCTGATTGGCTGATTGGATCGGCCAATCGGATTGAACTAGATTCTGATTGGCTGATTCCATCAGCCAATCAGAAAATTCCTACCTTAATTCAGATTGGCTGATAGAATCCTATCAGCCAATCGGAATTCGAGGGACGCCATCTTGGATGACGTCCCTTAAAGGAACAGTCATTCGTCGTTCAGTCGTCGGTCCGGATGGATGTTCCGCACTGGAGGTCTTCAGGATCCTGCCGCTTCGCTCCGGATGGAAGACCATAGAAGATGCCGCCTGGATGATGACTTAAATCGGATGGAAGATCCTCTTCTGCCACGCTTGGATGAAGACTTTGACCGGATCATGGACCTCTTCAGCCCCCGCTTGGGCTTGGATCAGGACATCGGAGGAGCTCTTCAGGACGGATCGGTGAACCTGGATGGTGAAGACAAGGTAGGAAGATCTTCAGGGGCTTAGTGTTAGGTTTATTTAAGGGGGGTTTGGGTTAGATTAGGGGTATGTGGGTGGTGGGTTGTAATGTTTGGGGGGGGGTATTGTATTTATTCTTTTACAGGCAAAAGAGCTGAGCTTCTTGGGGCATGCCCCGCAAAGGGCCCTGTTCAGGGCTGGTAAGGTAAAAGAGCTTGTAACTTTTTTAATTTAGAATAGGGTAGGGAATTTTTTATTTTGGGGGGCTTTGTTATTTTATTAGGGGGCTTAGAGTAGGTGTAATTAGTTTAAAATTGTTGTAATATTTTTCTTATGTTTGTAAATATTTTTTTATTTTTTGTAACTTAGTTCTTTTTTATTTTTGGTACTTTAGCTAGTTTATTTAATTGTATTTATTTGTAGGAATTGTGTTTAATTAATTTATTGATAGTGTAGTGTTAGGTTAATTGTAGGTAATTGTAGGTAGTTTATTTAATTTTTTTATTGATAGGGTAGTGTTAGGTTTAATTATATCTTAGGTTAGGATTTATTTTACAGGTAAATTTGTTATTATTTTAACTAGGTAACTATTAAATAGTTCTTAACTATTTAATAGCTATTGTATCTGGTTAAAATAATTACAAAGTTGCCTGTAAAATAAATATTAATCCTAAAATAGCTACAATGTAATTATAATTTATATTGTAGCTATATTAGGATTTATTTTACAGGTAAGTATTTAGCTTTAAATAGGAATCATTTATTTAATAAGAGTTAATTAATTTCGTTAGATGTAAATTATATTTAAGTTAGGGGGGTGTTAGGGTTAGGGTTAGACTTAGCGTTAGGGGTTAATACATTTATTAGAATAGCGGTGAGCTCCGATCGGAAGATTAGGGGTTAATAATTGAAGGTAGGTGTCGGCGATGTTAGGGAGGGCAGATTAGGGGTTAATACTATTTATGATAGGGTTAGTGAGGCGGATTAGGGGTTAATAACTTTATTATAGTAGCGCTCAGGTCCGCTCGGCAGATTAGGAGTTAATAAGTGTAGGTAGGTGGCGGCGATGTTGGGAGCGGCAGATTAGGGGTTAATAAATATAATATAGGGGTCGGCGATGTTAGGGCAGCAGATTAGGGGTACATAGGGATAACGTAGGTTGCGGCGGTTTACGGAGCGGCAGATTAGGGGTTAAAAAAAATATGCAGGGGTCAGCGATAGCGGGAGCGGCAGATTAGGGGTTAATAAGTGTAAGGTTAGGGGTGTTTAGACTCGGGGTACATGTTAGAGTGTTAGGTGCAGACGTAGGAAGTGTTTCCCCATAGGAAACAATGGGGCTGCGTTAGGAGCTGAACGCTGCTTTTTTGCAGGTGTTAGGTTTTTTTTCAGCTCAAACTGCCCCATTGTTTCCTATGGGAGAATCGTGCACGAGCACGTTTTTGAGGCCGGCCGCGTCCGTAAGCAACTCTGGTATCGAGAGTTGCATTTGCGGTAAAAATGATCTACGCTCCTTTTTTGGAGCCTAACGCAGCATTTGTTTGAACTCTCGATACCAGAGTTAAATTTATGGTGCGGCCAGAAAAAAGCCCGCGGAGCGTTAACAGCCCTTTTACCGCCAAACTCCAAATCTAGGCCAGAGTAGGGAATGTATTATACATTGTGATGAAGGTATAAAGCAATCACAGTATAACACAGATAGTAAGTAATGTATTATACATGGTGAGGAAGATATAAAGCAATCACAGTATAACACAGATAATATGGAATGTATTATACATGTTGAGGATGATATAAAACAATAACAGTATAACACAGATTGTAAGGAATGTATTATACATGGTGAGGAAGATATAAAGCAATCACAGTATAACACAGACAGTAAGGAGTATATTATACATGGTGAGGAATGTATAAAGCAATCACAGTATAACACAGATAGTAAGGAATGTATTATACATTGTGAGGAAGGTATAAAGTAATCACAATATAACACAGATAGTAAGGAATGTACTATACATGTCGAGGAAGGTATAAAGCAATCACAGTGTAACACAGATAGTAAGAATGTATTATACATGGTGAGAAAGATATAAAACAATCCCAGTATAACACAGATAGTAAGAATGTATTATACATGGTGAGGAAGATATAAAGCAATCACAGTATAACACAGATAGTAAGTAATGTATTATATATGGTGAGGAAGGTATAAAGCAATCACAGTATAACACAGATAGTAAGGAATGTATTATACATGGTGAGGAAGGTATAAAGCAATCACAGTATAACACAGATAGTAAGGAATGTATTATACATGGTGAGGAAGGTATAAAACAATAACAGTATAATACAGATAGTAAGGAATGTATTATACATGGTGAGGATGATATAAAGCAATCACAGTATAATACAGATAGTAAGGAATGTATTATACATAGTGAGGAAGATATAAAGCAATCACAGTATTACACAGATAGTAAGGAATGTATTATACATGGTGAGGAAGGTATAAAGCAATCAAAGTATAACACAGATAGTAAGGAATGTATTATACATGGTGAGAAAAGTATCAAGCAATGTATTGTACATGTATGAAGCAATGTATTGTACATGGTGAGGATGATATAAAGCAATCACAGATAGTAAGGAATGTATTATACATGGTGAGAAAAGTATCAAGCAATGTATTGTACAAGTATCAAGCAATGTATTGTACATGGTGAGGATGATATAAAGCAATCACAGTATAACACAGATAGTAAGAATGTATTATAAATGGTGAGGAAGGTATAAAGCAATCACAGTATAACACAGATAGTAAGGAATATATTATACATGGTGAGGAAGGTATAAAGCAATCACAGTATAACACAGATAGTAAGGATTGCATTATACATGGTGAGGAATGTATACAGCAATCACAGTATAACACAGATAGTAAGGAATGTATTGTACATGGTGAGGACAATATAAAGCAATCACAGTATAACACAGTTAGTAAGAAATGTATTATACATGGTGAGGAAGATATAAAACAATCACAGTATAACACAGATAGTAAGGAATGTATTATACATGGTGAGAAAGGTATAAAGCAATCACAGTATAACACAGATAGAAAGTAATGTATTATACATGGTGAGGAAGTTATAAAGCAATCACAATATAACACAGATAGTAAGGAATGTATTATACATGGTAAGGAAGGTATAAAGCAATCACAGTATAACACAGATAATAAGGAATGTATTATATATGGTGAGGAAGGTATAAAGCAATCACAGTATAACACAGATAGTAAGGAATGTATTGTACATGGTGAGGATGATATAAAGCAATCACAGTATAACACAGATAGTAAGAATGTATTATACATGGTGAGGAAGATATAAAGCAATCACAGTATAACATAGACATTTAAGAATGTATCATACATGGTGAGGAATATATAAAGCAATCACAGTGTAACACAGATAGTAAGGAATGTATCATACATGGTGAGGAAGGTATAAAGCAATCACAGTATAACACAGATAGTAAGAATGTATTATAAATGGTGAGGAAGGTATAAATCAATCACAGTATAACACAGATAGTACGGAATGTATTATACATGGCGAGGAAGATATTAAGAACTTACAGTATAACACAGATAGTAAGGAATATATTATACATGGTGAGGAAGGTATAAAGCAATCACAGTATAACACAGATAGTAAGGATTGTATTATACATGGTGAGGAAGGTATAAAGCAATCACAGTATAACACAGATAGTAAGGAATGTATTGTACATGGTGAGGACAATATAAACAATCACAGTATAACACAGATAGTAAGAAATGTATTATACATGGTGTGGAAGATATAAAACAATCACAGTATAACACAGATAGTAAGGAATGTATTATACATGGTGAGAAAGGTATATAGCAATCACAGTATAACACAGATAGAAAGTAATATATTATACATGGTGAGGAAGTTATAAAGCAATCACAGTATAACACAGATAGTAAGGAATGTATTATACATGGTGAGAAAAGTATCAAGCAATCACAGTATAATACAGATAGTAAGAATGTATTATGCATGGTGAGGAAGGTATAAAGCAATTACTGTACAACACAGAAAGTAAGTAATGTATTATACATGGAGAGGAAGATATCAAGCACTTACAGTATAACACTGATAGTAAGGAATGTATTATACATTGTGATGAAGGTATAAAGCAATCACAGTATAACACAGATAGTAAGTAATGTATTATACATGGTGAGGAAGATATAAAGCAACAGGGTCGGCTCTAAGGGGGGGCTTTGGGGGGCAATGCCCCCCCAAATGGAATGCTGTGCCCCCCAGGGAAAAAGAAGTGATTTAAAAAAAAAAAAAAAATTTTTTTTTTTTTTACATTTTAAAAGAGATCCTCCACTGGAGGGCCCAGCTAATCTCTTTACTCTCCTCTATTTACAACCAGATAAGAAATAAAGTTGCATTTCCCTGCTGGTGCTCTCACAGTTAACCTAGGGCTTGCAATGCCCCTCCTCCTGCTAGCCCACTTACTACGGAGCTGAAGTGAGATGATGACATCATCAGACCTCTGCAGGAAGTGCTGGGAGAAGCTAACAGTCAGTGAGAGGGAAGGCAGAAGTAATTTTGTGAAAACACAGCCGTATAACCAATGTGTGTGTGAGAGTAGTATCCCTTCCCTATTGTGCTTTATATCCTGGCAGCCACAGATAAAGAAGCAAATTGGGAATTCCTTGGTTTCCCCACTGCAGGTCACACAAAACAAGTGTGCATTGTGCCTGCTTTATCTGCAGTGATCAGTGTAAAATGTGTGTCAGATTATAGGTGCTCAAATACACACACTTCAAATGTAGCTGTTGGACAATGAGTGAAATAGCCTTATGTTTATTATTTACATGTTTCAAAACATCTATTTGTCCCCAATGTTGTTTTATTATATATATATATATATATATATATATATATATATATATATATATATATATATATATATATATATATATATATATATATATATATATATATATATACACACACATACATACATACACACAATACACACACTGTGTGTATATATATATATATATATATATATATATATATTGTTTGTGTGTATATATATATATATATATATATATATATATATATATATGTGTGTATATACATATATACCATGTGTGTGTGTGTGTATATGTGTCCACTGGCTGTGTCATATGTGGGAGACATTCCTGAGATATGACAAATGTAACCCCTGCACTGCCATAAATCTGGTAAATGTAACTGCTGCGGCACTGCCAGACATCTTATAAATGTAACCCCTATACTCCTTGAGATATGACACATGTAACCGCTGCACTTCCAGAAATATAAACAAATTTAACTCCTGCACAGCCAGAGATCTGATAAATGTAACCCCTGGACTGCCACAGTAGGTCTGCTCTTATTTTGACTCTCATACATGCTTTTTAAATGCGTGCCCCATCGTGAAAAAAAAATGCCCCCCCCATTTCATTCGTTCTGGAGCCGACCCTGTAAAGCAATCAAAGTATAACACAGATAATATGGAATGTATTATACATGTTGAGGATGATATAAAACAATAACAGTATAACACAGATTGTAAGGAATGTATTATACATGGTGAGGAAGATATAAAGCAATCACAGTATAACACAGACAGTAAGGAATATATTATACATGGTGAGGAAGGTATAAAGCAATCACAGTATAACACAGATAGTAAGGAATGTATTATACATGGTGAGGAAGGTATAAAGTAATCACAATATAACACAGATAGTAAGGAATGTATTATACATGACGAGGAAGGTATAAAGCAATCACAGTGTAACACAGATAGTAAGAATGTATTATACATGGTGAGGAAGATATAAAACAATCCCAGTATAAAACAGATTGTAAGGAATGTATTATATATTGAAGGTATAAAGCAATCACAGTATAACACAGATAGTAAGGAATGTATTATACATGGTGAGGAAGGTATAAAGCAATCACAGTATAACACAGATAGTAAGAAATGTATTATACATGGTGAGGAAGGTATAAAACAATAACAGTATAACACAGATAGTAAGGAATGTTTTATACATGGTGAGGATGATATAAAGCAATCACAGTATAATACAGATAGTAAGGAATGTATTATACATAGTGAGAAAGATATAAAGCAATCACAGTATTACACAGATAGTAAGGGATGTATTATACATGGAGAGGAAGATATCAAGCACTTACAGTATAACACTGATAGTAAGGAATGTATTATACATTGTGATGAAGGTATAAAGCAATCACAGTATAACACAGATAGTAAGTAATGTATTATACATGGTGAGGAAGATATAAAGCAATCACAGTATAACACAGATAATATAGAATGTATTATACATGTTGAGGATGATATAAAACAATAACAGTATAACACAGATTGTAAGGAATGTATTATACATGGTGAGGAAGATATAAAGCAATCACAGTATAACACAGACAGTAAGGAATATATTATACATGGTGAGGAAGTTATAAAGCAATCACAGTATAATACAGATAGTAAGGAATGTATTATACATGGTGAGGAAGGTATAAATTAATCACAATATAACACAGATGGTAAGGAATGTATTATACATGACGAGGAAGGTATAAAGCAATTACAGTGTAACACAGATAGTAAGAATGTATTATACATGGTGAGGAAGATATAAAACAATCCCAGTATAACACAGATAGTAAGAATGTATTATACATAGTGAGGAAGATATAAAGCAATCACAGTATAACACAGATAGTAAGGAATGTATTATATATGGTGAGGAAGGTATAAAGCAATCACAGTATAACACAGATAGTAAGGAATGTATTATACATGGTGAGGAAGGTATAAAGCAATCACAGTATAACACAGATAGTAAGGAATGTATTATACATGGTGAGGAAGGTATAAAACAATAACAGTATCACACAGATAGTAAGGAATGTATTATACATGGTGAGGATGATATAAAGCAATCACAGTATAATACAGATAGTAAGGAATGTATTATACATAGTGAGGAAGATATAAAGCAATCACAGTATTACACAGATAGTAAGGAATGTATTATACATGGTGAGGAAGGTATAAAGCAATCACAGTATAACACGGATAAAAAAGAATGTATTATACATGGTGAATAAGGTATAAAGCAATCACAGTATAACACAGATAGTAAGGAATATATTGTACATGGTTAGGAAGGTATAAAGCAATCACAATATAACACAGATAGTAAGGAATGTATTGTACATGGTGAGGAAGGTATAAAGCAATCACAGTATAACACAGATAGTAAGGAATGTATTGTACATGGTGAGGACAATATAAAGCAATCACAGTATAACACAGATAGTAAGAAATGTATTATATATGGTGAGGAAGATATAAAACAATCACAGTAAAACACAGATAGTAAGGAATGTATTATACATGGTGAGAAAGGTATAAAGCAATCACAGTATAACACAGATAGAAAGTAGTGTATTATACATGGTGAGGAAGGTATAAAGCAATCACAATATAACACAGATAGTAAGGAATGTATTATACAAAGCAAAATATTATCTTCCAGCACTGGTGATAGGAGCTTGAAGAGCTCCTGCCAAAGCTCCAAACAGATAGATCAAATGCAAAAAGTTCAAGCAGCACCTCCACTTGTACAAAATATTCAATTTTATTGTACCAAGGCACACAAAATCATGATGTTTCGGGCTCAAATGCCCTTAATCATATGATTAAGGGCATTTGAGCCCGAAACGTCATGATTTTGTGTGCCTTGGTACAATAAAATTGAATATTTTGTACAAGTGGAGGTGCTGCTTGAACTTTTTGCATTTAAGGAATGTATTATACATGGTAAGAATGTATAAAGCAATCACAGTATAACACAGATAATAAGGAATGTATTATACATGGTGAGGAAGGTATAAAGCAATCACAGTATAACACAGATAGTAAGGAATGTATTGTACATGGTGAGGATGATATAAAGCAATCACAGTATAACACAGATAGTAAGAATGTATTATACATGGTGAGGAAGATATAAAGCAATCACAGTATAACACAGACAGTAAATAATGTATTATACACGGTGAGGAATATATAAAGCAATCACAGTGTAACACAGATAGTAAGGAATGTATCATACATGGTGACAAAGTTATAAAGCAATCACAGTATAACAGAGATAGTAAGAATGTATTATAAATGGTGAGGAAGGTATAAAGATGTAAACCACTTACAGTATAACACAGATAGTAAGGAATGTATTGTACATGGTGAGGACAATATAAAGCAATCACAGTATAACACAGATAGTAAGGAATGTATTGTACATGGTGAGGACTATATAAAGCAATCACAGTATAACACAGATAGTAAGGTATGTATTGTACATGGTGAGGACAATATAAAGCAATCACAGTATAAAACAGATAGTAAGGAATGTATTATACATGGTGAGAAACTAGAACAGTTTGTAGCTCAGCTCCACTGTCAGGTGCATGCCAAAAAGGGTGCTGTAATCCCTTAAGTCACAATAAATCCACAGAAGAAGGCAGCACCTTGCAGTATAAAAATATCTTTATTTCCACATGCTGGAATAAAACCGTGACATTTCGGGTGGAACACCCTTAATCATACAAAGCTAAAACACACTGTTCAAACCTTATAAAGGCCTACCTGTACACAGGTGTTCAATTAACATTTCTCAACACTTCCACCTAGTGGTTACTCATTTAATTACATCTATGTTAGAACTTAATGTTCTCATTTCACCTTGGTGCAAGATAGAATTAAAATCAATACAAAAAATATATACATATGCAAAACAATGACATATACAGATACAAATGTACTTTCAACCAAATAAATTATTGCTAGACAAATTATTGAAAATTATTAAAAAACAATTTGTTGAAAAATACTTGCAGCAAATTTGGTGAAAAACAGTTGCAGCAAATTAGATGAAAAACAATTGCAGCAAATTTGACATTTCATGACTCAAATGATTACAAAGATAGTTGCAAAAATGATTATAAAAATGATTATAAAAATAGAGTATAATCCAATTCTTTATTTAAACCCAAAGGTTGCATTGCATTGAGTTTGTAAATCCAAAATGCCTCCTTCTTTTTTAGCATTAACTCTCTATTACACCCCCGTCTGGGACGTGGCATTGCATCAATGATTTGAAAACGGACCTGACTAATGTTGTGGCCACATTGGATAAAATGTCCTGACACTGGTGCCTCTAGATTTCAACATCTGATATTGCTTTTGTGTTGTACTATCCTATCACGGACACGACGTGTCGTCTCGCCAATGTAAATTTTTCCACATGGACATTTTATGAGATAGATAGCAAAAGCAGTATCACATGTGTAAAAACCTTTAATCAAGAATTCTTCAGCCGGTTTTTTAACCGAAGAGTCGGAAGGAGAGGCCACAGGGGTGGCTGCAAACACAAGGGCCGCAAGAGGTATGGTGACCGGATCGCAACCATTCCAGAGGGGTCAGAGGAGATTGAGTCGAGGTCAGAGGTATTATAAGGAGGTAACAGGAGACCAACTGACTGTTTGATATCTGACGGTGATAATTCCAACCATGAACTGCCTAAAAGTGATTTAATCATTAACATCTCTGATTATGTTCTGTCTAGTGAGCAAATATTAGCCCTTAATAAAGGTTTATCGTTTAGTCCCACACAAAATCTAGATCTATTTAGATTAGAGCAAGATCTGTTTAGATTTTTTCGATCTATCAAACTGAAAAGTTTTTTTGCAGATAAAAATTCTCCAATTACTGATAAGGATGGTAACACTGGGTTGACATTGAGTAGTTTTGGCCTCAGAAATAAAAGTAAATTTGTTCCAGTGAATGTTAACCATAGTGTCAATACGTATATGGAGCTAGTCAAAAAAGATCTAGAAAAAGTATACAAAAAGATTGCTGGAGAACATTGCAGTAATAATATATCTAAAAAAGAAAGAGAGGCTATCAACTTGTTAAAAAGTAACAAAGCAGTAACGATAAAAATGGCAGACAAGGGCGGTGCGATTACTGTCATGAATACTAGTATGTATATTACAGAGATTAAAAATCAGTTGTCCAAACAAGATGTATATAAAGAATTACCATATGATCCTACTATAATTGTCCAAAAGGAGATTGTGTCTATGGTGAATAGAGCTTTAAAAATGGGTATAATATCTAAAGATGTTGCTGATTTCTTGATCATAGATCACCCCTGTATCCCAGTTTTTTACACTTTGCCAAAGGTGCACAAGCGGCTTGAAAATCCACCAGGTAGGCCAATTGTGGCCGGCATATGTTCAGTTTTTTTCCAACATAGCTATCTTTTTGGATAGAATATTTCAGCCGCTTGTGCACCTTGGCAATTCATATATCAAGGACACTGGGGATTTTTTGGACAAAGTACATAATTTAGATCTATATGGCAACAAATACATACTATTCACATTAGATGTGAGCAGTTTATATACTGCAATAAAACATGAGAGCGGTATTTCAGCAGTCATGAAGGTACTCCACACAGTTAACAAGTATTCTCCATCACAGAAGATGTTTTTTGAAAATCTATTGAGAGTTGTTCTTTACCAGAATTATTTCTTGTTTCAGGATACATTTTTTCTCCAGCTTCAGGGAACAGCCATGGGTTCCAATGTCGCCCCCACATACGCGAATATATTCATGAATATGTACGAGGAAACATTTGTTTATGAGAATAGATTATTTCTACAATATGCAGTGGCCTGGTGGCGGTACATAGATGATGTATTCGGTGTGTGGTGTGGCAACATTGGAACCCTGGAGGAATTTGTCGCTGAGCTCAATTGTAGCACTGATTCTATTAAATTTTGTCTCAATGCAAGTGAAATACAGGTTGACTTCTTAGACACCACAGTATATCTAAAAGATGGTAAGGTCTGTACAGATTAATATGTAAAACCTACTGATAAGAATGGCTTGTTACACTATCAAAGTTTCCATCCTAGAAGCACAGTTAGGTCATTACCTAGAAGTCAGCTCCTAAGGGTACAACGCATTGTATCAGAAGAAGATAGATTGCAAAAGAGATTACACAATATGGCAAAGAAGTTTGAGAATAGGGGTTATCCTACAGCGTTGGTTCAGAATGAATTAGTTAAAGTACAATCTAAAAAAGATCAAACACCAAAAAAAGAAGATAAACGTATGGTAATGGTTATGGATCACAATGTTCTCCAGCATCTGATATTGCTTTTGTGTTGTACTATCCTATCACGGACATGACGTGTCGTCTCGCCAATGTAAATTTTTCCACATGGACATTTTATGAGATAGATAGCAAAAGCAGTATCACATGTGTAAAAACCTTTAATCAAGAATTTCTTACCAGTGAGAAGGTGTACAAATTGAGGGCCTTTGATCATTGAATTGCAGTTGCCACATCCCAGACAAGGATAACACCCATAGTTTTTATCAGATATATAGCTTTGCTGTTTTTTATTTGCACTTCCAATATCTGTATGTATAAGCTCATCTCTGAGATTTCTCCTTCTTCTATAGGCAGGCATGGGGGGTACTTCAAATTCAGCAACACCTGGATGGCAACCCTGTAGGATACGCCAGTGTTTTTTTAGTACACTCATAATTTCGCTACCGTGGTTATTGTGATCCATAACCATTACCATACGTTTATCTTCTTTTTTTGGTGTTTGATCTTTTTTAGATTGTACTTTAACTAATTCATTCTGAACCAACGCTGTAGGATAACCCCTATTCTCAAACTTCTTTGCCATATTGTGTAATCTCTTTTGCAATCTATCTTCTTCTGATACAATGCGTTGTACCCTTAGGAGCTGACTTCTAGGTAATGACCTAACTGTGCTTCTAGGATGGAAACTTTGATAGTGTAACAAGCCATTCTTATCAGTAGGTTTTACATATTAATCTGTACAGACCTTACCATCTTTTAGATATACTGTGGTGTCTAAGAAGTCAACCTGTATTTCACTTGCATTGAGACAAAATTTAATAGAATCAGTGCTACAATTGAGCTCAGCGACAAATTCCTCCAGGGTTCCAATGCTGCCACACCACACACCGAATACATCATCTATGTACCGCCACCAGGCCACTGCATATTGTAGAAATAATCTATTCTCATAAACAAATGTTTCCTCGTACATATTCATGAATATATTCGCGTATGTGGGGGCGACATTGGAACCCATGGCTGTTCCCTGAAGCTGGAGAAAAAATGTATCCTGAAACAAGATATAATTCTGGTAAAGAACAACTCTCAATAGATTTTCAAAAAACATCTTCTGTGATGGAGAATACTTGTTAACTGTGTGGAGTACCTTCATGACTGCTGAAATACCGCTCTCATGTTTTATTGCAGTATATAAACTGCTCACATCTAATGTGAATAGTATGTATTTGTTGCCATATAGATCTAAATTATGTACTTTGTCCAAAAAATCCCCAGTGTCCTTGATATATGAATTGCCAAGGTGCACAAGCGGCTGAAATATTCTATCCAAAAAGATAGCTATGTTGGAAAAAAACTGAACATATGCCGGCCACAATTGGCCTACCTGGTGGATTTTCAAGCCGCTTGTGCACCTTTGGCAAAGTGTAAAAAACTGGGATACAGGGGTGATCTATGATCAAGAAATCAGCAACATCTTTAGATATTATACCCATTTTTAAAGCTCTATTCACCATAGACACAATCTCCTTTTGGACAATTATAGTAGGATCATATGGTAATTCTTTATATACATCTTGTTTGGACAACTGATTTTTAATCTCTGTAATATACATACTAGTATTCATGACAGTAATCGCACCGCCCTTGTCTGCCATTTTTATCGTTACTGCTTTGTTACTTTTTAACAAGTTGATAGCCTCTCTTTCTTTTTTAGATATATTATTACTGCAATGTTCTCCAGCAATCTTTTTGTATACTTTTTCTAGATCTTTTTTGACTAGCTCCATATACGTATTGACACTATGGTTAACATTCACTGGAACAAATTTACTTTTATTTCTGAGGCCAAAACTACTCAATGTCAACCCAGTGTTACCATCCTTATCAGTAATTGGAGAATTTTTATCTGCAAAAAAACTTTTCAGTTTGATAGATCGAAAAAATCTAAACAGATCTTGCTCTAATCTAAATAGATCTAGATTTTGTGTGGGACTAAACGATAAACCTTTATTAAGGGCTAATATTTGCTCACTAGACAGAACATAATCAGAGATGTTAATGATTAAATCACTTTTAGGCAGTTCATGGTTGGAATTATCACCGTCAGATATCAAACAGTCAGTTGGTCTCCTGTTACCTCCTTATAATACCTCTGACCTCGACTCAATCTCCTCTAACCCCTCTGGAATGGTTGCGATCCGGTCACCATACCTCTTGCGGCCCTTGTGTTTGCAGCCACCCCTGTGGCCTCTCCTTCCGACTCTTCGGTTAAAAAACCGGCTGAAGAATTCTTGATTAAAGGTTTTTACACATGTGATACTGCTTTTGCTATCTATCTCATAAAATGTCCATGTGGAAAAATTTACATTGGCGAGACGACGCGTCGTGTCCGTGATAGGATAGTACAACACAAAAGCAATATCAGATGTGGAAATCTAGAGGCACCAGTGTCAGGACATTTTATCCAATGTGGCCACAACATTAGTCAGGTCCGTTTTCAAATCATTGATGCAATGCCACGTCCCAGACGGGGGGGGGTAATAGAGAGTTAATGCTAAAAAAGAAGGAGGCATTTTGGATTTACAAACTCAATGCAATGCAACCTTTGGGTTTAAATAAAGAATTGGATTATACTCTATTTGTATAATCATTTTTATAATCATTTTTGCAACTATCTTTGTAATCATTTTGAGTCATGAAATGTCAAATTTGCTGCAATTGTTTTTCATCTAATTTGCTGCAACTGTTTTTCACCAAATTTGCTGCAAGTGTTTTTCAACAAATTGTTTTTTAATAATTTTCAATAATTTGTCTAGCAATAATTTATTTGGTTGAAAGTACATTTGTATCTGTATATGTCATTGTTTTGCATATGTATATATTTTTTGTATTGATTTTAATTCTATCTTGCACCAAGGTGAAATGAGAACATTAAGTTCTAACATAGATGTAATTAAATGAGTAACCACTAGGTGGAAGTGTTGAGTAATGTTAATTGAACACCTGTGTACAGGTAGGCCTTTATAAGGTTTGAACAGTGTGTTTTAGCTTTGTATGATTAAGGGTGTTCCACCCGAAACGTCACTGTTTTATTCCAGCATGTGGAAATAAAGATATTTTTATACTGCAAGGTGCTGCCTTCTTCTGTGGATTTATACATGGTGAGAAAGGTATCAAGCAATCACAGTATAACACAGATAGTAAGAATGTATTATGCATGGTGAGGAAGGTATAAAGCAATTACTGTATAACACAGATAGTAAGTAATGTATTATACATGGAGAGGAAGATATCAAGCACTTACAGTATAACACAGATAGTAAGGAATGTATTATACATGGTGAGGATGATATAAAGCAATCACAGTATAACACATATAATAAGGAATGTATTATACATGATGAGGAAGGTATAAAGCAATCAGAGTATAACACATATAATAAGGAATGTATTATACATGATGAGGAAGGTATAAAGCAATCAGAGTATAACACAGATAGTAAGGAATGTATTATACATGTCTGTTTGCATAAACAATAAATGACAATACAATAGAATGCACATTAAAGACACTGTGTAACATACCTGAGTCCTCTGAGGAACGTGGTTTCTTTGACTCTTTTATATCATCTAAAAAATGAATATATATGAGATTAATTAACATTTTTGTTCTGGGTTAATGAAAACCTACTTAACCTCTTAACGACTGAGGACCTGCTAGATACGTCCTAAAAGAACACCCTTAACAACTGCGGATGTACCTAGCACATGCTCAGTAGAAATGAGCGCTTGAAGTGATCGCTTCCAGCTTCTCTAAGGGTATTGCAGTGATGCCTCAATATTGGGGCCCTCTCTGCATCGGCCAGCTATGGTGCCGATCGTTGGTGGCGGGGAGGTTTAGGAGGGAGGCGGGTGGGCTGCCCATCACTGGAGGAGGTGGTGAAGGGGGCGGGAGCAGGTAGGACCGCTACACTGCAGGAAAAAAAATAGAGTGGCAGTGAGGGGGAAGGAGGGCGGGGGATCCTATGTTGGAAATGGGTGTGAAAGCAATCTGGGAAGGGGGTAGGGTAATAAGCGGGGGCAGCTACACTACAGAAAAAAATGTTTTTTGTTTGCTTTTAATAAAAATTAAGTAAAAATTATAGCAAACTGGGTATTGGCAGACGGCTACCAGTACCTAAGATGGCGCCTAATAGGCAGAGGGGGAGGGTTAGAGAGCTGTTTGTGGGGGATCAGGGAGGTTGGAGGGTAAGGAGGAATCCTACACTGCAGAAAATGTATGCAGTGTAGGTGCCTTTTATTTTTATACTGGCAGACTTTCTGTCAGTACTTAAGATGGGGTGGGAAGAGAACTGTTTGGGAGGGATAAGGTGGTGGGATGTGTCAGTTGGGAGGGTAATACTTACACTAAAGTTAAAATTAACCTTACAAGCTACCTATTTAACCCCTTGACTGCTGGGCATAATACAAGTGTGGTGCGCAGCTGCAATCAGCAGCCCTCTAATTACTAAAAAGCAATGACAAAGCCATATTTGTCTGCTATTTCTGAACAAAGGGGACCCCAGAGAAGCATTTACAATCATTTGTGTGATAATTGCTCCATTTGTAAATAATTTCAGTGAGAAATCTAAAGTTTGTGAAAAAGTTAACGATTTTTTTTTAATTTGATCGCATTTGGCGGTGAAATGGTGGCATTAAATATACCAAAATGGGCCTAGATCAATACTTTGGGTTGTTTACTAAAAAAAAAATATATAGTTTTGATAGGTAAATATAAAAAAAAGATTCTATTTCTGTTTTAATAGAGTGATAGAAAAAATGCTAAAAATACTCTGGTCTTTAGGGAAAGTTTTAGTCTGAAATGCTCGGTCCTTTTAGGGGTTAAGGGGGTAAACATTGGGTATTTCTAAACTCAGGAAAAAATTTAGAAACTATTTAGCATGGGTGTTTTTTGGTGGTTGTAGATGCGTAACAGATTTTGGGGTCAAAGTTAGAAAAAAATAGTTTTTTTCAATTTTTTCATCATATTATATATATATATATATTTATAGAAAAAGATATGATATGATGAAAATAATCGTATCTTTAGATAAGAGGAAAATTACAGATAAACACAAACACTGCAGAAATGTAAAAACAGCCCTGGTTCTTAAAGGGACAGTCTACACTAGAATTTTTATTGTTTTAAAAGATAGATAATCCCTTTATTACCCATTTCCCAGTTTTGCATAACCAACACAGTTATAATAATATACTTTTAACCTCTGTGATTATCTTGTATCTAAGCCTCTGCAAACTGCCCCTTTCTTCAGTTCTTTTGACATACTTGCAGTCTAGCCAATCAGTGCCTGCTCCTAGATAACTTCTCGTGCACGAGCACAGTGTTATCTATATGAAATACGTGAACTGACACCCTCTAGTGGTGAAAAACTGTTAAAATCTGAAAGAGGTGGGCTTCAAGGTCTAAGAAATTAGCATATGAACCTCCTAGGTTAAGCTTTCAACTAAGAATACCAAGAGAACAAAGCAAAATTGGTGATAAAAGTAAATTGGAAAATTGTTTAAAATTACATGCTCTATCTGAATCATGAAAGTTTATTTTGGCCTAGACTGTCCCTTTAAGGTAAGAAAATGTAAAACTGTCTGGTCAATAGGGGTTAAAGTGCCCGTGATGAATATTCCATTATCGTTTTCTAAAATGTGCTATTTTATAGATATTGGGGTCTTTTCTGATCTATGTGAGCTGTGGGAAATAATTTTTTGGTGGGTTGTAACTATTTCAATACATTTAAAAACATCAGTGTATCTAAAAAGACTAAAGCTATTGAAAGCATATTTCAAACATATTCCTACTTAAAATTGAATTCAACCCATGTGCATTTTCTTGATAAAAGAAAGGACCTTGAGAGGAAAGATCCCTTCTTAGAGCAACCCTACAAGGCAGACATACAGATATTTGATGGCAGAGATATTCTGTAAGGGAAATTACAAGACAGGGGCGCCTCCTATTGTGAGTAGTGAGACTGTGTTTTATAAGAAGGTGCAAGTATATACTCACAAGTATAGCAGCATCCAATTGTTGCAGTATCCCAGCTCACTGTCCCAACGTGAGAAACGTGCTCCCAGGTGTTCTCAATGGGGAAGAAAGCTCAGACTCTCAGGTATAGATGAAAATTCCAAATGTAATAAAATGCAAATAAAACAGGGGTCTAGTGTTGACCCTGTATATTTAAAAACAGAAAGCAATGCGTTTCTCAGATCTCTGTCTGTTTCCTTAGGCTTCAGTGGACTAAATGAGAGAAAACATTCAAAAGGAAATAGGAGTTGCAGGCTGTACCACAATTGACAATTTAAAATCCAAATGTTTTATTTCAAACATCTTTTAAAAAGGGGATTCCCAAAGCACATACAAACTGGTGAACAACCTCAGCACACAGGAGCTGCCTCTGAGACGTTTCCTACGAAAACAAGGAATTCATCAGGGATGAACAGCTGTGTTCCCTGTGAAAATGTAAACCTACTGTGATTAACCCTATGCTAACTCCACAACAATTAGATAGGCTAAAACATTTCATGATACACAGGGTATACATATTACAAACATGTAGGTACAAAAATCATAAAAATTATTACCTTAATAACTAGGTTGTATTGTTCTCATATTGCTGTTATAAAGAAAATATATTTTTACATCACATTAGACCAAGCATTATTCAATGAAATCTCTATCCAATGATATCATGTATATTACAAAAACATAATTTATGTAAGAACTTACCTGATAAATTCATTTCTTTCATATTGGCAAGAGCCCATGAGCTAGTGACGTATGGGATATACAATCCTACCAGGAGGGGCAAAGTTTCACAAACCTTAAAATGCCTATAAATACACCCCTCACCACACCCACAATTCAGTTTAACGAATAGCCAAGTAGTGGGGAGATAAAGAAAGGAGTAAAAAGCATTAACAAAGGAATTTATACAAAAAAATCATAACCACCATAAAAAGGGTGGGCCTCATGGACTCTTGCCAATATGAAAGAAATTAATTTATCAGGTAAGTTCTTACATAAATTATGTTTTCTTCCATGTAATTGGCAAGCGTCCATGAACTAGTGATGTATGGGAAAGCAATACCCAAGATGTGGAACTCCATGCAAGAGTCACTAGAAAGGGAGGGATAAAAATAAAAACAGCCATTTTCCGCTGAAAAAAATTAATCCACAACCCAAAAAATAAGTTTATTCTCATAAATGAAAGGAAAAAACTTAAATCAAAAGCAGAAGAATCAAACTGAAACAGCTGCCTGAAGAACTTTTCTACCAAAAACTGCTTCTGAAGAAGCAAATACATCAAAACGGTAGAACTTAGTAAATGTATGCAAAGAAGACCAAGTTTCTGCTTTGCAAATCTGATCAACTGAAGCTTCATTCTTAAAAGCCCACAAAGTAGAGACTGATCTAGTAGAATGAGCTGTAATTCTCTGAGGCGGGGCTTGACCGACTCCAAATAAGCTTGATGAATCAAAAACTTTAACCACGAAGCCAAGGAAACAGAAGAAGCCTTCTGACCTTTCCTAGAACAAGAAAAGATAACAACTAGACTAGAAGTCTTCCTGAAATATTTAGTAGCTTTAACATAATATTTCAAAGCTCTTACCACATCCAACGAATGTAAGGATCTCTCCAAAGAATTCTTAGGATTAGGACACAAGGAGGGAACAACAATTTCTCTATTAATGTTGTTAGAATTCACAACCTTAGGTAAGAATTTAAATGAAGTCCACAAAACCGCCTTATCCTGATGAAAAATCAGAAAAGGAGATTCACAAGAGAGAGCGGATAATTCAGAAACTCTTCTAGCAGAAGAGATGGCCAAAAGGAACAACACTTTCCAAGAAAGTAGTTTAATGTCCAAAGAATGCATAGGCTCAAACGGAGGAGCCTGTAAAGCCTTCAAAACCAAATTAAGACTCCAGGGAGGAGAGATTGATTTAATGACAGGCTTGATACGAACCAAAGCCTGCACAAAACAATGAATATCAGGAAGTTTAGCAATCTTTCTGTGAAATAAAACAGAAAGAGCAGAGAATTGTCCTTTCAAGGAACTTGCAGACAAATCTTTATCCAAACCATCCTGAAGAAACTGTAAAATTCTAGGAATTCTAAAAGAATGCCAAGAGAATTTATGAGAAGAACACCATGAAATGTAAGTCTTCCAAACTCAATAATAAATCTTTCTAGAAACAGATTTATGAGCCTGTAACATAGTATTAATCACTGAGTCAGAGAAACCTCTATGACTAAGCACTAAGCGTTCAATCTCCATACCTTCAAATTTAATGATTTGAGATCCTGATGGAAAAACGGACCTTGAGATAGAAGGTCTGGCCTTAGTGGAAGTGGCCAAGGTTGGCAACTGGACATTCGGGCAAGATCCGCATACCAAAACCTGTGAGGCCATGCTGGAGCTACCAGCAGCACAAACAATTACTCCATGATGATCTTGGAGATCACTCTTGGAAGAGGAACTAGAGACGGGAAAACATAAGCTGGTTGATAACACCAAGGAAGTGTCAATGCATCTACTGCTTCCGCCTGAGGATCCCTGGACCTGGACAGGTACCTGGGAAGTTTTTTGTTTAGATGAGATGCCATCAGATCTATTTCTGGAAGCCCCCACATCTGAACAATTTGAGAAAACACATATGGGTAGAGAGATCATTCTCCCGGATGTAAAGTCTGACAACTGAGGTAATTCACTTCACAATTGTCTATACCTGGGATATGAACCGCAGAAATTAGACAGGAGCTGGATTCCGCCCAAACAAGTATCCGAGATACTTCTTTCATAGCTTGAGGACTGTGAGTCCCACCCTGATGATTGACATATGCCACAGTTGTGACATTGTCTGTCTAAAAACAAATGAATGGTTCTCTCTTCAACAGAGGCCAAAATTGAAGAGCCCTGAGAATCGCATGGAGTTCCAAAATATTGATTGGTAATCTCGCCTCTTGAGATTTCCAAACTCCTTGTGCTGTCAGAGATCCCCAAACAGCTACCCAACCTGAAAGACTTGCATCTGTTGTGATCACAGTCCAGGTTGGATGGACGGAAGAGGCCCCTAAAAATATACGATGGTGATCTAACCACCAAGTCAGAGAAAGTCGAACATTGGGATTTAAGGATATTAATTGTGATATCCTTGTATAATCCCTGCACCATTGGTTCAGCATACAAAGCTGGAGAGGTCTCATATGAAAACGTGCAAAGGGGATCGCGTCCGATGCTGCAGTCATGAGACCTAAAACTTCCATGCACATAGCTACTGAAGGGAATGACTGAGACTGAAGGTTCCGACAGGCTGCAACCAATTTCAAACATCTCTTGTCTGTTAGAGACAAAGTCATGGACACTGAATCTATCTAGAGACCTAAAAAGGTTACCCTTGTCTGAGGAATCAAAGAACTTTTTGGTAAATTGATCCTCCAACCATGTCTTGAAGAAACAACACTAATTTGTGTAAGATTCTGCAGAACATAAAGACTGAGCGAGTACCAAGATATTGTCCAAATAAGGAAACACTGCAATACCCTGCTCTCTGATTACAGAGAGTAGGGCACCTTTGAAAAGATTATTGGAGCTGTCGCTAGGCCAAAAGGAAGAGCAACAAATTGGTAATGCTTGTCCAGAAAAGAGAATCTCAGGAACTTATAATGATCTGGTTGAATCGGAATATGACGATATGCATCCTGTAAGTCTATTGTGGACATATAATGCCCTTGCTGAACAAAAGGCAGAATAGTCCTTATAGTCACCATTTTGAAAGTTGGTACTCTTACATATCGATTCAAAATCTTTAGATCCAAAACTGGTCTGAATGAATTCTCTTTCTTTGGAAAAATGAATAGATTTGAATAAAACCCCAGACCCTGTTCCTGAAACGAAACTGGCATGATTACCCCTGATAACTCCAGGTCTAAAAGACACTTCAGAAAAGCCTGAGCCTTTACTGGGTTTACCGGAATGTGTGAGAGAAAAAATCTTCTCACAGGCGGTCTTACTCTGAATCCTATTCTGTACCCCTGAGAGACAATACTCTGAATCCAATGATTTTGGATTGATCCAAACATCTTTGAAGAATTTTAATCTTCCCCCTACCAGCTGAGCTGGAATGAGGGCCGCACCTACATGCGGACTTGGGGGCTGGTTTTGATCTCTTAAATGGCTTGGATTTATTCCAATTTGAAGAAGGTTTCCAATTGGAAGCAGATTCCTTAGGGGAAGGATTAGGTTTCTGTTCCTTATTTTGACAAAAGGAATGAAAATGGTTAAAAGCTTTAGATTTACCCTTAGGTTTTTTATCCTGAGGCAAAAAAAAACTCCCTTCCCCCCAGTAACAGTTGAAAATATTGAATCCAACTGAGAACCAAATAATTTATTACCTTGGAAAGAAAGAGATAGCAATCTGGATTTAGAAGTCATATCAGCATTCCAAGATTTGAGCCACAAAGCTCTTCTAGCTAAAATAGCTAAAGACATAGATATAACATCAATTTTGATGATATCAAAAATGGCATCACAAATGAAATTATTAGCATGTTGAATCAACTTAACAATGCTAGATAAATCATGATCCGATACTTGTTGCGCTAAAGTATCCAACCAAAAAGTTGAAGCAGCTGCAACATCAGCCAAAGAAATTGCAGGCCGAAGAAGATGACCTGAATATAAATAACCTTTCCTGAGATAAGATTCAAGTTTCCTATCTAAAGGATCTTTAAAAGAAGTGCTATCTTCCGTAGGAATAGTAGTACGTTTAGCAAGAGTAGAGATAGGCCCATCAACTTTGGGGATCTTTTCCCAAAACTCCAATCTAACTTCTGGCAAAGGATACAATTTTTTAAACATACATACATAGTAACATAGTAACATAGTAGATAAGGTTGAAAAAAGACTGAAGTCCATCGAGTTCAACCTATACAAATCTAAAATACTTACAAAAAGCTCCAGTTAAGCTTAAATAACCCCATTAAACCTCGAAGAAGGAATAAATGAAGTACCAGGCTTATTCCATTCCTTAGAAATCATATCAGAAATAGCATCAGGAACTGGAAAAACCTCTGGAATAACCACAGGAGGTTTATAAACAGAATTTAAACGTTTACTAGTTTTAATATCAAGAGGACTAGTTTCCTCCATATCCAATGTAATCAACACTTCTTTTAACAAAGAATGAATATACTCCAATTTAAATAAATAAGAAGATTTATCAGTGTCAATATCTGAGGCAGGATCTTCTGAATCAGATAGATCCTCATCAGAGAAGGATAATTCAGTATGTTGCTGGTCATTTGAAATTTCATCAACCTTATGAGAAGTTTTAAAAGACCTTTTACGTTTATTAGAAGGCGGAATGGCAGACAAAGCCTTCTGAATGGAATCAGAAAGAAATTCTTTTAAATTCACCAGTATATCTTGTGCATTAGATGTTAAGGGAACAGCAACAGGCAATGAACTACTACTGATGGATACATTATCTGCATGTAAAAGTTTATCATGACAACTATTACAAACCACAGCTGGAGGTATACTCTCCACAAGTTTACAACAAATGCACTTAGCTTTGGTAGAACTGTTATCAGGCAGCAGGGATCCAGCAGTCAATTCTGAGACAGGAACAGATTGAGACATCTTGCAAATGTAAGAGAAAAAAACAACATATAAAGCAAAATTATCAATTTCCTTATATGTCAGTTTCAGGAAAGGGAAAAAATGCAAACATAATAGCCCTCTGACATAGAAAAAGGCAAGAGGCAAATAGGAATGGGGTCTAAAATAATGAAAATATTTGGCGCCAAGTATGATGCACAACAAACAGAAAAATATTTTTTGGCACCAAAAACGTCCGGAAACGACACACTCGCGTCATAGATGGTGCAACCTTGTGAAAGGACCCAGCGTCAACTAAGACGCCAGAAATGACGAAGAATGACGCAATAAATGACGAAGAATGACGCAATAAACTTTAGCATTTTCACATCCCTCTGACATTCACTGTATTCTGATAGGAAACGGGCTTCAAAAAAGATGAGAAGCGCATATCAACGTAGAAATCTTAGCACAAACTTACTTCACCACCTCCATAGGAGGCAAAGTTTGTAAAACTGAATTGTGGGTGTGGTGAGGGGTGTATTTATAGGCATTTAAAGGTTTGGGAAACTTTGCCCCTCCTGGTAGGATTGTATATCCCATACGTCACTAGCTCATGGACTCTTGCCAATTACATGAAAGAAATTAATATTTTTTTATATTTATATAGCTTATTTTACATTGTGTGGAACTGATCATTCATTAAACATATATATATATATATATATATATATATATATATATATATATATATATATATATATATATATATATATATATATATATATATATATATATATACATGGATATAAGAACGAATAAAGAAGTCTTTAGAAAAGCATAGCACTGCATGCAATTGTATATGCCTACAAGCAAAGGCATGCTAAAATGACAAGAGTATCTATAATTAATATTCAGACGGACATGTATAACAAAAGAAACAAGCCTGTAGGTAGATAACTTTAGACAAAATAGCCTATATAGGAGATTAAATAAAGGGACATATAATCAGAAGTTATAAATAAATATCCAAGGCATATTAATAATAGTTTCAAAATGAAAAGT
The DNA here is from genome assembly GCF_027579735.1 of Bombina bombina. Classification (NCBI taxonomy): domain Eukaryota; kingdom Metazoa; phylum Chordata; class Amphibia; order Anura; family Bombinatoridae; genus Bombina; species Bombina bombina. Next base: position 1,427,368,504 of record NC_069500.1, read on the forward strand.
TATACACCAATGAACAATTTAAGATCCCACATTTCATTTATGCCATTTGGATACCCCGTTTGTAATTTATGTATCCATAGTACTTCCTTTCTATTTAATATAGCTAATCTGTCTCCCCCTGTGATTCTTTTTGGTACCCAATCAATAGCTTGAAATTCAAATAAGGATAGAAAATATTTATCTTACGATATTGTTTACTATACATAGTAGAGAACACAAGATTTTTGTTACCAAAATCTTCCCTAATTTTATCGCTCAGGAGATCCTTTCTATTCATGGACCTCATTACAGTGATTCTGTAAGGCTACTTTCCTTATACCCTCTCTCCATCAACTGATTTTTTAGGGCTTGGGAATGTCTCTCATAATCACTCAGTTTTGTGCAATTGCTGCGTAGTCTCATAAATTATCCCTTAGGGATCTTTTTTTTTTCTTCTGTTCACCAGTTTGTATGTGCATTGGGAATCCCCTTTTTAAACGATGTTTGAAATAAAACTTTTGGATTTTAACTTTTCAATTGTGGTACAGCCTGCAACTCATTTTTCCTTTTGAATCTTTGCTTGTTATTTGACAGTGTTTGGGATATGCTGTCAACTCCTCTCCCCTCCCCCTACCTACACAGATCATTGTGGCTGGATCCAGAATTCAACAGTTTACCTCTTTGGATAGCTTGCCCACCCGCTTGTCGTGGGGCTGGTTTGTTCTGCACTGTGACCGGTGATTGGGACCGCTTCAAATGAGAAAGTAAATACCGTGTTTTTACTTATACAAATCATCTGTTATTCCGATTTGTGTAAATTAGGCATCGGAGTGCTATATCACCCTGGTTAACACAAATGCTGTGGCTATTATAGTAAATTGTGAAGTGAGCCTCTGTTTAAACAGTCTATTGCCCTATGGATCTAAATATTTAACATAGGAATTGGGAGTAAGGAGAGGTTTGTTACCAACCCTGAGCTATGTTAATAGCAATACACTCTTTGATTTAATGTGTTAGTGGTGAATTGTTCTATTTCAATATATTTTCCTGTATTCAATAAGAGTGAATAATGACTTAAATATTTGAAAGTTTTACTGATAACTGACAATATGGCTTATGGAAACATTGCACAAAGGCGTACCTAATTGGAGTCTCTTATTAAAAGCACTACAACCCAAGACAGTACACAGGGAGACATAGGTATATTGTTCTCTAACAAAGAAAAATTGAGCATAAAAAAACTAAGATTGTGGTGGGACATTGAATTTCTACAGCTTTATATTGATGAATATAAAGTTCCTAGAGGACTCAGGATGAAAAAATACCCTGCAAATGATAGAGCTGATAAAGAGTTCATGAGTGTTTGGAACGAGACCCGCACTAAATGCTCACTCATTCTTATGAATAAATTACTAAACAAAAAGAAAAAAAGACAGAGAAAGCATTCTCAATGAGCTTACAGAGTTACAAGAGAAAATTGAGATTCAGAAGGATGATAGTAAATATGGAGCTTACAATGAACAGTTTAATGAAACCCTTGGTAAACATGATACAGAATTAACAGAAAGGAAGATTAATAAATATCATAGGGATTGCAAAGACTATGAATTGGATGTGGTCTATAATTGGAACACCAGCAATGGGGGCTCAAATAAAACAAAGAAGGGAAAGTTCTGCAACAGAAGAAGAAACACTGGACCAAGGAAGGTCCAGGAAGGAGTTCTAATTACTCATCAGAGGGCACACAAAATGTCACAGAAACTACTGATATAGAAGCTTAAATTGAGGTTTATACTGAGAAACAGATAACCACAGATAAAGACCTGTGAGCCAGACCTAAAGAAACCAAGGGCCGAAAGTCACTATCAGAGCTAGTCACAAAAGGAGGTGCTTCTACACAAGCAATACGATCACCAATTGATGCATCAGAACAGGTCCTTCATGCATCAACACCAAGATACCCAAGTAGAGCCAATAGGAGAGGAAAAAACAGAAAACATTAGAGGGACTAAATCTAATGAGTTTATCCAGCTTTACACTCACCAAGGATCAATATAATATACTATCTAAAGGACTTGGATATGCTCCCTCTAGTGACTTTGATTTGTTTAATACCTTGCTAAACCTTAAAGGGATAGTCAAATAAAAAAAAAATCATGATTTAAATAGGGCATGTCATTTTATACAACTTTCCAATTTACTTTTATTACCAATTTTGCTTTGTTCTCTTAATATTCTTAGTTGAAAATTAAATCTAGGAGGTATATATGCTAATTTCTTAGACCTTGAAGGCCACCTCTAATCTGAATGCATTTTGACAGTTCTTCACCACTAGAGGGCATTAGTTCATGTGTTTCATATAGATAACATTGAGCTCATGGATGTGAAGCTCCTAAGAGCAAGCACTGATTGCAAAATTGGGGAATGGGTAATAAAGGGATTATCTACCTTTTTAAACAAAAAAAAATCTGGTATTTACTGTCCCTTTAATAAATTTGTAAGAAAGGTTACTTCAAGGAAACATTTTTTTGGTATAGATGATTAAATGATTTCAGGTGATAATCAGGTTGAAAGTCTAGATAATAACATCCTTTTTTCTGACTTGGAAAATTTAGATTTTAAAGAATTATGTGGGCTAACAGATTTAGCTTTCTTTAATAGGGAAAGTCTCAGGTACAATGTATGTGCTTTGGGAATCCCCTTTTTAAACGATGTTTGAAATAAAACATTGGATTTTAATTTTTCAATTGTGGTACAGCCTGCAACTCCTATTTCCTTTTGAATCTTTGCTTGTTATTTGACAGTGTTTGGGATACGCTGTCTGGGAGTTTGCTATCAACTACTCTCCCCTCCCCCTACCTACACAGATCATTGTGGCTGGATACGGAATTCAACAGTTTACCTTTCAGGCTTGCTGTATTGATTCTCTGTTAAAGTAAGATTGTCTGTTTAAGTATTATAGTTAGCTAACAAAGGTAGTTAGGCAAACAAGGTTTTGGGGTAACCAAGGGGAAATATATTTATTTAATACTTTTAAGTTAAACCTATTATTAAGAATGTGTGAGAATCTCATTCAGTGTACAGCTTGCCACATGTTTGCATCACTGGAGCAGCCGCTTCTGGGATTATATGTTTGTGGCAAGTGTGAGCATATTGTCTCTTTAGAAACTCGTATTGGGGATCTGGAGGAACGAATTGCAACACTACATGAAATTCAGACACTTGAAAGGGAAATGGATAGGACTGAGCTGGTTGTTAATGGTTCTAGCAGTGGGAATCGGGATGATTCAGATGAGGAGACTCCAGGATGTATCTGGGTCACAGTTAGAGGGCGAAGTAAAGGTAAGCGGAAGAGACAGGCCAGTTCTGAGCTGGTACACCCCAATAGATTTGCCAGATTAAGTGAAGATGTTGGGGATATCAGTTCAGGGGTGGCAGTGTCAGAGAGGGCTGTGTTGCCTAGTATAGTGAACAGTCCTTTAGCTGTGGAACAGGAGCATACTATGGTGGGCAGTCCTTCAGACATGGTAGAGGGGCATACTATAGTTAACAGTCCTTCAGTCATGGAAGAGGGGCATACAAGTCAGGGCCAGAGGCAGATGTTGGTGGTAGGAGACTCTATTATTAGGAAGGTTGATAGGGTAATTTGTCATCCAGACCCTTTACATAGAACAGTTTGCTGTCTTCCAGGGGCTCGTGTTAGGCATATTGTGGAGCGTATTTATAGATTGTTAGAGGGATGTGGGTCTGATCCTGCAGTCATGGTGCATATTGGTACTAATGAAGGAATCGGTGGGAGATGGAGAGTCCTAAAAAATGACTTCAGGGAGTTAGGTAGCAAGCTTAAAGCAAGGACCTCCAAAGTAATATTTTCTGAGATATTACCAGTGCCGTGTGCTAATTCAGTAAGGCAGAAGGAGTTAAGGTCTGTTAATTCATGGCTAAAAACATGGTGTAAAAATGAGGGGTCTGACTTTTTAGAGCACTGGGCTGATTTTTCATTAGGGTACAATTTGTACAGTAAGGGTGGATTGCACCTGAATGACATGGGTGCAGGTGTGTTGGGGGAAAGGATGGTAGCAAGTTTAGAGAACCTTTTAAACTAGGCAAAGGGGGGGAGGGTCAGTTAGAACAAAATAGAACAGAGAGATCAGTCTGTGAATATGACAATCCCTTAATATCTCAAGGAAGGGCTGACTTAAGAAATGTCACATTAGAAAATATAGAGGAAAGCACACCAAGTAGCAGCAGAAAGCACATGAAAATTAAATGTATGACAACAAATGCAAGAAGCATGACAGGTAAAATGGGGGAGCTGACGCTCTTAGTTGCAGAAGAGGACTATGATGTTATCAGTATAACTGAAACTTGGTGGGATGATTCACATGACTGGGCAGTTAACTTAGAGGGGTATACATTATTTAGGAGGGACAGGAATAACAAAAGGGGTGGAGGAATCTGCATGTATATTAAACCTAACCTTAAACCTACAATAAGGGAAGATATTTATGATACAAGTGACAATGTAGAGACCCTGTGGGTTGAAATAAAGAGTGGGGGGAAAAATCCTAAAAAAATATTACTAGGAACATGCTACAAGCCTCCCAACATTAGTGACCCGGAGGAAACTCAACTACTTATCCAAATAGGTAAGGCTGCTAATAACAGTGCTGTAATTATGGGAGATTTTAACTACCCTGATATAAACTGGGCCAATGAAACTAGTAATTCAGCTAAGGGGGATAGATTTTTAAATGTTCTCAGGGATAACTTCTTGTCACAATTAATAGAGGAGCCAACTAGGAGTAAAGCTATATTGGATTTAGTGCTATCAAACAATACAGATATAATATCAAACATAGAAGTTAAAGAACATTTGGGTAACAGTGATCATAACATGGTCACATTTGAAATCTATTTTCATATGCAGTGTTTTAAAGGCTTAACTAAGACTTTTAATTTCAAGAAAGCAAAATTCAACGATTTAAGGAAATCATTAAATAATATAAATTGGGACAATGTATTTTCTAATAAAAATACAGAGAATAAATGGATAATATTTAAAAATGTGTTAAATAAATATACATATCAACACATACCATATGGTTATAAAAATAAAAATAAAAAAACAAAGCCGTTATGGCTAAATAAAAATGTGTTAAGAGAAATTAGGAAAAAACGTAGGGCATTTAAATTATTAAAAGAAAATAGTACAGACTCAGCATACAATATTTATAAGGAATGTAACAAAGCATGCAAAAAAGCAATCAAATTAGCCAAAATTGAAAATGAAAAATTAATTGCCAAGGATTCTAAGTCTAACCCTAAAAGGTTCTTTAAGTACATAAATAGCAAAAAATCTAAGAAGGATAATATAGGTACATTAAAATGCGTGGAGGGTAGCATGATAAATAATGACAGGGAGAAGGCTGAGGTACTAAACCAGTTTTTTTCTTCAGTATACACAAGAGAGGAACCATTGAATGCTACTTTGGAACAGAATAGAACATGCCAGTCCATACCACTAACTGGGTTTTGTTTAGAGGATATCAGGAAAAAACTGGAAAATATTAAGGTAAATAAAACTCCAGGCCCAGATGGAATACACCCAAGGGTGTTAAGGGACCTTAGCACTGTTATAGACAAACCTTTACTCTTAATTTTTCAAGACTCATTATCCTCAGGCATGGTACCCCAGGATTGGCGTAAAGCTGATGTGGTGCCACTCTTCAAAAAGGGAAGCAGGGATGATCCAGGAAGCTATAGACCAGTTAGTCTGACATCAATAGTGGGGAAGATATTTGAAGGGATTATAAGGGATTATATTGATGAGCATATTCGTGTAAACAAGATTATGAGTTCTAATCAGCATGGCTTTAGGAGAAATAGATCATGTCAAACTAATCTAATTAGATTCTACGAGGAAGTAAGTAAAAATATAGATAAAGGGGAATCAGTTGATGTGATATACTTAGATTTTGCAAAGGCATTTGATACAGTGCCACATGAGAGATTAATGCACAAAATTAAGGGACTGGGAATAGCTGAAAATGTTAGCTCATGGATAAATAACTGGATAAAAGATAGGGAGCAACGAGTAGTAGTAAATGGATCATACTCAGATTGGACAAAGGTAATCAGTGGCGTCCCCCAGGGATCAGTACTGGGCCCTGTTCTTTTTAATATTTTTAGAAATGACTTGGAGCAAGGATTAAATAGCGACATCTCTATTTTTGCAGATGATACTAAGTTAAGTAAGGTCATAAGGTCAGAGCAGGACGAACTCTCTTTACAAAGGGATTTGCTAAAATTAGAACTATGGGCAAGTGAATGGAAAATGAGATTTAATATGGAAAAATGCAAGGTTCTACATTTTGGAAGTAAAAATAAGCAGGCTACGTATTTTTTAAATGGGACAAGACTTAGCCAAACACAGGAGGAAAGGGATTTGGGAGTAGTAATAGATAACAAGCTAAAGATGGGTGCACAATGCAGGGCAGCGGCTTCAAAGGCTAATAAGATACTAGCATGTATTAAAAGAGGCATTGATTCAAGGGAGGAAAGCATAATTCTGTCATTATATAAAGCCCTGGTAAGACCTCACCTTGAGTTTGGAGTGCAGTTCTGGGGACCAATTGCTAAAAAAGATATTGCAGAACTAGAAAAAGTTCAGAGAAGGGCCGCAAAGCTAATAAGGGGATTGGAGAAATTAACCTATGAGGAGAGGCTAGACAAACTGGGTCTGTTTTCTTTAGAAAAAAGGCGCTTGAGAGGTGACATGATTACTTTATATAAATATATTCAAGGCCCATATATAGAGATGGCAGAAGCTCTGTTTATTCCAAGAAAATTGTTTCTGACAAGAGGTCATAATTTAAGGTTGGAGGAAAGGAGATTTAATCTCCTGCAACGGAAACGTTTTTTCACTGTAAGAGCAATAAAATTGTGGAACTCATTACCAAAGGAGGTAGTGAATGCCAATACCATAGATACATTTAAAAATAGTCTGGATACATTTCTGTATATAAACAAAATTCATGGATATGATTGCTAGTATTAAATGGGTCACATTTTAATGGGGTTATTTAAGCTTAACTGGAGCTTTTTGTAAGTATTTTAGATTTGTATAGGTTGAACTCGATGGACTTCAGTCTTTTTTCAACCTTATCTACTATGTTACTATGTTACCTCTTTGGATAGCTTGCCCACCCGCTTGTCGTGGGGCCGGTTTGTCTGCACTGTGACTGCTTCAAATGAGAAGGTAAATACCGTGTTTTTACTTATACACATCATCTGTTGTTCCGATCTGTGTAAATTAGGCATCAGAGTGCTATATCACCCTGGTTAACACAAACGCTGTGGCTATTATACTGAATTATGAAGTGAGCCTCCATTTAAACAGTCTATTGCCCTATAGATCTAAATATTTAACATAGGAATTGGGAGTAAGGAGAGGTTTGTTACCAACCCTGAGTTATATTAAAATCAATACACTCTTTTTGATTTAATGTTTGAGTGGTGAATTGTTCTATAACTAAATGAGAGTACTGGCTTATATACAACAATCTACCAATCCCTAATCATCTAAAAAGACACACTTCTTACACAGGTGTGTATGAACCGAATTGCTCTTAATAGCACTGCTTTGTATTAGTAAGGATTATATACGCTTAACTACATTTCATAGTACCCATATTATAGATTACAGTTATCAGTAAGCCCATATCATGTACCACATTATAAAAACAACAATAAATACCTTGATGTAAATATAATGTTACCCTTAGTGTCTCCTATTTATGATCCATTGTAGCTATAATACCCCTGATCTATTGTTATCATGGATCTTATGACCCAGTTCCCGATCTTCAAGTTTGTGCAGATATTATGATTGACAAATAATTTGTCCTTCTTATTAAAAATGACGTGTCCTTAGTCAGCGAGATATATGTTTTCCATTATCATATTTACATGAGCATGTGAATATACTGATCGTCTTACGTGTCATCATATTTCTATGGATGATACTCACAAGTGATTCCCAAGCCTCTGTGTAACATTATATTTTGCACTATGTTAATCGCTAGAAACTATTTTAATCAAGACTAGAACTATCCCTTGTAAAAGGAATGATTTAACTTCTGCATGTTTCAGAGAACGCGTCATTTGACTCAACTACTCACAAGATTTTCTCATTCTGGCCAATAGGGGATGTCCTATAATTAGAGCCGAAACACGATTAGTCAGATAGATTTAAAAATATCTTTCATGAGACAGACCTATTCGTACATCATCAAAGCTAGTGTGTATATTTTATAGGATGCTTCTTTAATCTTATCGCAATGGGCACTGTGTTTTAAGCGATCTTCAATTTTAATAAATATTCCCTCTTACATCTAATGGCCGCAGTTTATTGAGGATTTTTCTTAAAGTCAAGTGTCCACGCTGATTGGACTAGAATTATTTATACATTTATTCAATGAGAATTTCTTATCTCCATAAGCTAGTATGAAAATACATGCCTAAAGTGACCAAGGGGACTATTGTAAACTGTATCTCATAATTGTTTGGCATTATAAATTAACATATTTGTGTCCAATGATATGGAACATGTATTTCTCTAACGGTCTTCTGAGACATAAAGTCAGTCCATTATTTCTTTTTAGGAGTTTCCTTTATTGACCAAGAACGCTTCCATTACCTCCAACTTAGTAATGAATATTTAAAAGGAAGCTACATTTATTATAATAAAGGTCATGTATCTTAAGAAAGATGGATGGCCTTTATTATAATAAGTGTATCTCCCTTTTAAATATTCAGTGCCAATAAGAGCAATTCGGTTCATACACACCTGTGTAAGAAGTGTGTCTTTTTAGATGATTAGGGATTGGTAGATTGTTGTATATAAACCAGTACTCTCATTTAGTTCACAGAAGCCTAAGGAAACAGACAGAGATCTGAGAAACGCATTGCTTTCTGTTTTAAATATACAGGGTCAACACTAGACCCCTGTTTTTATTTGCATTTTATTACATTTGGAATTTTCATCTATACCTGAGAGTCTGAGCTTTCTTCCCCATTGAGAACACCTGGGAGCACGTTTCTCACGTTGGGACAGTGAGCTGGGATACTGTAAGTTCCCAGTCTGCCTTACTCAGCACAATTGGGTGCTGCTATACTTGTGAGTATGTACTTGCACCTTCTTATAAAACACAGTGTCACTACTTTATCACACTAGGAGGCGCCCCTGTCTTGTAATTTCCCTCACAGAATAAGTCTGCAGTCTGATTGTTTTATTTTGACAAGGAGCTGACTCTATCTGGCAAGGTCCTTTTACGTGGAACATCCCTGGTTCAGATTGGAGACCTGGAATCCTATTAAAGGACTGACTGACCTGGAAACCAACTAAAGGACTGATATTCCAAACAGTTAAGATGTATTGAGACAAATGTCTATTGGTGTATTATACATATTGATTATATTTAACTGAGTGTCAAATATTGCAAAAAGTTAACTATTATTGTTGTCTTAGAAATTTGATACTAGTTTAACATTTTAATTTTAAATCCTTTTTGCACCCCCTAGAGTTGACACAAGGAATTGTGTTTCAACAGAATAGGAGTAACAAAGATATTTGAACTAGACATGTGCGCCACTAAAAAATTAGTTTTGTTTCCTTTCGTTTTAGTTAAAAAATAATTTAATTTCGTCAAATTAGATTAGTTAAGTTTTTTTTTTTTTTTTAAATACGGCAATTTAGTTTCATTGCGTTAAATCGTTTTTTCGTATCCATTTGTTTTTTCAGATCCATTCGGATTCAATGTTGTGAAACAAAATTATGTAAAACTGCCGCCGCCACCCACGCCACCACTAAATAAAGCTATAAACCCCTAAAGCGCCGTCCCCCACATCGTCAACACTACCTAAACCTATTAACCCCTAAACTGCAGCCCCCCACATCGCCGACACTAACTAAATCACTAAATAAAGTTATTAACCCCTAAAGCACTGTTCCACGACATTGCCAACACTAACTAAACCTATTAACCCCTAAACCCCCCCCCACATCGGCAACACTACCTTAACCTTTAAACCCCTAAACTACCGTTACCAAACATCGCCAACACTAACTAAATCACTAAATAAAGTATTAACCCCAAAACCACTGACACAAACTAAACCTATTAACCCCTAAACTGCACCACCCCACATCACCAACACTACCTAAACCTATTAACCCCTACACTGCCATTCCCAAACATCGGTAACATTAACTAAACTAGAACTAGAACTAGAGTTCTGCGTTAGCCGTCCAAACCAGTGTTAGGGGGTCCTAACGCTGGTTTTGGCCGCCCGCTGGTGTTTAGAGTCAGTCAGGAAAGGGTCTAACGCTCACTTTACAGCCGCGACTTTTCCATACCGCAGATCCCCTTACGTCAATTGCGTATCCTATCTTTTCAATGGGATCTTTCTAACGCTGGTATTTAGAGTCTTGGCTGAAGTGAGCGTTAGAACTCTAACGACAAAACTCCAGCCGCAGAAAAAAGTCAGGAGTTAAGAGCTTTATGGGCTAACGCCGGTTCATAAAGCTCTTAACTACTGTGCTCTAAAGTACACTATCAATAAATTAATTAAATAAACTACCTACAATTATCTACAATTAAATCAACTAAATTAAATTACAAAACAAACAAACACTAAATTACAAAAAAAACAACAACACTAAATTACAAAAAACAAACAAACACTAAATTACAAAAAATAAAAAAAGATTGGGAGAATTTTATACTAATTACACCTACTCTAAGCCCCCTAAAAAAATAACAAAGCCCCCCAAAATAAAAAAATGCCCTACCCTATTCTAAAATAAAAAGTTTACAGCTCTTTTACCTTACCAGGCCTTTTGCGGGGCATGCCCCAAAGAATTCAGCTCTTTTGCCTGTAAAAAAAACATACAATACCCCCCACCAACATTACAACCCACCACCCACATACCCCTAATCTAACCCAAACCCCCCTTAAAAAACCTAACACTAAGCCCCTGAAGATCTCCCTACCTTATATTCACCACGCCGGGTATCACCGATCCGTCCAGAAGAGGCTCCGAAGTCTTCATCCTATCCGGCAAGAAGAGGTCCAGAAGAGGGTCCGAAGTCTTCATCCTATCCGGCAAGAAGAGGACATCCGGACCGGCAAACATCTTCATCCAAGCGGCATCTTCTATCTTCATCCATCCGACGAGGAGCGGCTCCATCTTCAAGACCTCCGGCGCGGAACATCCTCTTCTCCCGACCACTAGACGACGAATGAAGGTTCCTTTAAGGGACGTCATCCAAGATGGCATCCCTCGAATTCCGATTGGCTGATAGGATTCTATCAGCCAATCGGAATTAAGGTAGGAAAAATCTGATTGGCTGATTGAATCAGCCAATCAGATTCAAGTTCAATCCGATTGGCTGATTGGATCAGCCAATCAGATTGAGCTCGCATTCTATTGGCTGATTGGAATTTATTGATAGTGTAGTGTTAGGTTTAATTGTAACTTAGGTTAGGATTTATTTTACTGGTAATTTTGTAATTATTTTAACTAGGTAGCTATTAAATAGTTATTAACTATTTAATAGCTATTGTACCTGGTTAAAATAAATACAAAGTTGCCTGTAAAATAAATATTAATCCTAAAATAGCTACAATGTAATTATTATTTATATTGTAGCTATATTAGGGTTTATTTTACAGGTAAGTATTTAGCTTTAAATAGGAATAATTTATTTAATAAGATTTATTTTATTTCGTTAGATTTAAATTATATTTAACTTAGGGGGGTGTTAGGGTTAGACTTAGCTTTAGGGGTTAATACATTTATTATAGTAGCGGCGAGGTCTGGTCGCAGATTAGGGGTTAATACTTGAAGTTAGGTGTCAGCGATGTTAGGTAGGGCAGATTAGGGGTTAATACTATTTATTATAGGGTTTTTGAGGCGGGAGTGAGGCGGTTTAGGGGTTAATACATTTATTATAGTGGCGGCAAGGTCCGGTCGGCAGATTAGGGGTTAATAAGTGTAGGTAGGTAGCGGCGGCGTTGGGGGGGGCATATTAGGGGTTAATAAATATAATATAGGTGTCGGCGATGTTAGGGGCAGCAGATTAGGGGAACATAGCTTTAATGTAGGTTGCGGCGGTGTCCGGAGCGGCAGATTAGGGGTTAAAAGTGTAATGCAGGGGTCAGCGATAGCAGGGGCGGCAGATTAGGGGTTAATAAGTATAAGGTTAGGGGTGTTTAGACTCGGGGTTCATGTTAGGGTGTTAGGTGCAGACTTAGGAAGTGTTTCCCCATAGGAAACAATGGGGCTGCATTAGGAGCTGAACGCTGCTTTTTTGCAGGTGTTAGGTTTTTTTTCAGCTCAAACTGCCCTATTGTTTCCTATGGGGGAATCGTGCACGAGCACATTTTTTAAGCTGGCCGCGTCCGTAAGCAACGCTGTTATTGAGGGTTGAAGTGGCGGTAAATATGCCTGTACGCTCCCTTTTTGGAGCCTAACGCAGCCCTTCAGAAAACTCTCAATACCAGCGTTGTTTAAAAGGTGCGGGGGAAAAAAACATGCGTAGCTAACGCACCCCTTCTAACGCAAAACTCTAAATCTAGGTGTCAATAAAGTATTAACCCCTAAACTGCCATTCCCCAACATCACTGAAACTAACTAAACCTATTAACCCCTAAACCTAACCTGAAACCTAACATCCCCTAACTTTAACATAATTAAAATAGAGTTAAATTAAAGTTACAATTATTAACTAAATAATAACTATTTAAAAATAAATACAAACTTACCTGTGAAATAAAACCTAAGCTAGCTACAATATAACTAATAGTTATATTGTAGCTAACTTAGGTTTTATTTTATTTTCACAGGTAAGTTTAAATTTATTTTAACTAGGTAGACTAGTTAGTAAATAGTTATTAACTATTTAATAACTACCTAGTTAAAATAAATACAAACTTATCTGTGAAATAAAACCTAATCTGCCTTACACTAAAACCTAACATTACAAAAATAAAAACACAACATTACAAAAATAAAAAAACATAATTTATGTAAGAACTTAACTGATAAATTCATTTTTTCATATTGTCAAGAGTCCATGAGCTAGTGACGTATGGGATATACAATCCTACCAGGAGGGGCAAAGTTTCACAAACCTCAAAATGCCTATAAATACACCCCTCACCACATCCACAATTCAGTTTAACGAATAGCCAAGAAGTGGGGTGATAAAGAAAGGAGTAAAAAGCATCAAAAAAGGAATTTGGAAATAATTGTGAATATACAAAAAAATCATAACCACCATAAAAAAGGGTGGGCCTCATGGATTCTTGCCAATATGAAAGAAATGAATTTATCAGGTAAGTTCTTATATAAATTATGTTTTCTTTCATGTAATTGGCAAGAATCCATGAGCTAGTGACGTATGGGATAGCAATACTCAAGATGTGGAACTCCACGCAAGAGTCACTAGAGAGGGAGGAACAAAATAAAAACAGCCATTTTGCTGAAAAAAATAAATCCACAACCCAAATATAAGTTTATTCTCAAAAAAGAAAAAGAAAAACTTAAATCATAAGCAGAAGAATCAAACTGAAACAGCTGCCTGAAGAACTTCCCTACCAAAAACTGCTTCCGAAGAAGCAAACACATCAAAATGGTAGAATTTAGTAAATGTATTCAAAGAAGACCAAGTTGCTGCTTTGCACATCTGATCAACTGAAGCTTTATTCTTAAAAGCCCAAGAAGTGGAGACTGATCTAGTAGAATGAGCTGTAATTCTCTGAGGTGGGGCTTTACCTGACTCCAGATAAGCTTGATGAATCAAAAGCTTTAACCACGATGCCAAAGAAACGGCAGAAGCCTTCTGACCTTTCCTGGAACCAGAAAAGATAACAAATAGACTAGAAGTCTTCCTGAAATCTTTAGTGGCTCCAACATAATATTTCAGAGCTCTTACCACATCCAAAGAATGTAAAGATCTCTCCAAAGAATTCTTAGGATTAGGACACAAAGAAGGGACAACAATTTCTCTATTAATGTTGTTAGAATTCACAACCTTAGGTAAGAATTTAAATGAAGTCCGCAAAACTGTCTTATCCTGATGAAAAATCAGAAAAGGAGATTCACAAGAGAGAGTGGATAATTTAGAAACTCTTCTAGCAGAAGAGATGGCCAAAGGGAACAACACTTTCCAGGAAAGTAGTTTAATGTCCAAAGAATGCATAGGCTCAAATGGAGGAGCCTGCAAAGCCTTCAAAACCAAATTAAGACTCCAAGGAGGAGAGATTGATTTAATGAAAGGCTTGATACGAACCAAAGCCCGTGCAAAACAATGAATATCAGGAAGTTAAGCAATTTTCCTGTGGAATAAAACAGAAAGAGCAGAGATTTGTCCTTTCAAGGAACTTGAAGACAAACCTATATCCAAACCATCCTGAAGAAACTGTAAAATTCTAGGAATTCTAAAAGAATGCCAAGAGAATTTATGAGAAGAACACCATGAAATGTAAGTCTTCCAAACTCGATAATAAATATTTCTAGAAACAGATTTATGAGCCTGCAACATAGTATTAATCACTGAATCAGAAAAACCTCTATGACTAAGCACTAAGCGTTCAATTTCCATACCTTCAAATTTAATGATTTGAGATCCTGATGGAAAAACAGACCTTGAGATATAAGGTCTGGCCTTAATGGAAGTGGCCAAGGTTGGCAACTGGACATTCGAACAAGATCCGAATACCAAAATCCGTGAGGCCATGCTGGAGCCACCAGCAGCACAAACGATTACTCCATGATGATTTTGGAGATCACTCTTGGAAGAAGAACTAGAGGCTGGAAAATAACACCAAGGAAGTGTCGACGCATCCACTGCTTCCGCCTGAGGATCCTTGGACCTGGACAGGTACCTGGGAAGTTTTTTGTTTAGATGAGAAGCCATCAGATCTATTTCTGGAAGCCCCCACATCTGAAAAATTTGAGAAAACCCATCTGGATGGAGAGACCATTCTCCCGGATGTAAAGTCTGATGACTGAGGTAATCCACTTCCCAATTGTCTATACCTGGGATATGAACCGCAGAAATTAGACAGCAGCTGGATTCTGCCCAAACAAGTATCTGAGATACTTCTTTGATAGCTTGAGGACAGTGAGTCCCACCCTGATGATTGACATATGCCACAGTTGTGACATTGTCTGTCTGAAAACAAATGAACGGTTCTCTCTTCAACAGAGGCCAAAACTGAAGAGCCCTGAGAATCGCACGGAGTTCCAAAATATTGATTGGTAATCTCGCCTCTTGAGATTTCCAAACTCCTTGTGCTGTCAGAGATCACCAAACAGCTCCCCAACCTGAAAGACTTGCATCTGTTGTGATCAAAGTCCAGGTTGGACGAACGAAAGAGGCCCCTAAAATTAAACGATGGTGAATTAACCACCAAGTCAGAGAAAGTTGAACATTGGAATTTAAGGATATCAATTGTAATATCCTTGTATAATCCCTGCACCATTGGTTCAGCATACAAAGCTGAAGAGGTCTCATGTTAAAACGAGCAAAGGGGATAATGTCCGATGCTGCAGTCATGAGACCTAAAACTTCCATGCACATAGCTACCGAAGGGAATGACTGAGACTGAAGGTTCTGACAGGCTGCAACCAATTTCAAACGTCTCTTGTCGGTTATAAACAAAGTCATGGACACTGAATCTATCTGGAAACCTAAAAAGGTTATCCTTGTCTGAGGAATAAAATAACTTTTTGGTAAATTGATCCTCCAACCATGTCTTTGAAGAAACAACACTAGTTGATTCACGTGAGATTCTGAAGAACGTAAAGACTGAGCGAGTACCAATATATAGTCCAAATAAGGAAACACCACAATACCCCACTCTCTGATTACAGAGAATAGGGCACTGAGAACCTTTGAAAAGATTCTTGGAGCTGTTGCTAGGCCAAAAGGAAGAGCAACAAATTGGTAATGCTTGTCTAGAAAAGAGAATCTCAGGAACTCATAGTGATCCGGATGAATTGGAATATGAAGATATGCATCCTGTATGTGTATTGTGGACATAATGTCCTTGCTGAACAAAAGGCAGAATAGTCTTTATAGTCACCATCTTGAAAGTTGGTACTCTTACCTATCGATTCAAAATCTTTAGATCCAAAACTGGTCTGAATGAGTTTTCTTTCTTTGGAACAATGAATAGATTTGAATAAAACACCATGCCCTGTTCCTGAAACGGAACTGGCATGATTACCCCTGATAACTCCAGGTCTGAAACACACTTCAGAAAAGCCTGAACCTTTACTGGATTTGCTGGAATGCATGAGAGAAAAAATGTTCTCACAGGTGGTCTTACTCTGAATCCT
Organism: Bombina bombina; assembly: GCF_027579735.1. Lineage (NCBI taxonomy): Eukaryota > Metazoa > Chordata > Amphibia > Anura > Bombinatoridae > Bombina > Bombina bombina. The sequence goes on from NC_069500.1 coordinate 1,427,384,897, forward strand.
ATTCTGTACCCCTGAGAGACAATACTCTGAATCCAATGATTTTGGACCGAACTGATAAAAACATCTTTGAAGAATTTTAATCTGCCCCCTACCAGCTGAGCTGGAATGAGGGTCGCACCTTCATGCGGACTTGTGGGCTGGCTTTGATCTCTTAAAAGGCTTGGATTTAATCCAATTTGAGGAAGGCTTCCAATTGGAAACAGATTCCTTTGGGGAAGGATTAGATTTCTGTTCCTTATTATGTCTAAAGGAACGAAAACGGTTAGAAGCTTTAGATTTGATTTTTAGGTTTTTTATCCTGAGGCAAAAAACTCCCTTCCCCCCAGTAACAGTTGAAATTATTGAATCCAACTGAGAACCAAATAATTTATTACCTTGGAAAGAAAGAGAAAGCAATATGGCCTTAGAAGTCATATCAGCAGCATTCCAAGATTTGAGCCACAAAGCTCTTTTAGCTAAAATAGCTAAAGACATATATCTAACATCAATTTTGTTCATATCAAAAATGGCATCACAAATGAAATTATTAGCATGTTGAATCAACTTAACAATGCTAGACAAATCGTGATCTTATACTTGTTGTGCTAAAGTTTCCAACCAAAAAGTTGAAGCAGCTGCAACATCAGCCAAAGAAATTGCAGGCCTAAGAAGATGACCTGAATATAAATAAGCCTTCCCTAGATAAGATTCAAGTTTCCTAACTAAAGGATCTTTAAAAGAAGTACTATCTTCCGTAGGAATAGTAGTATGTTTAGCAAGATTAGAGATAGCCCCATCAACTTTGGGGATTTTCCCCAAAACTCCAATCTAACTTCTGGCACAGGATACAATTTTTTAAACCTTGAAGAAGGAATAAAATAAGTACCAGGCATATTCCATTCTTTAGAAATCATATCACAAATAGCATCAGGAACTGGAAAAACCTCTGGAATAACCACAGGCGGTTTATAAACAGAATTTAAATGTTTACTAGTTTTAATATCAAGAGGACTAGTTTCCTCCATATCCAATGTAATCAACACTTCTTTTAATAAAGAACGAATATACTCCATTTTAACTAAATAAGAGGATTTGTCATTGTCAATATCTGAGGCAGGATCTTCTGAATCAGATAGATCCTCATCAGAGAAGGATGATTCAGTATGTTGCTGGTCATTTCAAATTTCATCAACCTTATGAGAAGTTTTAAAAGACCTTTTACGTCTATTAGAAGGCAGAATGGCAGACAAAGCCTTCTGAATAGAATCAGAAATAAATTCTTTTAAATTTACCGGTATATCTTGTGCATTAGATGTTGAGGGAACAGCAACAGGCAATGAACTACTACTGATGGATACATTATCTGCATGTAAAAGTTTATTATGACAACTATTACAGAAAACAGCTGGAGGTATAATCTCCACAACTTTACAACAAATGCACTCAGCTTTGGTAGAACTGTTGTCAGGGCGCTGGGATCCAACAGTGAATTCTGAGACAGGATCAGATTGAGACATCTTGCAAATATAGGAGAAAAAAACAACATATAAAGCAAAATTATCATTTTACTTATATGGCAGTTTCAGGAATGAGAAAAAATGCAAACAGTATAGCCCTCTGACATAGAAAAAGGCAAAAAGGAATGGGGTCTTAAATAATGAAAATATTTGGTGCCAAGTATAATACACAACAAACAGAAAAATACTTTTTGGCGCCAAAAACGTCCGAAAAGGACACACTTGCGTCATAGATGACGCAACCTTGTGAAAGACTCAGGCCCATATTTATCAAGGTCTGTCGGACCTGATCCGACAGTGCGGATCAGGTCCGACAGACCTCGCTGAATACGGCGAGCAACACGCTCGCCATATTCAGCATTGCACCAGCAGCTCACAAGAGCTGCTGGTGCAATGCCGCCCCCTGCAGACTTGCGGCCAATTGGTCACCAGCAGGGGGGTGTCAATCAACCCAATCGTACTCGATCAGGTTGATTTCCGGCGATGTCTGTCCGCCTGCTCAGAGCAGGCGGACAGCGTTATGGAGCAGCGGTCTTTGTGACCGCTGCTTCATAACTGCTGTTTCTGGCGAGTCTGAAGACTCGCCAGAAACAGGGGCCATCAAGCTCCATACGGAGCTTGTTAAATAGAGCCCTTAGTGTCAACTAAGACGCCGGAAATGACGAATTTGCGTCAACGAACGTAACTTTGCACCAAGAATGACGCAATAAACTTTGGCATTTTGCGCCCTTGCGAGCCTAATTCTGCCAGCGAATTTAAAAGACAGTCAATATGAAAGTGACAGTCTGCAAAAAGGAAATATACTGAAAACCTGAATCATGGCAAATATAAGTACAATACATATATTTAGAACTTTATATAAATACATAAAGTGCCAAACCATAGCTGAGAGTGTCTTAAGTAATGAAAACATACTTACCAAAAGACACCCATCCACATATAGCAGATAGCCAAACCAGTACTGAAACGGTTATCAGTAGAGGTAATGGAATATGAGACTATATCGTCGATCTGAAAAGGAAGGTAGGAGATGAATCTCTACGACCGATAACAGAGAACCTATGAAATAGATCCCAGTGAGGAAAACCATTGCATTCAATAGGTGATACTCCCTTCACATCCCTCTGACATTCACTGTACTCTGAGAGGAATCGGGCTTCAAAAATGCTGAGAAGCGCATATCAACGTAGAAATCTTAGCACAAACTTACTTCACCACCTCCATAGAAGGCAAAGTTTGTAAAACTGAATTATGGGTGTGGTGAGGGGTGTATTTATAGGCATTTTGAGGTTTGGGAAACTTTGCCCCTCCTGGTAGGATTGTATATCCCATACGTCAATAGCTCATGGACTCTTACCAATTACATGAAAGAAAAACCTACCATTACATAAAATAAAAAACTCTAAAATTACAAAAAATAAAAAACTGCCATTACAAAAAATAACAAACGAAATTATCTAAAACAGTAAAATTATTCCTATTCTAATACCCCGTTTAAAAAACAAAACAAAAAAAACACGCCAAAATAAAAAAGAAACTATTCTATAATAAACTACCAAGGGCCCTTAAAAGGGCCTTTTGTAGGGCATTGCCCTAAAGTTAACTGCTCTTTTGCTAAAAAAGAAAATCAAACACCCCCTAACAGTATAAAAAAAACACCCCCCAAACTAAAAATTAAGTTGTTAAACCTAATCTACCCATTGCCCTGAAAAGGGCATTTGTATGGCATTGCCCTTAAAAGGGCGTTCAGCTCTTTTAAGATTGCACATTAGCCCTAATCTAAAAAAAAAACACCCCCAAAAAAACCTTTAAAAAAACCTAACACTAACACCTCTTTAGGTACTCACAGTTGCTGAAGTCCGGCTTGAACAATCTTCATCCCAGTGGCTCCATCTTCATCATCCCTGTGGAGGTAGAGCGTTTGATGCGTGGAGGTGGAGGTCTGTTAGGGGTAATATGAACTTTTTTGTGTTATATACGGTTGTTATATTTGGCTGGACAACTGCAGAATGGTGAATATCAATTTATACACAATATTAAATCCAATCATTTTGTTGTGGTTAACATTTATCAAGTTTTAGTGTGAATTTTATATTTTTACGCAGTAAACAGTGTTTCTCCTTTAAGTAAAAATGAAACTTTGAGCTTGCCTCACTATCCTTGAGAAAGACTGATAACACTGTGCATGTTTTGGTTATTTAAAAAAAAAAAAAAAGTTCTCTCTTGTGTTTGGCTTTGTCGAGAACGATTTGTCCTTTACATTTAAAGCGGCAGTACTGGTGTTCTATGTTATAAAAAATGATAACTATAAATTGCTCACTACAAAGAAACAAGAATTTATATTATATTCTGTCACAGAATATAGCTTAAAAATGATAATTTTATTTCTGTGGCTGTCAAACTGTATCTCACAGATAGTTCAGAACTCTTTGTTATTTAAAATAACCCCCACTGCGTTCAATAAATAAATGAGATATTATTTAATGAAGTGATTTCAGTGACACTTTAAAATATATATAGTTATTTGGTTATTAACTAGTCTACCACTATTATTGCAATGACTTTGATTGCTGCTTAACAGCTAAGCCGTGGTCTATAAGGTGTCTACAAATAAACACCCCTAAAACAAATGATGCACATTTTATCTGATTCTACTGCATTTATATAACTTGCTAATTTATCTGATCACAGTTTTAGTTTTATTTATATGGCTTACGTGTACTTTGTCTCTTGGTGTTGTAATGAGATTTATACAGCCTGTGATAAGAGGCAGCCCTCAAAGGCTTAAAAATTAGCATATGAGCCTACCTATGTTTGGTTTAATCTAGGAAGGTTGGTTAAAATTATAAATCCTATCTGAATAATAAAATTTTCATTTATCCTACAATGTCCCTTTAACAGTGGCTACCGTGGTTATCTGATCGTTCCCAAATAAGCGCAATTTTATTTGTGCAATCTGCAACTGAAGTTTCTTGGGCATCTGCTGTGATTGCTTTCTTTGTGTGATATCAAAGTTTTTTACATAGTGGATGTTTTTAATTGTTTGTAGTGTTCTGAGAGTGTTGCATTTCAGTGACTGTCAGAATATGTGTTGAATTTTAGGTTACTTGTGGTTGTTTGAAATTTGTGTCAGCAGCTAATGTTTTCTTTTGTGAAAGACAAGAACGATTGGTTTTCACTGTTTGTTTGTTATGTTTTTCTCTTTTGTGACTACGTGTGGAAGCGTGCTGTATGGACAGCATATTGAATTGTGAAGTGTATTTCATTTTGCTTGCTTTTGAGAATTGTCTCTGCATGAGTGGAGTGCATGATTTGTCGTTTAGTTTCTTGTTATCTTGTGTTTGCGTGTCACATGAGATGTTTCACGCAAACATGGGGGAAGTATTGATGAGTATTGATGAATATCTTTATGTAATGGGGGTGATTGTTTTTAGGAGGTGAACCTAAAACGTTTTGAATCTCCTCGTACAATGTTATTGTCTAACCACCAGCTGCGCCCTCAATTGTCCTTGTCTTACCCCTATGCAGGATGCACTACATCCCTAGGATTGTCTAGAACTTTCCTTCATTGGGAAACTGGCCACGGAAAAGCATCTACCTTGATGGCTACCCCGGTCGTAGCCTGTACACCCACACCCCACTCCTTTTTTTTCCCTCCCTGGTGGATTAGATCTTTTTATTGCCTTTCTGTGTTTTATTTTGCTCTCATATTTCAGATGCCTAAAATGTTTTATTTTTCTATAAGGTTCTTAACACTATATTTGTATTTGCAGGATGAGAGTATGCTGTCTTCAGAGATTGAAACACACTAACTGAATTATTTTTTGAGTTTCCATATTTAGGTAAAATCTGTACAGGCAAAATTCCATAAGTGCACTCTTCAAAAGATTAAAAGCAAGTAAACCTTTAAAGAAAGAAAAGATGAAGATGAAAGACCTTTTATCAAGCTTGTTTTAACCACCATACTGCAGTAAAAGTTACTGAACTATCTTTGGATCCATTCTTTGCTTTGCATGCTGGTACCAGCCCCAGAACTGGACTCTGGGTAATCCATGACTGTTTCCTCTGATGTGTGTCTTCAGGACATAAAGACTATCCTTCTCTGGACTGTGCCTTACCGCTCGATATGGAGGACCTGTTATGCTGTTACAGGGTCAACCAATTAAATTAGGGGAGTATTGTTTTAACTCCATTCCTTATATTGCTTGTTTTGTATTCTCTTGTATTTGTTTTATTTTTATTGATCATATTTGGTCTAAGAAATCATATGCTTCATTGGTATTAGTGCACATTGTAGTTTATGTGCTTAACAAAGTAACCCTTTAGATAAATGTAACTGTGAACCTTATAGAAAAATAAAACATTTTAGGCATCTGAAATATGAGAGCAAAATAAAACACAGAAAGGCAATAAAAAGATCTAATCGCAGTATTGTACTCTATTGAATGGCCCACTGAGTATAACAATAGGTTTAAGGAAAATGCTGCAACATAGCATAATATTTTAGACCCTTCACCCTTTAGAACATAAGGAGGACACGTCTAAGCTGGGAGTTTATATTAAATATACGGAGAAATATTTGTAAAGGGAATAGCATAATTATAGTTTATGAAAGCAAATGTATTTTTCCCTTTTGTTAATTAGTATGGTATCTGCAAAGTGAATTTGGTCATTCCTGATGTTTGTTAAAGAGAGTAATTCTTACCATAAAGGTGTGTTTACCTTTAAAAGAACTTGTAGTTTTAAATGATGTTCTGTTTGTATGCTTTCCTCATACAGGAGTGTGAGAGAATTTAGGTTGCATAAAATAATTAGTAAACTAGTAGTGCTTATATCAGATGAGATTGTTGAATATTAGGATCATGGTTGGAGAATTATAAGCATTATAGATAGCAGCCATCCAGAATAAAGCAACACGAGGTTCTTTTATTTTTTAGAAGTTCAAAGTGATATTGTAAAGAAATTCATTTATTTTCATTGACTGTTTTCTTTTTTTCCATTCTTACTACAGGGCAGGCCTTAGCATAAGATTTAGCATAACCATTCAGGCCCTTGATGAAGTCTGACAGGTTTTCACTTGCTTAGTGTTCATGAAGTATCATTTAAAAGTGTATAGAGAAGTTGTAAATTATTCTCTGAGAAATGTCAATGTATTTAGTTTGCATTATATATCAACAATGTTTTGTTTGATTTTAAAATGACATAGGATGAAAGTGACGTTTTATTGGGACATAATTGTGATTGTATTGCGGTGTGTACTCATCCTGTACTGTTTCTGTTTGCTTCCTAGACTCCCTGTGACTCGAGTGTTTGCTTGCCATGGGTATCCACTGGTTGCCTTGTCTACCCCATGAACAAACCATCAGATTTCCAGTATCTCCATGCGGAAGAACCGTGGATAAGCACCCCTACTGCAAATGAACTGTTGGAGAACTGTATTATAGCAAAGTGTCAAGGTGCAGCGCTCTCAAATGGACAAAGACTGTTCTTAAAGTGTTCAGAGGTCACCTAGAGACAGTTGTGCTGTTGCTATGTCATGCTTTACTGTGGAAAAGGAACTGTTGGACATATTGGGGGGGTGCTAGCAATGCAGGTGGAGAGATAGAAGATGCAGCGTTGTTTGGGGGTAGATGGGGGGCTGGTTGGGTCTCTGTGCCGGTAGACCGGTAGTTCTGGGAAGGCTGGAGGATAGATGGAAGGTATTGGAGGGACTGTACCTATATGCAGTGACAATTAGCCTATAAAAGTATATCACGACATAGGAATATTTTTCTCTTTAGTATTCTTATAGAGTTCTGTTACCATAATATAAGGCTTTACTAATTTCCTATGCCAGTCTATTTTTATGTTATTCTGTTAGAATAAAAGGATGGTATGTTAGGGGTAATATGAACCTGACGGCAGCCATCTTGTTCCCCGCAGCCATTTTGTAATGATTAGACTTTTATTATAATGGTTCATTCTGTAGTGAGAAATATATGCTTGCTATTGTATTTTCTTTAGCCGGTTAGCCTTGTAGAAAGTCCCTGGCCGCACGCCCAGAAGAATGTTCTATCAATAAGATGGTCCAGCGACCTTGGTGTCTCTGCAGATGCATGGTTTATTATGACTATGGAATATTGTTTATAAGCTAGTGAATTTCCAGAATCACACTGTGTGTAACTCTGTATAACTGTGTAAGATGACGCGGTCCTAACGTGTCATCCCCTTAACCCTGTATGTTACTATAAGAAAGGCTTGCACTGTGCAATAAACAGAATTAGCTTTTGATCATAATGCTGCGTGGTCTGAGTCATTCTAAGGGGCCCTTATCAGATAATCTACATATGCCTCAGGTGGTACACTGGCCCCGTGGCTTCGGCCTGACCTGACACTTACCCCCCTGGGGGGACACCTAACAAGGTCTATCTTCATCCAGGCGGCTCCATCTTCATCCATCAAAGGACCGGCATCTTCTTCATCCCTGTGGAAGCGGAGGTCCATCGATCCGACGTGGAGATCCTCTCCATGCGATTGTCCGCCACACACTGAGGATCCTTTTGGCTGATTTGAACAGTCAATAGGATTTAAGAGCTCTAATTCCTATTGGCTGATTAAAAATGTTCAGCCAATAGGAATACAATGAAACCCCCAGTATAAAAGGGGTACATTGCATTTGAATCTTCAGTGTGCGTTAGAGATGGGATGTTCGGTTCATCTAGATGAATCGGTTCATTTCGGATGGTTCGTTTAAGTGAACCGGTTCATGACCGATTCATCGGTTCACTTACTGAACATGTGATGCGGGTGAGGCAGAGCTGCAGATTCTCGTCTTACTGATGCTCTGCCTGCTGAATCGCAAATCCGATTCCTCCTGAATCGTTTAGATGCATGACTACTGAGTCACTGTCTATTCGATTGTATAACATGAGCAATTTTTTTGTTTGTGTGTGTTTTAAAGCCATAACAAATGAATCACCTCTGATATATTGTATAGTAAAATACAAGAAGTGCACAGAAATTATAGAGAATTACTGCACAGGCATATGTGTGCTTAAATGATAAGAAATTTATGTTGTATATCCCTCTTTATATACATACCACAAGTCTAATACATTAAAATATATTAAAATAATAGAGATAGATCATAATTCATTTATTTAGATTTAGCTAATTAATTTATCATGTTAGTTGTAGCAATACCAATCTAGAAAACTAAATTTCTTAAATTCCAGTGGAGTATTTTCATTTAAGGTATAAGGCTGATTACTAGGATTATTCTTAAAATAAGTTTATTTAGTTGATACCATATTATTTCTATTAAAGTGTGCTAAACTTCAGAGCCGAATGCCCTTTTAAGGGCAGTAATAGAGCTGAATGCCATATTAAGGGCAATGCCCATACAAATGCCCTTTTCAGGGCAATGGGTAGATTAGCATACAAAGAGAGAAGCTCTCTACCAGGAACGAACAACAGCTCATTAGCTAGTTCTATGGCGATTTACCACCCGGAAGCAGCCTCTTTTAGACCAGTGTGCTTTTCACAAATGAAAACTTTCCTTAAGTATATCAGTCTGATCCTGCCAAGTAAGGTCAGTCCAGCCCCGAAATACCAGGCAGATTAGGTTTTTTTTATTTTGTGGGTTTGGGGTGGGTGGGGGTTTGTAATGTTAGAGGGTGTTTGTTTTTATTTTGTAGCAAAAGAGCTGTTAACTTTAGGGCAATGCCCTACAAAATACCCTTTTAGCTGATGTTTGTAGTTTATTATAGATTAGGTTTTTTTTATTTTGGGGTGTTTTTTTTTTTTTTAAACGGTTTAGAATAGGAATATTTTTATTATTTTTAATAATTTGTTTGTTATTTTGTGTAATTTTTTTTCTTTTTGGGGGTGATTTTTTATTTTGGGGTGTTTTTTTTAAAAAAAGGCTTAGAATAGGAATATTTTTATTATTCTGAATAATTTGTTTGTTATTTTGTGTAATTTTTTTTCTCTTTTTGGGGTGATTTTTTTTAGAATAGCCATTTTTTATTTATAATCTGCAGTAAAAGAGCAGAATGCCCTTTTAAGGGCAATGCCCATACAAATGCCCTTTTCAGGGCAATGGGTAGATTAGGTTTTACTTTATTTTTATTTTGTGGTTTTGGGGGATGGGGATTTGTATACTGTTAGGGGATGTTTGAATTTCTTTTTTAGCAAAATAGCTGTTAACTTTAGGGCAATGCCATACAAAAGGCCCTTTTAAGTAGTTTATTATAGATTAGCGGGTTTTTTTAAATTTTTTTTTTTTTTTTAAAACAGGGTATTAGAATAGGATTCATTTTATTGTTTTGGATAATTTCATTTGTTATTTTTTGTAATGGTAGTTTTTTATTTTTGTAATTTTAGTGTTTATTATTTTTTGTAATGGTAGGTTTTTTATTTTTGTAAGGGAGTAGGGAAATAGGGCGGTAGTTGGATGGGGAGGTGGGATCGAGAGGTTTTTGAGGATAGGGGTGACCAGTACATGATTTAGAGAAGAGAAAAATATATACCAGTGCTGAGGGAGAGGTTGAAAATGTGTTTGAGTATAGGGGTAAGGGTAGAAGAGAGGGAGGGGAGTAGCTGATAGGGGATAGGGTCGAGGAGACAGGTAGTGAGGTGAGAGATTAGTATATGGGCAGAAGCGTATTCCTCTGTAACAGGGGCAAAATAGCTAAATTTATGGCTATGTGGGTTTTGGATGATTGCAAGCTTTTGAGGGGGTGGGAGACTGGTAGTATGTTGAGAGCTGATTTAGTTTCCGATGGAGTACATTTTGTTATTGAAGTGGCTGGCAAAATCTGGAGCTGAGAGGGAAGTTGTATTAGGAGGTGGCGGTGGGCGGAGAAGAGTAATGAAAGTGGAGAACAGATGTTTTGGGTTTGAAGAAAGAGTGGAGATGAGAGTAGAAAAGTAATGTTTCTTATAAAGATTAAGGGCAGAATAGTAGGAGTTCAAGATGAACTTGTAGTGAAGAAAGTTAGCTTTCAGGAGTTTGTTTAATATTTGACATCCACAACAGGCGAAAAAGTACCCTCTGTCTTTGGTACTGTAGAGAGATTTAAATAAAACTTCTGATTTATTTCTGAGAATCTTCTCAGAGGAGGCCTTGCACATAAGCTTATTCAATACCCCTGAGAAATTATTTGCAATACCCAGGGATCCTGAACAGATCTCTCCCAAGTCTCCTGAAACACTCAATCTGCCTCAAATTGAAACTGATCTGACATGAGGACCGTATCTTCTGCAGGCTTGGAGGCTGGGGTAGACTTATTTGAATGTTTGTTTTGGACTAAGAAGGGCTGGACTTCCAGGAAGATTTGGAATAGCCAGAACTTTGATTAGAAGGGCCTTAGATTTCCAAAAGTAATGAAAATGCCTGCAGATCTAAACTTAACTTTTGAATTTTTATCTCCCTCACCCTTAGTGAATATTGCCTTTATAGCACCCAGTCCAAAAAAGGGATGAGAAAGCAATTTACATTTAGAAACTAAATCAGCAGGCCAAGACTTAAGCCACAAAGCTTGACTAGCTAAAACAGGTTATACAGCATTGTTAGCGTTACTGCAAATAATTGCCACTGCTGCATCAAAAATAAAGGAATTTGCTGCTCTTGGGAGATGAATGCGGTCTTGAATCTCATCCAAAGTGGTTTCCCCAGAAACAAGTTCTGTAAGATTGTCACACCAAAGAGCAGTAGCAGCAGCTTCACAGGTAACACTGACAGCAGGCCAAAACATAAAGCCTGTAAGCATAAATGGTCACCTATGAAAACGTATCAAAAGAATTATTAAAAGAGGAACTGTCCTCCAAAGTAGCATCGAAATTTCGGCCGCAGAAACGTTTCGGCCAAAAATGGCAATTTTGGTTATTTTGTTTTTCGGGTTTTTTTGCCTTTTATTTTTAGTAAACTCATTATGTAGCATATTTCAAATTTGATTCTAGCCTGGAGCTGCTGTTTGAGTTAATTTCTTGACTTACTGTTTTGCATATAATAATAGTTTGGATAATTGATAAAAAAACAACTGTTAAATCTGATTCTGTTAAACAGAACTAAATAAATAATACCACAGTATATTGATATTTAATATTGCACCAAAACTTTGGTCACAGAAACATTTTGGCTGAAAATGTCATTATCGTTTTTTGCCTGTTTTATTTTCTTGGTAAAATTATTGTGAAGCATATTATTGTTTTAAGATATTTTTGTCCAATTTTAGTGTGTTATTTTCAATAAAAGTGTGGCTATTTTTTTTCTATCAGGCCTGTGTCACACAGCATATCCTCTGGTTCATTGCTCTGTGCCAGCCACCAGTGTTAATATCCGTTTATAACATAATTTTAAATTAAAAAAAAAATAAAAAAATTTGCTAGTGTAATCTAATTAAATTTTCTATCAGGCCTGTGTCTGCCAGGCTCACTCAGCATTAATATACCTCATTTTTTCAGTCTTTTGGTTAATTGGTCTGTGCCAGGCAGCCACCACTCATATCTTCTTCACCTTAATTTAAATATGAAAAAAAAAAAGTTTAACATTTTTTGATAGTGTAATCTAATATCATTTTCTATCAGGCCTGTGTGTTTTGCTGACATACAGAGCCTACTGTGTTTACTTGCTGCCCTCCTTAGTCTATGAGCCACGACTCATATGTGTTTAACCTTTTTTTTAATTCCCCCCCCAAAAAAATTATTTAAATCATTTTTCTAGTGTAATCTATCTAATAGTATTTTCTATCATGCGTGTGTGTATGTGACTTACAGAGCCTACTGTTTTTAATAGCTGCCCTTCCAAGGCTATCAGCCACGACTCATATGTATGTGCTTAACCATTTTTCTTTAAATTCCAAAAAAAAAGTCTTTAAATCATTATGCTAGTGTAATCTAATTTTATTTTCTATCAGGCCTGTGTCTAACTGTCTATCTGACTTACCCAGCATACTGTTGTTAATTGCTGTCCTACATAGCAGCCATCCAGTGCGACCACTCATATGTGCATTGCACTTCTTAAAGGGCCATAATACCCAAATGTTTAAACACTTGAAAGTGATGCAGCATAGCTGTAAAAAGCTGTCTAGAAAATATCACCTGAACATCTCTATGTAAAAAAGGAAGATATTTTACCTCAAAAGTTCCTCAGTAGCCACCTCCCATTGTAAAGGATTTCTAAGCAGCATTTTAGTGTGTTTGTCCTGGGACATCCGAAGGGACTAGCATTGTGCACTCTCATATTATTTCACCAATCAGGTAAAGGAAGCTTACTATGAAATCTCATGAGAGTTATGTCAAATCTCATGAGATCACAGTAAGAGTTCATGACCTCAGCACTGCTGATGCTGATTGGCTGCTGTTCATTTCTTCATTTTTTTAATTTTTTTTACCTGCAGCTGGGAGCAGCTGAGTATAACTTTTTACACAGAACAAACTCTGCTGAGCTGAGGAGATTGTGAGGTAAAATATCTTCCTTTTTTACATAGAGATGCTCAGGTGATATTTTCCTGTCAGCTTTTTACAGTTATACTGCATCAGTTTCAAGTGATTTAGCATATGAGTATTATGTCCCTTTAACATAATTTTAATATTAAAATCTAAAATTTTAAAATATTTTGCTAGTGTAATCTAACTTAATTTTCTATCAGGCCTGTGTTTTTGTCACTTACACAGCATACTGTGTTAAATTGCTGCCCTACCTACCATCCACGACTCATATCTGCCAGCCTGTGTGCCAGGCCCAACTAGCCAATTAGTGGCACCAATCATAATTCTTGTAACAGTATCAAAAAAATTAAAAATCATAATTTTTTGGACTGCAAATATTCAGTCTACTAGTGCCATTGAATTGCAGTTTCCTCCTGCCTGGCAGCCTGTGTGCCAGGCACAAACTAGCCAATTAGTGCCACCAATCCTAGTTGTTGTAAAAGTATTGTTAATCTTTAAAATTCCAAATTGATCGCTTGTGATTCATCAGTTTGCTCGTGCCATTGAATTGCACTTTCCTCCTGCCTGCCAGCGTGTTTTCCAGGCCCAACTAGCCAATTAGTGGAACCAATCATAATTCTTGTAACAGTATATAAAAAAATAAAAATCATAATTTTTTGGACTGCAAATATTCAGTCTACTAGTGCCATTGAATTGCAGTTTCCTCCTGCCTGGCAGCCTGTGTGCCAGGCACAAACTAGCCAATTAGTGCCACCAATCCTAGTTGTTGTAAAAGTATTGTTAATCTTTAAAATTCCAAATTGATCGCTTGTGATTCATCAGTTTGCTCGTGCCATTGAATTGCACTTTCCTCCTGCCTGCCAGCGTGTTTTCCAGGCCCAACTAGCCAATTAGTGGAACCAATCATAATTCTTGTAACAGTATATAAAAAAATAAAAATCATAATTTTTTGGACTGCAAATATTCAGTCTCCTAGTGCCATTGAATTGCATTTTACTCCTGCCTGGCAGCCTGTGTGCCAGGCCTACTTAAAAAATATTTACACCAATCATATTTGTTGTCACAGTATTCTTAATAATTAAAAATTAAAATTTTTGGTAATTGTTGTTCTGAATCCTCAGTTTGCTCGTGCCATTGAATTGCACTTTCCTCCTTCCTTGCAGCCTGTGTGCCAGGGCCACCTAGCCAATTATTCCCAGCAATCATATTTCTTTTAACAGTATTGCAAAAATTGTCAATCATCACTGTTTTGACTGTCAGTATTCAGTCTCCTAGTGTCCTTGAATTGCATTTACCTCCTGCCTGCCAGCCTTTTGTGCCAGGCCATCTTGCCAACTATTTACACCAATCATAATTGTTGTCACAGTATTGTTACTAATTAAAATGAAAAAAAATTTGATTGTTGATCTTAATCCTCAGTTTGCTCGTGCCATTGAATTGCACTTTTCTCCTGCCTTCCAAGCCTGTGTGCCAGGCCTACTTGAAAAATATTTACACCAATCATATTTGTTGTCACAGTATTCTTAATAATTAAAAATTAAAATTTTTGGTAATTGTTGCTCTGAATCCTCAGTTTGCTCGTGCCATTGAATTGCACTTTCCTCCTGCCTTGCAGCCTGTGTGCCAGGGCCACCTAGCCAATTATTCCCAGCAATCATATTTCTTTTAACAGTATTGCAAACATTGTCAATCTTCACTGTTTTGACTGTCAGTATTCAGTCTCCTAGTATCCTTGAATTGCATTTACCTCCTGCCTGCCAGCCTTTTGTGCCAGGCCGTCTTGCCAACTATTCACACCAATCATTATTGTTGTCACAGTATTGTTACTAATTAAAATTAAACAAATTTTGATTGTTGATCTTAATCCTCAGTTTGCTCGTGCCATTGAATTGCACTTTTCTCCTGCCTGCCAGCCTGTGTGCCAGGCCTACTTGAAAAATATTTACACCAAACATATTTGTTGTCACAGTATTCTTAATAATTAAAAATTAAAATTTTTGGTAATTGTTGTTCTGAATCCTCAGTTTGCTCATGCCATTGAATTGCACTTTCCTCCTTACTTGCAGCCTGTGTGCCAGGGCCACCTAGCCAATTATTCCCAGCAATCATATTTCTTTTAACAGTATTGCAAAAATTGTCAATCATCACTGTTTTGACTGTCAGTATTCAGTCTCCTAGTGTCCTTGAATTGCATTTACCTCCTGCCTGCCAGCCTTTTGTGCCAGGCCGTCTTGCCAATTATTTACACCAATCATAATTGTTGTCACAGTATTGTTACTAATTAAAATTAAAAAAAATTTGATTGTTGATCTTAATCCTCAGTTTGCTCGTGCCCTAGAATTGCACTTTTCTACTGCCTTCCAAGCCTGTGTGCCAGGCCTACTTGAAAAATATTTACACCAATCATATTTGTTGTCACAGTATTCTTAATAATTAAAAATTAAAATTTTTGGTAATTGTTGTTCTGAATCCTCAGTTTGCTCGTGCCATTGAATTGCACTTTCATCCTTCCTTGCAGCCTTTGTGCCAGGGCCACCTAGCCAATTATTCCCAGCAATCATATTTCTTTTAACAGTATTGCAAAAATTGTCAATCGTCACTGTTTTGACTGTTAGTATTCAGTCTCCTAGTGTCCTTGAATTGCATTTACCTCCTGCCTGCCAGCCTTTTGTGCCAGGCCGTCTTGCCAACTATTTACACCAATCATAATTGTTGTCACAGTATTGTTACTAATTAAAATGAAACATTTTTTGATTGTTGATCTTAATCCTCAGTTTGCTCGTGCCATTGAATTGCACTTTTCTCCTGCCTGCCAGTCTGTGTGCCAGGCCCAACTATCCAATTAGTGCCAGCAATCATATTTCTTTTAACAGTATTGCAAAATTTGTCAATCATCACTGTTTTGATTGTCAATCTGCAGTCTACTAGTGCCCTTGAATTGCATTTTCCTCCTGCCTGCCTGTGTGCCAGTCCCAACTAGCCAATTAGTGCCACCAATCATATTTATTGTAACAGTATTGGAATTTTTGTTAATCATAACTGTTTTGACTGTGATTCTTCAGTCTCCTAGTGCCATTGAATTGCAGTTTCCTTTCTCCCAGCATGTGTGCCAGACAGGCCCATTTGCCAACTAGTGCCAACAATCATATTTGTTGTCACACTACTTTTAATATTTTAAAAAATTAACAATTTGTGATTTTTAAAACATCTGTCTTATTTGTTGTTGTCAGTCTCACAGCGTATACTGTGCCCACTTTCACAGTGCCATCACTCATATAATTGGTGTAATAGTATTGTTAGTGTCCATTTAAAAAAAAAATGACAGGCAGAGGCAGGCCACCCCGCAGGTTCCGTGGTCGTGGTGCTGTGATTCCTTTAGACCCTACAAATATGCACATTGTTCAGACGCTGGGTGCCAGGGGGTCGCGAAAAGTTCTGAGGAGGACCTAGTTGAATGGCTAACACAGGACACCCAATCTTCTTCAGCTTCCGCTGCTAGTCCTCCTAACCTTGACGCACCATCTACGTCCAGCTGTGCTTTGGGCAGGTCTCAAGTGACCAGTGCCACTCCCCCGCCTGTCGCTACCACCAACACTAGCACCACAGCCGCTTCACTTGATCTGTCACAGGATTTATTGACACATCATTTGGAAGAAATGAGTGATGCGCAACCATCATTGACAGAGGATGTAGATAATAGTGATCAGTCTCAGTCAGGCAGCATTACCGACATGGAGGTATGGTGTGATGATGATGATGATATTGTACCCGCTGCTGCTTCCTTTCTTGATTTGTCAGATACAAGTGAAGCAGTTGATGATGATGTGTCGGTGGATGTCACGTGGGTGCCTGCTAGAAGAGAAGAAGAAGAGGGGGAAAGTTGAGATGGGGAGACAGAGAGGAGGAGGAGGAGGAGACGATTTGGAAGCATGGGGAGGTCGTCTCAAGGAGCTAGTGGCACAGTCAGACAGCATGCATCGGCACCCGGGGTCAGCCAGACAGCACGCCGATGCCCATCAACGCATGCTGTTGCCACCACCAGAATGCCGTCACCGCAGAGCTCAACAGTGTGGCATTTTTTTTGTGTGTCTGCCTCTGACAACAGCGATGCCATTTGCAACCTGTGCCAAAAGAAACTGAGTCGTGGGAAGTCCAACAGCCACCTAGGTACAACTGCTTTGCGAAGGCACATGGTCTCCCATCACAAAGGCCGATGGGAAGAACACATGAGTAGAAGCAGCACACAAAGTGAAAGCCGCCCTCCTCCTCCTGCTCCAGCATATTCAGCCACGTCAACCAGTGCTGTCCTCCTTGCCCCCTCTCAACCATCCTCCACTGAGTCTCTCTTACGTAGCAGTTCCTGGTCATCTGCCCACAGTCAGCTGTCTGTCAAGGACATGTTTGAGCATAAGAAGCCAATTTCTCAAAGTCACCCCCTTGCCCGGCATCTGACAGCTGGCTTGTCTGAACTCTTAGCCCGCCAGCTTTTACCATACAAGCTGGTGGAGTCTGATGCTTTCAAAAAATTTGTATCTATTGGGACACCGCAGTGGAAGGTACCTGGCAGAAATTTATTTTCACAAAAGGCAATCCCAAACCTGTACTCTGTTGTGAGAAAGGAAGTTATGGCATGTCTGGCACACAGCGTTGGGGCAAGGGTCCATATGACCACGGATAGCTGGTTTGCAAAGCATGGTCAGGGCAGGTATATCACCTACACTGCGCATTGGGTAAACCTGCTGACTTCTGACAAGCATGGAATGCGTGGCTCTGCAGAAGAGTTGGTGACACCGCCACGACTTGCAGGCAGGCCTGCTGCTACCTCCTCTACTCCTCTTACTCCATCCTCTTCCATAACCTCTTCCTCGGCTGAGTCCTCTTCAACTTCTGCGTCTTGCTCCACATCTATGGCACCCCCCAGCTCTCCAGGTACTATGCTACATCCCGGGTACGGCAGTGTCACGCCGTCTTGGGGTTGACTTGCCTGAAAGCGGAGAGTCACACCGCACCAGCACTCCTGACCGCCCTGAACGCACAGGTGGATCAGTGGCTGACTCCGCACCAACTGGAGATTGGCAAGGTTGTTTCTGACAATGGAAGTAATTTGGTGGCGGCATTGAAATTGGGCAAGTTGACACATGTGCCGTGCATGGCACATGTGTGTAATCTAATTGTACAACGATTTGTCCATAAGTACCCAGGCTTACAGGACGTCCTGAAGCAGGCCCGGAAGGTGTGAGGCCATTTCAGGCATTCCTACACGGCCATGGCGCACTTGTCAGATATCCAGCGTCGAAACAACCTGCCAGTGAGGCGCTTGATTTGCGACAGCCCGACACAGTGGAATTCAACACTCCTAATGTTTGACCGCCTGCTCCAACAAGAAAAAGCTGTTAATGAGCATTTGTATGACCGGGGTGCTAGGCCAGCCTCTGGGGAGCTGGGGATATTTTTGTCAAATTACTGGACGCTCATGCACAATGCCTGTAGGCTCATGCGTCCTTTTGAGGAGGTGACAAACCTTGTCAGTCGCACCGAAGGCACCATCAGCGACATCATACCATTTGTTTTCTTCCTGGAGCGTGCCCTGCGAAGAGTACTGGATCAGGCCGTAGATGAGCGTGAAGAGGAAGAGGAAGAGTTGTGGTGTCCATCACCCCCACAAACAGCGTTATCAGCATCGCTTGCTGGACCTGCGGCAATGCAGGAAGAGGATTGTGAGGAAGAGGAGTCAGAGGAGGAATGTGGCTTTGAGGAGGAGGAGGAGGAGGGAGACAGAGCCCAACAGGCATCCCAGGGTGCTCATTGTTGTCACCTCTCTGGTACCCGTGGTTTTGTATGTGGCTGGGGGGAAGAAGATACCCTCAGTGAGATCAGTGAGGAGGAGGAACAGGACATGATTAGCTCGGCATCCAACCTTGTTCAAATGGGTTCTTTCATGCTGTCGTGCCTGTTGAGGGACCCTCGTATAAAAAAGCTGAAGGAGAACGACCTGTACTGGGTGTCCACGCTCCTCGACCCCCGGTATAAGCATAAAGTGCTTGAAATGTTACCAAATTCCCACAAGTCGGAAAGGATGGAGCATTTTAAGAATAAATTAAAAACTATGCTTTACACAGCGTATAAGGGTGATGTCACAGCACCACGTGAATGTAACAGGGGAAGAGATTAAATTAATCCTCCTCCTCCTCCCACGACCACGGCGGCAAGGACAGGATGCTTTCCTGACGTCTTGTTGATGGAGGACATGCGTACCTTTTTAACTCCCATGCTTCATCAGAGCCTTTCGGGATCCAGCCTTAGAGAAAGACTCAACTGACAGGTAGCAGACTACCTAGCTTTAACTGCGGATTTCGACACTCTCAGGAGTGATGGACCCCTTGACTACTGGGTGTGCAGGCTTGACTTGTGGCCTGAGCTATCCCAATTTGCAATGGAACTTCTGGCCTGCCCCGTTTCAAGTGTCCTGTCCGAAAGGACTTTCAGTGCAGCAGGAGGTTTTGTCACTGAGAAGAGAAGTCGCCTAGGTCAAAAAAGCCTTGACTATCTCACTTTTATAAAAATGAATGAGGGCTGGATCCCGAAGGGACTGACATTGGGCGATACATTTGAATAAAAAAGGCCTGATGATGAGATGAGCTGGCTTGGGCTACAACTGGTACACAGGCTGGCCTTTTTTTTTTGTTACAAAGCCGGAGGATTTGCTTGACTTATCCGCCAACAACTAGTGTTCAAGCCACAAGCTTTTAGGGCACTTTATAAATGTTTTACAAACATCAATTTTTCTGGCCGCTGCTACAGCAGTTGCTACAACAATATCCAAATTTTTCAGTCATTTGTACATTCCTAATTTTTCTGGCCTCTGCTGCTGCTCTGTGGGTACCAAACTCAAATAAAAAAAATAAGGCACATAACAGTGATTAAACTTTTACGAATAGTACAACTTAGCACACCACTCATATCTGGTGGACCATTAAATTGAACGCGCATTGCCACAAACTTGAAGGAAGAGGACCGACCGAGCATCTTTATCCGTCTCTTGGTTGCTCTAAATTATTTCCGTGTTCCATCTATGCCATAACTGTACTCTATTGTGCAAAAGGGTGGCATATGTGGTGTTTCATGCTGTTGTGCCTGTTGCGGGTTGTGGCCCATGGTATAAAAAGGCTGAAGGAGAACGACCTGTAATGGGTGCCCCAGCAAATTTTTAGAAAAATGTTCCCGGTTCCTCTCAATTATCTCCGGGTTTCTAAAATGGATGCCATACCTGTACTCGCTTGTGCAAAAGGATGGCATATGTGGTGGTGTTTCCTGCAGTTGTTTCTGTTGAGGGTGCTGGACCCTCTTATAAAAAGGCTGAAGGAGAACGACCTGGAGTGGGTGTCCAAGCATGGTTTTTTGGGCAATTTCACGTTTCCAAACAATTATCTCTTGGTTTCTAAAATCAATGCCGTAGCAGTACTCTATTGTTCAAAAGGATGCCATATGTTCTCTTTCCTGCTGGTGTTTTGTTTGAGGGTCCTGGACCCTCTTATATAAAGGCCTAAGGAGAAAGAAGTGTACTGGGTGTCCACTCAATGTTTTTATCTATTTCCCATTTGCCCAAAATTATCTCTGGGTTTGTAAAATCAATGCTGTACCTGTACTCTATTGTTCAAAAGGATGCCATATGTCCTCTTTCCTGCTGGTGTTTTGTTTGAGGGTCCTGGACCCTCTTATAAAAAGGCCTAAGGAGAAAGAAGTGTACTGGGTGTCCAATCATTTTTTTTTTCTATTTCCCTGTTCATATAAATTATCTCAGGGATTCTAAAATCAATGCCTTAACTGTAATCAATTGTTCTAAAGGATGCCATATGTCCTCTTTCATGCTGTTGTTTCTGTTGAGGCTCCGGGACCCTCTTATAAAAAGGCCTAAGGATAAATAAGTGTACTGGGTGTCCACTCAATGTATTTTTCTATTTCCCATTTGACCAAAATTATCTATGGGTTTCTAAAATCAATGCCTTACCTGTCATCTATTGTTCAAAAGGATGCCATATGTCCTCTTTACTGCTGTCGTTTCTGTTGAGGGTCCGGGACCCTCTTATGAAAAGGCCTAAGGATAAAGAAGTGTATTGGGTGTCCAATGAATGTTTTTTTCTATTTCCCATTTGCCAAAAATTATATCTGGGTTTCTAAAATCAATGATGTACCTGTACTCTATTGTTCAAAAGGATGCCATATGTCCTCTTTCCTGCTGTTGTTTTTGTTGAGGGTCCGGAACACTCTTCTAAAAAGGCTGAAGGAGAACGACCTTTACTGTACTGGGTGTCCAATCCTGTTTTTATTTTCAATTTCACGGTTCATAATAAATATCGCTGTGTAACTAAAATCAATGCCATACCTGTACTCTATTGTTCAAAAGGATGGCATACGTGGTGTTTCATTCTGTTGTGGCTGTTGAGGGTCGTGGCCGTGGGACAGCATATAAAACGGCTGGAGCAGAACGACCTGTACTGCCTTGCTGCTCCTTTTAGGCAGGCCAGCTCTTTGCATACATGCCCACAGACTCTGTAATGCATGCCTCTTTTAGGGAGAGGTGCAGCCATAATGCAGGGTCAGAACCTCTGCCTGCAACTGTTATACTCGATTTTGCAAAAGGAAGTAACCTTACCATGGTTCCCTGCACGCACGGATTGTTGTTATATTTTGGTGAGGGTAATCATGATGGCCATGTAGACCACCCCCGAGAGGCATGGAAGTAAGGGATGAGATGAAAGTGCTAAGAATAGTACAACTTGAAAACAAAGAGTTAGCCATGGGTGTTAGTGCAAGACCGCTTGGCTTTTTTTGGACTTTGGGTGCGGCTAATCATGCAGGCCATATAGAGCTGCCACCATTCGGTGTTGTATCATCTATTAAACTAATAAGAACAGAACTACCAAAATACAGCCAATGAAGGGCCTTATGAAGACTGAGCCAAGGTTGTATTGTAGTATTTGGTTTGGCTAATCATGATGGCCATGTAGACCACCACCGAGAGTCCTGGAAGTAACAGGGATGAGATGAAAGTGCTAAGAATAGTACTACTTGAAACAACCGAGTTAGCCATGGGTGTTAATCCAAGACCGCTTGGCTTTATTTTTGTTTTGGGTGCGGCTAATCATGCAGGCCATATAGAGCTGCCACCATTCGGTGTTGTATCATCTATTAAACAAATAAGAACAGAACTACCAAAATACAGCCTATGAAGGGCCTTATGAAGACTGAACCAAGGTTGTATTGTAGTATTTGGTTTGGCTAATCATGATGGCCATGTAGACCACCACCGAGAGTCCTGGAAGTAACAGTGATGATGAGATGAAAGTGCTAAGAATAGTACTACTTGAAACAACTGAGTTAGCCATGGGTGTTAATCCAAGACCGCTTGGCTTTATTTTTGTTTTGGATGCGGCTAATCATGCAGGCCATATAGAGCTGCCACCATTCGGTGTTGTATCATCTATTAAACTAATAAGAACAGAACTACCAAAATACAGCCAATGAAGGGCCTTATGAAGACTGAGCCAAGGTTGTATTGTAGTATTTGGTTTGGCTAATCATGATGGCCATGTAGACCACCACCGAGAGTCCTGGAAGTAACAGGGATGAGATGAAAGTGCTAAGAATAGTACTACTTGAAACAACCGAGTTAGCCATGGGTGTTAATCCAAGACCGCTTGGCTTTATTTTTGTTTTGGGTGCGGCTAATCTTGCAGGCCATATAGAGCTGCCAGCATTCGGTGTTGTATCATCTATTAAACTAATAAGAACAGAACTACCAAAATACAGCCTATGAAGGGCCTTATGAAGACTGAACCAAGGTTGTATTGTAGTATTTGGTTTGGCTAATCATGATGGCCATGTAGACCACCACCGAGAGGCCTGGAAGTAACAGGGATGACATGAAAGTTCTAAGAATAGTACTACTTTAAACAACCATGGGTGTTAATCCAAGACCGCTTGGCTTTTTTTTGGGTTTGGGTGCGGCTAATCATGAAGGCCAGATAGACCTGCCACCATTCGGTGTTGTAACAGGTATTAAACTGCTAAGAACAGTACTACTGAACACAACCTAGTTAGTTACAATGGGTCCCAGAGCATATGTTTTGTTATTATATTTTGTAAGGGTAATCATGCAGGCCATATAGAACTCCACCAATAGGGTGAGTAACAGGTATTGAAATTCTAAGAACAGTACTACTTAACACAAAGTTAACATGGGTCCTAGAGCATATGTCTTATTATTATATTTTGTTAGGGTAATCATGCAGGCCATATAGACCTCCACCGATAGGGTGAGTAACAGGTATTAAAATGCTAAGAACAGTACTAATTAACACAAGCTAGTTACCATGGGTCCCACACCGCGTGTCTTGTTGTTATACTTTGTCAGGGTAATCATGCAGGCCATATAGACCTCCCCCAAAAGGGTGTAACAGGTATTAAAATGCTAAGAACAGTACAAATTAACACAACCTAGTTACCATGGGTCACAGACCCAGAGCAGATGTCTTATTATATTTTGTATGTGTAATCATGCAGGCCGTATAGACCTCCCACGATAGGGTGAGTAACAGGTATTAAAATGCTAAGAAGAGTAATACTTAACACAACCTAGATAACATGGGTCCCAGACCGCATGTTTTGTTATTATATTTTGTAAGGGTAATCATGCAGGCCATATAGACCGCCACCGATAGGGTGAGTAACAGCTATTAAAATGCTTAGGACATTACTACTTAACACAACATAGTTAACATGGGTCCAAGACCCAGAGCAGATGTCTTATTATTATATTTTGTATGGGTAATCATCCAGGCCGTATAGACCTCCCCAAATTGGGGGAGTTACAGAGATTAGAGTGCTAAGAATGGTACTACTTAAAACACAACCTAGTTAACATGGGTCCCAGACCGCATGTCTTATTATTATATTTTTTCAGGGTAATCAGGCAGGCCATATAGACCTCCCCCGATAGGGGGGGTAACAGGGATTAAAGTGCTAAGAAAAGTACTAATTAACACAAACTAGTTACCATGGGTCCAACACCGTGTGTCTTGTTGTTATACTTTGTCAGGGTAATCATGCAGGCCATATAGACCGCCCTTGATAGGGGGAGTAACAGGGATTACAGTTCTAAGAATAGTACTACTTAACACAACCTAGTTACCATGGGTCCCAGACCAGATGTTTTGTTGTTATACTTTGTCAGGCTAATCATGCAGGTCATATAGAACTCCAACAAAAGGGTGGGTAAGAGGGATTCAAGTGATAAGAAAAGTTTTACTTAACACAAAAAAATTACCATGGGTCCCAGAACGCGTGTCTTGTTGTTATACTTTGTCAGGGTAATCATGCAGGCCATATAGACCTCCACCAATAGGGGGAGTTACAGGGCTGAAAGTGCGAAGAATAGTACTACTTAACACAACCTAGTTGGGTCCAAGACCGCATGTTTAATTATTAGACTTTATCAGGGTAATTATATATCTAAAAAATCTATTTTTCTTCTGTCGATTCTATCTAACTATCAATCTATGTATATATATCTATCCGATCTATCTATCTATCTATCTATCTATCTATCTATCTATCTATCTTCTGTCCGGACTGTTTGGAGACATCCACTTGTGTTTCTGACAAATTTGAAGTAGGAGGACAGAACAATCATCTTCTTCCATCTCCCGGTTCCAAAAATGAAGGCCATATAGACCTCAACCGATTGGGGGAGTAACAGGTTGTAGTAAAATGTTAAGAATAGTACTACTTTACACACCACGGGTCACAGACCACATGTCTTATTGTTATACTCTGTCAGGGAAATTATATATATTTCAAATCCATTTATTTATATATCAAATCGATCGAACTAACAAACGTATCGATCAAATGTACATTGCATCTTTTGATCGATGTAATTCGTATCTATAAAATGTATATTGCATCTTTGATTCAATGTAATTCGTATCTATCAAATGTATATTGCATCTATTGAGCTATGTACAGTGCATCGATCGTATGTATATTGCATCGATTGAGCTATGTAATCTATGTATCTATCTATCAAATCTACCTATCTCGTGGTTCTGCAAGTGGACTGTTTGCGGTTGATTGCGGTGCGTTACACTTGGAGTTTGCTCTGTCACTGTGATGCGGCCATAACCCTTACACTACCTGATAGATACGACATCATTACTGATGTTTTAAAGCACGTTATTGCAAACAATTTGGGAATGTTAGGTGATTTAGGCCCTTTATGGGTTAAAAGCAGACTCTGCATAAACTATGTAATTTTACATGGGAGTTTTGCCAGGGATCCCCCTCCAGCATGCCACAGTCCAGGTGTTAGTAACCTTGAAACAACTTTTCCATCACTATTGTGGCCAGAAAGAGTCCTTGTAGGTTTTAAAATTTGCCTGCCTATTGAATTCAATGGCGGGTTCGCGAACAATACCGGAAGTTCGAGTCCGCCGTTCGCGAACCGAAAATTTTAAGTTTGCGACATCACTACTAGTATAGTGGCGGCGACATTGGGGGCAGCAGATTAGGGGTTAATAAGTTTAGTTAGGTGGCGGCGATGTTAAGGACAGCAGATTAGGGGTTAATAAGTGTATTACGTGGCAACGACATTGGGGCAGCAGATTAGGGGTTAATAATATTTAACTAGTGTTTGCGATGCGGGAGTGCGGCGGTTTATGGGTTAATATGTTTATTATAGTGGCGGCAATGTCCAGAGCGGCAGATTAGGGGTTAATAATTTTATTTTAGTAATTGCACATTAGTAATGATAAATTAATTTTCAGATCAGTGGTTTTCACTAAAGATATATTATATTAATGAAGCTAATATGCTGTACAGTATAGATCCATAATATTCTGCCAATGTAGAAATATGTGGAAATATGCATTTTTTCGCCTCTTTCCCTATAGATAGCTTTAAACTCACATATTTAAATTTGTAGGGTATATTAAACTAGGGGTAGAAATTCTCTGTGTAATTATTTAGATATAGGTTTAAATAGGTTCTAGCTGCAATATTGATATTTTTATGACGTTTCCAGTGTTTTCTATTGTTAATTATTTTTGGTTAGATTATCATTCCACCTTTAGGAAATAGGGGGAGTATGAATGTGGATCACATGTATGGAAGTTGTACTTCATTCTACCAATAACAGCTCTGCCAATGCCTATTTTAAGAGGTCGTAACTGCTATGACGTATAGTCCTTGAAAAAGGGCGGAGTCCAGAAACGCACGTCAGAGTTGTTTGTCTATGCCATCTATCCATGACAAGTTTTCATCTGCTATACTTGCACTGAGACATATTGAACCCGAGAATACTTTCTGGATTTTGTGAACAAGCCTGTGGTGTGAAAGTCACAGAGCTACGGAGCTATCCTGCCGTTGAGCCGACTTAGCTGGGCGTGACGTATGCACATGATTGGAAGTGCCTTACAACGGAACCGCAAGTATCGGGCTTAACACTAATATCTATGTTGTTATAACTAAAGTGATATAAGCCTCCACAGCGCTGCGGAATCTGTTGGCGCTCTACAAATAACCAATAATAATAATAATAATAATAAAATTACAAGATTATTCATTTAGACCCCACAAACAAAATAAGATCACAACAATAGTAGAATTGGCCAAAGAAATGAATATTATCACACCCCAACAGGCGAAATTCATGATTAATCTACATGCTATTATCCCAGTGTTTTACATCTTACCCAAAATACATAAGGACATACAGAAACCTCCGGGTCGCCCTATAGTGGCAAGAACAGATTCAGTTTTTGTGAACAAGCCTGTGGTGTGAAAGTCACTGAGCTACGGAGCTATCCTGCCGTTGAGCCGACTGAGCTGGGCGTAACGTATGCACATGATTGGAAGTGCCTTACAACGGAACCACAAGTATCGGGCTTAACACTAATATCTATGTTGTTATAACTAACTGTTGCATTTTATTCATATACTAACACGCTGACGAAAAGCATTGACAGCTACACACAGTGGGAACATTTCATCGCTTACTGTTGTTACTAACTGTTGCACTGAGCTAACACGCTAATACGCTGACAAGAGGCGTTGACAGTTACATGCAGTGTTAATAGACTGACACAACTTACCTGGGATTTACTTGCATATAGTTAAATAGGGGTTAAGAAGAGATCCTACAGAGTGCCTTATTTGTTTTAACATACTAACATAGCAGATGATACTTGCAGGCATTGACTTTGCTGATTAACTTTGCTTATTAACCCTTTCTGAGACGGGTTATATTATTCAACATCCTCATCTTTTGGGATGACAAGTACAAAATCAAGCATTGAAAAATTTGGGTCTTAAGTGACTTTTCTCTGGATAGCGGCATATTTTTTATTCCCCTAGGGACGCCTGGGGTGTAATCACTCTCTTGTTTGTATGCATGATGGATGAATGTTTGGAATGGGAAGGGTTTTAGACAGTGACTTTTTCACTATTTTTGTATACTAATAAAGTTGTTTTTTCATTATTTAGGTGTGCAATATTGTGTAATTTTATTTTAGTGTTTGCGATGCGGGAGGACCTCGGTTTAGGGGTTAATAGATAGTTTATGGGTGTAAGTGTACTTTGTAACACTTTAATTATTAGTTTTATGGTACAGCTCTGTAACGTAAAACCCATAACTACTGACTTTCAGGTGGTGGTACTAATCTTGTAGTTATCAGCTGTACCGCTCACTTTTTGGCTGGACAGGCAAACTCGTAATACAGGCGCAGTGGAAGTCCCATAGGAAAAGGACTTTTTGAAAGCTGCAGTTGTTACGTTGTGTAAAGGCCAAAAAGGTGTGCGGTACAGCTGTAACTACTGGACTCGTAATAGCAGCGGTAGTGAAAAAGCAGCGTTATGAGCCATAACAATGGTTTTTTACTCATAACGCACAACTCGTAATCTAGGAAATGTCTCTGTGCCTGCCAAGTTCAGCCTGCTTACGCCCTGTGCCTACTGATGCTTATATCTCTGTGACTGCCAAGTTCAACCTGGTCAAACCCTGTGCCTACTGACACCTATATCTCTGTGAGTGCAAAGTTCAGCCTGCTTATGCCCTGTGCCTACTGCTGACAATGTCTCTCTGACTGCCAAGTTCAGTCTGCTTATGCCCTGTGCCTACTGATGCCTGTGTCTCTATGACTTCCAAGTTCAGTCTGCTTATGCCCTGTGCCTACTGATGCCTGTGTCTCTATGACTTCCAAGTTCAGCCTTCTTATGCCATGTGCCTACTGATGCCTGTGTCTCTGTGACTTCCAAGTTCATCCTGCTTATGCCCTGTGCCTACTGATGCCTGTGTCTCTGTCACTTCCAAGTTCAGCCTGCATACGCCCTGTGCTTACTGATGCCTGTGTCTCTGTGACTTCCAAGTTCAGCCTGCTTATGCCCTGTGACTACTGATGCCTGTGTCTCTGTGACTTCCAAGTTTAGCCTGCTTATGCCCTGTGCCTACTGATGCCTGTGTCTCTGTGACTTCCAAGTTCAGCCTGCTTATGCCCTGTGCCTACTGATGCCTATGTCTCTGTGACTTCCAAATTCAGTCTGCTTATGCCCTGTGCCTACTGATGCCTGTGTCTCTATGACTTCAAAGATCAGTCTGCTTATGCCCTGTGCCTACTGATGCCTGTGTCTCTGTGACTTCCAAGTTCAGTCTGCTTATGCCATGTGCCCACTGATGCCTGTGTCTCTGTGACTTCCAAGTTCATCCTGCTTATGCCCTGTGCCTACTGATGCCTGTGTCTCTGTGACTTCCAAGTTTAGCCTGCTTATGCCCTGTGCTTACTGATGCCTGTGTCTCTGTGACTTCCAAGTTCAGCCTGCTTATGCCCTGTGCCTACTGATGCCTGTGTCTCTGTGACTTCCAAGTTCAGCTTGCTTATGCCCTGTGCCTACTGATGCCTGTGTCTCTGTGACTTCCAAGTTCAGCCTGCGTATGCCCTGTGCCTACTGATGCCTGTGTCTCTGTGACTTCCAAGTTCAGCTTGCTTATGCCCTGTGCCTACTGATGCCTGTGTCTCTGTGACTTCCAAGTTCAGCCTGCTTATGCCCTGTGCCTACTGATGCCTGTGTCTCTGTGACTTCCAAGTTCAGCCTGCTTATGCCCTGTGCCTACTGATGCCTGTGTCTCTGTGACTTCCAAGTTCAGCTTGCTTATGCCCTGTGCCTACTGATGCCTGTGTCTCTGTGACTTCCAAGTTCAGCTTGCTTATGCCCTGTGCCTACTGATGCCTGTGTCTCTGTGACTTCCAAGTTCAGCCTGCTTCCGCCCTGTACCTACTGATGCCTATATCTCTTTGCCTGCCAGGTTCAGCCTGCTTCCACCCTGTGCCTAATGATGCCTATATCTCTTTGACTGCCAGGTTTAGCCTGCTTACACCCTGTGCCTACTGATGCCTATATCTCTTTGACTGCCAGGTTCAGCCTGCTTACGCCCTATGCCTACTGATGCCTATATCTCTTTGACTGCCAGGTTTAGCCTGCTTACGCCCTGTGCCTACTGATGCCTATATCTCTTTGACTGCCAGGTTCAGCCTGCTTACGCCCTGTGCCTACTGTTCCCTAAATCTCTTTGACTGTAAGGTTCAGCCTGCTTACGCCCTGTGCCTACTGATGCCTATATCTCTTTGACTGCCAGGTTCAGCCTGCTTACGCCCTATGCCTACTGATGCCTAAATCTCTTTGACTGTAAGGTTCAGCCTGCTTACGCCCTGTGCCTACTGATGCCTAAATCTCTTTGACTGTAAGGTTCAGCCTGCTTACGCCCTGTGCCTACTGATGCCTAAATCTCTTTGACTGTAAGGTTCAGCCTGCTTACGCCCTGTGCCTACTGATGCCTATATCTCTTTGACTGCACATGATTGGAAGTGCCTTACAACGGAACCACAAGTATCGGGCTTAACACTAATATCTATGTTGTTATAACTAACTGTTGCATTTTATTCATATACTAACACGCTGACGAAAAGCATTGACAGCTACACACAGTGGGAACATTTCATCGCTTACTGTTGTTACTAACTGTTGCACTGAGCTAACACGCTAATACGCTGACAAGAGGCGTTGACAGTTACATGCAGTGTTAATAGACTGACACAACTTACCTGGGATTTACTTGCATATAGTTAAATAGGGGTTAAGAAGAGATCCTACAGAGTGCCTTATTTGTTTTAACATACTAACATAGCAGATGATACTTGCAGGCATTGACTTTGCTGATTAACTTTGCTTATTAACCCTTTCTGAGACGGGTTATATTATTCAACATCCTCATCTTTTGGGATGACAAGTACAAAATCAAGCATTGAAAAATTTGGGTCTTAAGTGACTTTTCTCTGGATAGCGGCATATTTTTTATTCCCCTAGGGACGCCTGGGGTGTAATCACTCTCTTGTTTGTATGCATGATGGATGAATGTTTGGAATGGGAAGGGTTTTAGACAGTGACTTTTTCACTATTTTTGTATACTAATAAAGTTGTTTTTTCATTATTTAGGTGTGCAATATTGTGTAATTTTATTTTAGTGTTTGCGATGCGGGAGGACCTCGGTTTAGGGGTTAATAGATAGTTTATGGGTGTAAGTGTACTTTGTAACACTTTAATTATTAGTTTTATGGTACAGCTCTGTAACGTAAAACCCATAACTACTGACTTTCAGGTGGTGGTACTAATCTTGTAGTTATCAGCTGTACCGCTCACTTTTTGGCTGGACAGGCAAACTCGTAATACAGGCGCAGTGGAAGTCCCATAGGAAAAGGACTTTTTGAAAGCTGCAGTTGTTACGTTGTGTAAAGGTCAAAAAGGTGTGCGGTACAGCTGTAACTACTGGACTCGTAATAGCAGCGGTAGTGAAAAAGCAGCGTTATGAGCCATAACAATGGTTTTTTACTCATAACGCACAACTCGTAATCTAGGAAATGTCTCTGTGCCTGCCAAGTTCAGCCTGCTTACGCCCTGTGCCTACTGATGCTTATATCTCTGTGACTGCCAAGTTCAACCTGGTCAAACCCTGTGCCTACTGACACCTATATCTCTGTGAGTGCAAAGTTCAGCCTGCTTATGCCCTGTGCCTACTGCTGACAATGTCTCTCTGACTGCCAAGTTCAGTCTGCTTATGCCCTGTGCCTACTGATGCCTGTGTCTCTATGACTTCCAAGTTCAGTCTGCTTATGCCCTGTGCCTACTGATGCCTGTGTCTCTATGACTTCCAAGTTCAGCCTTCTTATGCCATGTGCCTACTGATGCCTGTGTCTCTGTGACTTCCAAGTTCATCCTGCTTATGCCCTGTGCCTACTGATGCCTGTGTCTCTGTCACTTCCAAGTTCAGCCTGCATACGCCCTGTGCTTACTGATGCCTGTGTCTCTGTGACTTCCAAGTTCAGCCTGCTTATGCCCTGTGACTACTGATGCCTGTGTCTCTGTGACTTCCAAGTTTAGCCTGCTTATGCCCTGTGCCTACTGATGCCTGTGTCTCTGTGACTTCCAAGTTCAGCCTGCTTATGCCCTGTGCCTACTGATGCCTATGTCTCTGTGACTTCCAAATTCAGTCTGCTTATGCCCTGTGCCTACTGATGCCTGTGTCTCTATGACTTCCAAGATCAGTCTGCTTATGCCCTGTGCCTACTGATGCCTGTGTCTCTGTGACTTCCAAGTTCAGTCTGCTTATGCCATGTGCCCACTGATGCCTGTGTCTCTGTGACTTCCAAGTTCATCCTGCTTATGCCCTGTGCCTACTGATGCCTGTGTCTCTGTGACTTCCAAGTTCAGCCTGCTTATGCCCTGTGCTTACTGATGCCTGTGTCTCTGTGACTTCCAAGTTCAGCCTGCTTATGCCCTGTGCCTACTGATGCCTGTGTCTCTGTGACTTCCAAGTTCAGCTTGCTTATGCCCTGTGCCTACTGATGCCTGTGTCTCTGTGACTTCCAAGTTCAGCCTGCGTATGCCCTGTGCCTACTGATGCCTGTGTCTCTGTGACTTCCAAGTTCAGCTTGCTCATGCCCTGTGCCTACTGATGCCTGTGTCTCTGTGACTTCCAAGTTCAGCCTGCTTATGCCCTGTGCCTACTGATGCCTGTGTCTCTGTGACTTCCAAGTTCAGCCTGCTTATGCCCTGTGCCTACTGATGCCTGTGTCTCTGTGACTTCCAAGTTCAGCTTGCTTATGCCCTGTGCCTACTGATGCCTGTGTCTCTGTGACTTCCAAGTTCAGCTTGCTTATGCCCTGTGCCTACTGATGCCTGTGTCTCTGTGACTTCCAAGTTCAGCTTGCTTATGCCCTGTGCCTACTGATGCCTGTGTCTCTGTGACTTCCAAGTTCAGCCTGCTTCCGCCCTGTACCTACTGATGCCTATATCTCTTTGCCTGCCAGGTTCAGCCTGCTTCCACCCTGTGCCTAATGATGCCTATATCTCTTTGACTGCCAGGTTTAGCCTGCTTACACCCTGTGCCTACTGATGCCTATATCTCTTTGACTGCCAGGTTCAGCCTGCTTACGCCCTATGCCTACTGATGCCTATATCTCTTTGACTGCCAGGTTTAGCCTGCTTACGCCCTGTGCCTACTGATGCCTATATCTCTTTGACTGCCAGGTTCAGCCTGCTTACGCCCTGTGCCTACTGTTCCCTAAATCTCTTTGACTGTAAGGTTCAGCCTGCTTACGCCCTGTGCCTACTGATGCCTATATCTCTTTGACTGCCAGGTTCAGCCTGCTTACGCCCTATGCCTACTGATGCCTAAATCTCTTTGACTGTAAGGTTCAGCCTGCTTACGCCCTGTGCCTACTGATGCCTAAATCTCTTTGACTGTAAGGTTCAGCCTGCTTACGCCCTGTGCCTACTGATGCCTAAATCTCTTTGACTGTAAGGTTCAGCCTGCTTACGCCCTGTGCCTACTGATGCCTATATCTCTTTGACTGCCAGGTTCAGCCTGCTTACGCCCTGTGCCTACTGATGCCTATATCTCTTTGACTGTAAGGTTCAGCCTGCTTACGCCCTGTGCATATAGCGGACAATGTCTCTCTGACTGCCAAGTTCACCCCGCCTGAGCCTAGTCTCTACTTCTGCCAATGTGGTACTCTGTGTAAACAGCATATTTTTTTATTTTGCAGTGTATGTATCGTCTTTTTATACTCTCATGTTAATACATTGGGGCCTATTTAAGAAGCCGCATATGCTGCTGTTGACTCGCTGAAAACATAAGTTAAGAAGCAGCGGTCTTAAGGCCGCTGCTCCTTAACTTATCCACCACCTCTGAGGTGGCGGACAGAAATCATCCCGATCAGATACAATCGAGATGATTGACACCCCCTGCTAGTGGCCGATTAGCTGCGAATCTGCAGGGGGCGGCATTGCACAAGCATTTCACTATGTAATGTAGCGGACCTTATCCGCTACAGTGGATCATGTCCGCCTGCATCTTAATAAATTAGCCCCATTGTCTTTAACATATTGTATTTCAATATTGAGTGTCTGTACAATTGGGGTAAGCTTTATATTATTTTAAAGACAGAATGTATTTTAATTTAAGATAAACTTTGCAAAAAGTTTGTTACAGCTGTGTCCTGAGAATTTCTGTAAAATGTGCAAATGTTCTTGTCAAAATTCAGATTAGTTTATATAAATTGACATCCCAATGGTTACAATATTTTCTGTTTGCTGTGCAGACATCTATTCTAGTAAACACCAAAACGTTCATGAATTCTGTAGCATAACAACGATAGAGTAATCAAGCATTTACCATTTTGCTTTTCATTTTGTGTTCAAACTTTTTAATATTTTATTTTATTATTGTTATTAGGATTCTGAAAGTTTTGAGGATTAAACATATAATATTAAATGGCATACATATGCATTAATCTTACCTTCAGTCAGACAACCTTGCCAGATCTCACAATGACTGCTCATAGATTCAAGTTGTAAAGATGCCAAACTTTTAATTGTCCTGAATGTGATTTTACTATAAGGATACAGACTTGCTGGGTAAAGAAGTAAATTCAGTTCCTACAATATTAGTAAATGATGGTTAGAATATAATTAAATTGTAAGAAAATATACATAATAAACATTACATACACATTAATAAATATATAATAAAAAAAATAAATAGTCTTTACATTTTAAATATTAAAATTAAAATGTGGTAAAGCACAAAAAGTAATTTAATTTTTGCAATTTATATAGATGAGATAAGTCTAAATTTCCCATTTAATAAATTCATATAAATGCAACACAGAGATATTAAATTGAAAAGACATCTTAAATAGCACCCAGACTTTTTCATAGTTCATATATCATATGGTAAACTGGCCAAACTGAATTGAATGCAGTAGATGATATTGAAATGTAGTACAGAGACTAAAAACAAAATTTATGCTTACATGATAAATTGTTTACTTTCGGAATGATGATGGTCTACAATCCTCCATAACATATGGGATATATTTCCCGGCACTAGGAGGAGGTTAAGAACCCATATCAGATCTTAAAATCCCTCCCAAATCCCAAACCTCTTAGTTTAAATTATAGAAGAGTAGAGAATGGGAAACATATAGGTAGGAAAGACAAAGCAGGGTCTGTAGAGGTGTCATTACAACTGTTGCCAAAACACTGAAATGGGTGGGGCCTGTGGACCATCATCATTCTGAAAGAAAATAATTTATCAGGTAAGCATACATTTTGTATTCTTTCATAAAATGATGATGGTCCACATTCCTCCATAACATATGGGATTAATACTCAAGCAGAAAGTCTATGTTACGGAAAGGGTGGGATAATTTTTCTGGCAGTACTTATTTAGCCGACACTACGGCCTAAAGGTCTTTCCTGCCAAAAGCTGCTTGCGAAAAACCAAAACATCAGAGCAATAAAATCTGAAAAAATATGCAGAGAAGACCATGTTGACGCATTGCAAATCTGCTTCAAAATGTATAGTCTTTAAAAACCCACAATGTTGCAACTGCTCTTGTGGAAAGAGCTGTAATACGATTAGGAGGTGACTTTCCTGCCTTCAAGTAAGCCTTGTGAATAATTTCATTGAGTCAAGAGGCCAATGATAACCTAGTAGCTCCTGCACCTTATGAATCCCAGTGTAGTGAAAGAACAAACTAGAAGTGTGTTTTACTTAGAGTTAGCAGGATATGAACGCAATGAAGGAACAACAATTTTGTATTCTATTTAATTGTGCCAGTGTGAAATATATTTATATTTTAATGTTAAAAAGATAATTACCTTGGGTTGTATCATTGCATTTGCTGGTCCTTTCACACTAAATGTGTCGTTACAGTACAGAGTTTTGGTTTGTGGTGGTACATCGAGCCTACAGAATTGATTTGCCTCTTCATTAATTTTGATGCACTAAAATGTAACACAAATACATAATAGATGTTATTTTAATATGAATATTAGGTTCTACTGTTAATGCTGATATTACATTATCAATTACCTCATATATGGAATTATCATTAGGTATCAGGTAGAGATGTATTATGTAGGTCTTGGAGCATTTGCAATAAACCAGAACGGCACCATGAATTGGGATTATATTACGTATTGCAGTAGATAAAAACATATAAAGAGCTCCCAAAAGTGAGAAGTCAGGATTTTCAACTACTACATAGTATGGCTCAATTGTTGCAGCTGTTTCCAGGATCATGTTATCATCTTTAAAGTGACCAACTTTAAATCTAGATAGGTCCACATCTCCACCTGTAAATATACAAAATAATGCAAAAGTTAAAGGGACAGTAATAAACTTACAATTTACAAATAAAAAATTATAATATATAAAATAAATTAAAAATATTATTGCATTAGGACCTTGTTTGAGGCAATCATGGGTGTCTGGATTTTTTCTGCTCCTACCACATTTTTAACAAGTTTCTTAGAACTTGCAAGGCTGATAAGGTGTCACGCATTTGCATCTAATCCTGAAAACATTGCTATTGTGGATTGCACTACCAGCTGTTATAAAGAGGTATAAAATACATACTAGGCTTACATACATACATACAAACATATAAACACATATATAAATGTGTATGTATATATAATATATAAATACATACAGAAAGAAAAGCAGTCTGCCAGAAACGCTTTTTTCACAGCGGAAAACTTTTCTGACGTATATTAGTCTGATCCCGCCTAGCAAGGTCATTCCAGTACCAAAATACCAGGCAATTTTACTCTTAACAAGGCAAATTGCAACCCCAGATAATCTTTTTATTTTTTATTTTTATCAAATACGGAAAAAAATATACAATAAGATTAAATACATAATAATAAATACTTCATGATTTCATGATTCATGAAAGGCACCACAACAGTCTTGAAACCCTTGACAGACACCATCCTGGACAAAAGGAAAAATAAAATCTTTGACCTTACGGTTCAGCTCTCATTAAAAAAAAGGTGATACCTATACCAGGTAACTTACTAACTTTGAAGGCATCCTTTAAAACATAAAAAAAATAATTCAGTGCCCCCATTTCTTTCAGGAGAGGAAGATCACACAAAAGGGCCAAAAGTCCATGTTGGCTTTTTGAAGTTGAGGATAATCAACACTCTTTACTTACACAGTTATGGAGGAAACACAGCAACCTTTTTACTCTTTGTTATCAGTAACTGCACGCATTACTAAAATCAACGATTGTGAACTTATTTTCTCTGAGGATAAAAGCGTCCTAGCATTAAGCACATTATTTGAGCATATGGAAAATCTATTAATGGAGTCAAAAACCCAGTGGGACATTTGAACTTTGGAGAAGTACCGAAGTTTGAACATGATCCCAAGAGGATTAAGGGTGTATAAATTTCCCACTTTTGAGGTGGACACCCAGGAAAAAGATTTTGTGGATGCTTGGGATGTTGTACTCCCAGATTGTTCATTAAGGCTGATGGGACTTTTAATACAGTATAAAAACAGACTTTTGGACATTATTAGGAAGGATATTAATGATTTGTCGGTAGAAATGAATAGAAGGTGCAATAACGCGATCTCCGGAACTTGCCTGGGTTCCTGTTAGGGGGCGGAGACTAATGGCTGCATGTTTCATGTCGGCGTGCAGGTCGACCGGCAATACCTTATCCCCCTCTCATAGCTCTATAGCCCCAGATCTCTGTGGTTCTGAGGGGCCGTGGCAAGTTTGACTCTGCCGGAGAAAGGAATCCACAGTGGCCAGCTTGGTCAGCGGCATGGCCGCATCTCTGTTTTTAGACTGGTTCAGTCGTGACTCACAGTAATAACCTGGATGGGAAAGGAGAATCTCCGTGGATTACCCAGGTTTTAGATTGCCTGAAGACTGCTGCCCCTGCCTAGATCAGTCTGGTCGCATCTAGGGGTCAAGAAAACCGAATATAGTGGGCGCTGCATTAATCTAGACCTACCTGAGCAGAGGATATCGGGACATCGGGACATTGGGCGTTATGATCCAGAGTGAGGGCGCACTGTTGCGTTGATGATTGTGGAGGGATCTGCACGCCACGCTTTGCGGTAAAGTGCCAGAAGAACTGTCAGTGTTTGTCCACTGGAGCGAGTCCCGGCTTCTGAGGTAGTCTTCTTCCGAAAAGTGGGGCAATCTGTGGTTCTACCGTGGTAGGTGTCTCTCTGGCTGGAAGTTAGCCCTTTACGTTGGAGACATCCCGGACTGCGTCGTAGAGCCCGCAGGTATTTCTGACAGTGTCTATATTTTGCA
Source organism: Bombina bombina (assembly GCF_027579735.1). Classification (NCBI taxonomy): domain Eukaryota; kingdom Metazoa; phylum Chordata; class Amphibia; order Anura; family Bombinatoridae; genus Bombina; species Bombina bombina. The sequence continues at coordinate 1,427,422,560 of NC_069500.1, forward strand.
ATATAAAGAAAACCGACCTTTGCTGTTGGGCTGGTAATCCTGTTAAAAAGTTAATTGCTAGTCTGGGACAGGGATCAACTAACTGCCCGGTTTAACCTAGTGGATGACATACTCAGTTTGGAATTTACCCCCTTACCAGGCATCGCTGTACAGCAGAGATTACTGGTGACATTTCAGCAAAAAATCTGGCTATTTGGTTATGTTCATCCAAATATTAGCACAAAAAAAGTGCATTACAGTTTTTTTGTTGCACTGGACTATTGTTATGTCTCTGGATGTAAATTGCACATGACAAACACAAATGGGTTATGTACAACGTGCTGCTGCATATGTTGATGTAAAGTGCAACTGGTATAAGCCTATGTAGATTTGTTGTTACATTCTTGTCTGAAGGAGTGTGGTATTTCTTAGAGGGTCATATACAGCTCAAATTTTGTTAAACTTGCTAAACATTTGTTATACTGTATTGATAGTGGTTTCCTAAGACCTTGTAAGGCTGTATATCTGATATTAGTTTGACAAGTTAGGGACAGTATTGTGATATACAGGTTATATAATATCATATGGTGAAATTAGATAATTCAGAGACCTGAGTAAGTGTAAAAATGATCAGGTACTAAGTTAAATGTACCGATGTGCAGTTAGTGCTGCTTGGCCATTTCTGGATAAATAAGGCATAGGCTGTCTGGTATCAGCAAAGTTAAGGGGTTTTTCTATATCATATTATTTTGATTCTAGCAAACACTAATACACGCAATTGCACAAGATAGTAACCTTTTAATCACACACACACAAAACAAAAAATTATATAATAAAAAAAAACCAAAAAAAAAACCACACCACTATTCACTGGGACAAGTTCCCTGCTTGATTTAGTCGGTTCATTAACTGACTCATATACGGTATAATGTCTACAGACATTCTCCAGTAGGTTTTTTTTTTTCTCACCAAATTGTATTTTTCACTTTTTTTTTCTTCCTCACTTCTTTTGCCACACTATCAATGGAAAAATTCATTACACAGGCAAAAACTAACTCCCAAAAAATGCCTGCCAAATCCAAGGATACAAAAGCCAAGATGGCTGATAACAGTGTTGATAGTATATCAGATACGGCTCCTTTAGTTATAGATACTCAGGCCCTTATTAGCCAGCTATCTGCTATTTTTTCACCACAATTTGACTCTATAAAAAAAGAGTTAGGAGTTATCTCATCTGATATAGGGGCACTCTCTATGGAAATTAAGCAATTCTCAATAAGACTTGTTGAAGCTGAAGACAGGATTTCATCACTAGAAGATCAGGCAAACACACAACAAATAACTATACAAAAACAAGAGGATAAGTTAAACAGTATGCAATTGCGCCTGGAGGATTTGGAGGATCGCTCCAGGCGCAATAACATCAGAATTATTGGCCTACCAGAATCCCCGGAGTTTGAGGATCTCATGACATTTTCTTCCATTACCCTACCACAGGTCCTGGGTATGCCAGCACATTTGTTACCATTAGTAATCGAGAGAGCGCACAGAGTTGGCCCCAGGAAGTCTGTGGTTAATGGGTCTGTTAGATCAAGAATGGTTATCTTCAAGCTCCTGAAATTCCAGGATAAAATTGAGTTATTAAATCTCTTAAAAAAAAAAAAAAAGAGCCGCTGATATTTGGTAACAACAAGATATTGTTGTTCCAGGATTTCTCCGGCGAGACCTCAGCCAGGAGAAAAACCATGGCCCCTTACTGTACGCAGTTAATAAATAAAGGCATTAATGCCTGGCTGATGTACCCGGCTAGAATTATAATTGAGGACAAAGGCAGGAGACAGGTGTTTACTGAAATATCGGAGGTCATTGAATTTTTAAAAACCCTGGGATAATGATGAAGTGTAAATATTATAATCCTAGTATTGTGAGATCGATTTTGATGATAAGGAAGTGCAGTTTATTTCTGGACTGGATGTTCTTTCCTTTTTTTTTTTTCCCTCCCCTCTCTTTCTCTTTCCCTGGAGACAAATAGTTATTTGTTAATATTAGGAAGAAATGATGGAGGGAATTAGGATGTTCTCTTGGAACGTGGGGGGTATAGCATCTCCAGTGAAACGCAAATTGATTATTAAAACTTTAGCTAAGTTACAACCCGACCTAGTTTTTCTCCAGGAAACACATCTTAAAGAGACAGAAGCAGCAAAGCTGAGGATCAACTGGGCCGGGGAGGTAATCTCTACCAATGGTTCCAATAAAAAATGTGGTGTGGTAGTACTATTGCATAAACAATTAGACTATAAGATAATCAAGATAGAAATTGATGTTGAAGCCAGATTTATTTTACTCCAAATAATGGTTAAAAATATAAAATTTGCAATTTGTAATATTTATGCGCCAAATAGACTTTCAATAGAATTCTGGGAAAAAATCCAAAATAAGGTATTTCCATTTATAGGGCAAAATTTAGTTATATGCGGAGACTTCAATATGACATTGGACCCATTAATAGATCGGTTTTCATACAAAAATGTAGTTAGTAACAGGCAAAGTGCTAATTATTTTCAGAAATTCTGCCACAAATTAAAATTGACAGATATTTGGCGGATCCAAAATCCGGATATTTCAGTATACACATGTGAGTCCAGAGCCCACAGGACATTTTCCATGATTGACCTGTTTTTGGTCTCTGAATCTCTTTCTATCTTGCAATTAAAGGCGGAGATAAGAGAGATCCTGATATCGGACCACGCAATCATTTTATTAACCTTCCCTTCTCTGAACAAGGCCAAATTACAAAAAGCGGTATTTTGCTTTCCTCGTTTTTTATGTTCTGAGCCCAGGTTTCAATCGTGGCTACAATTTAAAATGGCAGGAGTATGGTCTCAATAATAGTGAATATAGAAATAAAATTGAAATTTTTTGGGAGGCATCTAAAACGGTGTTAAGTGGAGAGATTATGGCTTATTTGAATATACGTGGGAAAAATTTCGGGAGGTTACATTGGCAAAGAGAGTAAAGAATGCATATATACAGGTACAGAATGTTCCTTCGCAGCAAAATTGGGATAACTACATTGCCATTAGAAAAGAGCAAGATCTCTTTTTAAAACAAAAATCCCAAGCTGATGAAATCAGAATAAATCAGCACTACAAGGGCTTTCATGGGTGCTCGGCTAAATACTTGGCTATACTCACTAAAAGTAGGAAGAAAAAAAATCTCATACCTGTTATTAAAGATAATGAGACTAGATACTTTGAAACCTCGGAAATCTGTAAAATCTTTGCCACTTATTACCAACATCTATATTCCCCAGTGAATATTAATCTCTATAACCAAGATTTATTCTGGTCAAAAATTGTAACCCCAAAGATTCAAGTTGAAGATTTGACTATGTTAAACGAACCCATAACTAGAGAAGAGATCTGTAAAGCTATTGATAAATTGAAACCAAATAAAGTGCCCGGTCCAGATGGATTTCCATCAGAGTTTTATAAATGTTTGAAGGAAGATTTATTACCGGTACTAGAGAATCTATTCAATAATTATTATGCAGTAGACAAATCAATTTCATCTTATTTCACAATGGCCAATATCTCTCTTATTTTGAAAAAGGGTAAAGATGCTGAGGATCCAGCATCGTATAGGCCGATTTCGGTTTTAAATTCAGATTATAAGATTCTAGCATCCATTTTAGCTGACAGATTCTCATCTTGTCTACAGAAACTCATTCATCCTGATCAGACGGGGTTCATGACTAATAGAAATCCGTCTAAGAATATACGTAAATTAACAACTTTCTTAGATTATGCCTGGAATGAGGAGCAAAAATCCAACGCGAGTAGAGGACTTGATATAGCCATCCTTACATTGGACGCGGTCAAAGCGTTTGACTCCATAGTCTGGGAACATCTATTTAGCTCACTGGGAAAATTTGGGATTAAAGGGAACTTTGTGCAATTTATTCACAGAATTTATTCGAATCCTATATCATATATAATGGTAAATGGGACCCGGCAAGGCTGCCCATTATCTCCCCTGCTGTTTAACACAGCATAAGAGCCGCTCGCGATAAGAGTAAGAAATAGCCTGACGGGGATCTCAGTAGGCTTGCATCGCTTAAATATCTTGTTATATGTGGATGATATTCTAGTGTTTCTAGAGAATATGCAGCAATCTATCCCAATTTTGACCCAGCTATTGGTAGAGTTCAGCTCATTTTCAGGCTACAAGGTTAATACGGAAAAAAGTGAACTGATGTGTGTGGGGAAATCGTCGTCTAGGTTTTTTTAATAATCCTTTTAAAGAGGTAGACACTATTAAATATTTGGGACTTGTGTTACATAAGAATCCTAAGCACTGGTACTCAGACAATTATATTCCCTTGTTGCAAAAAAATCAAATTAGATCTGCAATTATGGACCTCCTTTCCATTGTCTCTAACGGCGCGAGTGAACCTGGTTAAAACTATTATTTTTCCACGCCTTCTCTATCCACTACAAAATTTATCCTTATTTCTATCTAACAGTGACCTAAGAAAGTTGCACTGCTACTTCTCTAAATTTATATGGCAAAATAAAAAACCACGCATTGCGTTAGCTAGGCTAATGCAGAAATCTGGGGCTGGTGGTTTATCGTTCCCAGATATCAGCTTGTATAACATTGCATCATTGGTAAAAGTCACGATTGACTGGCTGGCTAGAACAGATACATTCTCCTCTTTTGAAGAGGAGTCCTTTTTGATAAACCCATTTGCATTAACAGCTATATTACATTGTAAGCCTCGACAGTTGCCCTCTAATGTTTTCTTGCTTATAACATTCAAGAATATAGTTCTTGCGTGGCATACATTTTACAGAATATTAGGGTTAGAGTTCTCCTTTTCAGAATTTCTCCCTATTCAGGGTAATCCGTTATTTTCCCCGGGCATACTTCAAAGTACCTTTAAGGTTTGGGCAGAGAAATGTTTAAGTTTAGTAAGTCAACTACTAGGTCCAGATGATTTAATATTAGCGGGGGAAACTTTGTTTTCACTTTATAAGCTACCCAGGTCAGATTTATTAGCATTTTTTCAAATTCGACATTTTGTTGCAGCGCAAGAGTGGAGGTTTCCCATATCTATTGTGTGGTCCGATGTCAGGACTCTATTACAAAGATTTGTCTCTGGTGTAACATCAATTTCACTAATATACGACATTATGCTGTCAAAGCAAACCCAAGGTTTTTTAGATAAGGTTTGCAATTTTTGGATTCCATCAATTCCAGATATAGATCAGGACAGAGTTAGGCAGAGTTTCAGTACTATGGATAAGTGTAAAGTCCCATCAAGTTGGAAGGAATCGCATATGAAGCTTATAAATAATTTCTATTTATATCCAGCTAAACTTGCCAGGTTTTATACAACTAGGTCCTTATGTTGCCCAAGATGCTCGTATCTGGAAGCTGACCTATTTCACATGTTTTGGCAAATGTCCCAAGATAAATCAGCTATGGTTGAAAACTATATATTGGTTTAATAATATTCACAATTTATCTATCTCCCTCACGTTCCAGGATGTTATCTGATTAATTGAGACCCTGATCAATCAAGATAGTTATTGGGTACGCTCACTAAATACTATAATATTAGTGGTAAGACAGAGTATATTAAAAAGTTGTAAAGCTAGAAGAGGGCCTGCCTTTTCAGAGGTCACACAGGCCATTCAAGAACAGATCATTTTTGAATCATACCATCTGCAGGATTCTTCAGAAAAAAGAACCAAGAAATTCCTATTTGGATGGTATGTTATTATTAAGTCTTACCCTCCACTTATACAAAAACAGATCTTATCTCCTTTTCTGTCCTCCTCTAGCTTTGCAGAGATGGTGATATTAGAGCTGTTCCCGCATACATGGATAACAAATGCGGCTGAGATACATTATTAATTGTCTCAGGGACCAAGGGAAAGAGTGGATTGCCCTTTCTCCTTTTTTTCTCTCCCTCTCTTGTTGTCTTCTTCTCTCTTCTCTTTTTTCATTTTTTTTTCTTTTTATTTTTTTATTATTTACTTCCTCAGGCTCCCCTCAGCAAGGTGCTGCGAGGAGCCAATTAGAAAAATGCAGATAAATTAATTACATATATTGCTTTACGGTATCTGTATAGTTAAGTTTTTGATTTTATGGCTATATATATGACAACAAGTGTGATTTTTGTATATTGTACTTTTTCGGCGACCAATAAAGAAATATATAAAAAAAAAAGTGCAATAACGCTGATTTTGCCAGATTTGATAAAACCTTAAGAGAGCTTGTAGCTAAGGGAAGATCAGTCATTATGGAGAGGAAACACACTAAGTTCATAAGAGACAAATATGATTACTATAATAACTGTATATATTTGGAATAAGAAATCTAGAGGCAATTTTAGATCTAATCAACCCAGGTTTGGGAGGATAAGAAGGGGTAATAGGAACAGAGGTCATAATAATAACAATAACAGCAAGGGTAATTCATCCAAAAATGTTACATTTTCAGGTAGCGATACAGAAGGATCTAGTGATGGAGATGTATATCCAGAGCCAACATCAGGAGTTAACTCATTACCTGTATTAGGAGCAGAGAACATACACACTGAGCCCTTGATTTCTAATAGTTTAACAATACAAACAGCTAGGAAGAGAGACAATCATTCTGAGCCTTTGGTAGTGAGACCTACACAGACCCCATATGTGGAAACTAGGTCTGTGGCTCGTTCCCAATATAGAAATGAAAATACCATTCTTAATCAGGTTTTTCCCAAGGATCAGGATGCTGCTGCAGAGGGGGACAGGTACACAATACCAATCGCAATCAAGACAAATTAAGAGAGCCCAAATCCCAAACCAAATCGAAGTAGAGGATACCAGAGTGGTGGGTAATGTAGTTAATTTATCATCACAGGAGTTGATTAGTGAACAAATTAAGGTTTTAAGCCTTGGCCTTAGCTTTGCACCCACCAATGACTTCAACTTATTTCAGACTAAATTGGATATTAATAAATTTGTACGTAATCTTACGATTAGAAAACACTTTTCAGAGAATGTTTCCATGAACATGACACCAACTCATACAGGTATAGCCAATACCAACAGTTTTGAACACAGTTGTGACATTGTGACGTTACAACAGCTCCAATTAGGAGCCACTGTTGATGATGGAAGTACAAGTAGAGGTCCTAGCTTTAAGAGCAAATCGAAATTCTATCCAATACACAATAGGGGGCGTGTTATAGAGACTTTCTATAATAGGGTGGAAAAAGATCTGGAATGTCTAAATGACAATAAACCCCACTATAAACACAATTGAACCTTTCTGAAAAAAGAGCTCTTACTCTGCTAAAGGACAATAGGGCACTTGTCGTTAAAAGATCCGATAAAGGTGGGATGGTGGTAGTGATGGACCATACACAGTACATCAATGAAGGTCTCAGACAGTTACAAAACCTGGATGCCTATTGTACATTACAGAAAGATCTTACCCCTCAGTTCCAGTTGGAACTTATTAATTTATTGGATGATGGTTTGGAACAGGGTATTTTGGACCAGGCCACGGTTGATTTCCTGGCGGTTCAACATCCCAAAATTCCACTGTTCCACCATCTACCCAAGACACACAAATCTTTAGATAAAGTGCATGGACGTCCCATTGTGAGTGGGGTTGATTCACTTTTGGGGAATTTGTCGGAATGGCTTGATTCCATTCTGCAGCCTCTACTATTTTCTCTACATTCATATGTGAGGGATACCAAACATATATTAAACATGTTAGAGGATGTGGAGTGGAGTATTGAATCCAAGTGGTTAACTGTTGATGCAGTGTCACTCTACTCGAGTATTCCCCATACTAAAGGAATTGAGGCGATAACATTTTTTTTTTTACCAGTTTACAGATTATACTGAGACATACAAAATGTTTTTCCTGAGGATTACTGCATTCTTGCTTACTTATAATTTCTTTAAATTTGAGGATGTTTACTATCTCCAAAGATGTGGTACCGCCATGGGTGCCAAGTTTTCACCGTCTTTTGCTAATCTTTTTCTTGGTTGGTGGGAGTTTTACCACATCTTTGGAGATAGTAACCCTTACAGGGGGTATATCTCTTTTTATAAGAGATATATCGATGATTTGGTATTTATCTGGACTGGCCAAGAGAATAGTATTCTTCCCTTTATGGATTACTTGAATAATAATGACCTTGGTCTGAAATTCACTTTTAAATTGAATGACAAACATATTAATTATCTTGATGTGACTCTGATTGGTACAGATTCAGGTGGCATTAAATCTACCATTTATAGAAAACCTATTTATGGTAACACACTACTTTTAGGCTATAGCAAAGGGAGAATACACCAGATTAAAAAGAAATTGTACTGATACTGTAGATTTTTTAAATAAATCATACGAACTAGAGAAGAGACTTATAGATTGGAAGTATCCCAAGAGAGTGGTGAGGAAAGCCAGGGAACAAGTGATGAAAATCCCAAGAGAGTATCTTCTAAAGACAAGAGAGAAATATTCTGATAAATGCAAGGGGATGACATTTATTACTACATATAGTGCACAATATCCCCAAATCTGTGAGATTGTATGTAAACATTTTCCAATTCTGTTAGCTGAGGACAGATTGGTTAATACAGTAAGAGAAGGTTTGAGATGTGCATATATATGTGCATATGTGCATATAGGAAGAGTCCAACTTTGGGCTCTATCCTATCTCCTACGTTACTTAAACCAGAGTGGAAAGCTCCTGGCTTAAACATAATGGTATGTACAAATGTGGACATTGAAGATGTAAACTCTGTGATTTTGTTAAAGTCACTAAGGATTTTTCAAGCCTAGTGACAAATAAGAGCTATACTATAGGTGCGTGTATGAACTGCACAACAGAATATGCAGTGTACCAAATTGAATGCACTTTGTGCAAAATTCAGTATGTAAGGCTCACCTCACGTGACTTGAATTCTAGAATCAGGGAGCATTTATCTTCATTTACAACTAAGAGAGCAACAACACCTATTGTACAACATTTTGGGGAATTTCATGGTAATAACCTAAAGGGGTTCTCCTGGTGGGCAATTGAAAAGATCAATAGGCCCAAAAGAGGCAGAGATATAGATCTGTTGCTAGCCAGACGTGAGGCCTTTTGGATTTTTACCTTAAGAACACGTTTACCAAAATGATTAAATTCAAGATATGATGTGATTAATCTTTGGGAATAATGAGAGCATATATATGGAAGTAATATCAATAAGTTGTGAAGCACGCCTCACATTCCATTTTTGTATACTTATACCAGAGATATCATGATTGTTCTCTGTAGGTTATAATAATAGCTTTAAGACTTTAGCATTCAATATGTAGCAGAGGATATACTCTATTTGTTTCTCTTATTGTATCTAAATGCCATTATTATTTGATCTAAATTTACATAGATGGAGATTTTTCATATATTTTCATATAATTTCATGTGTTAATTTTGCATAGCATAGATGTGTATATGTTTATATTTATGCTTATTCCTGTATATTTATACATTTAATAATGTTTGTTTTGCCTTTGTATTCAACACAAAATGTATTTATCTAATATGCTTTTGTATATATTTATATAATTTTGGATACAACTTGTGGAGAATGGTGTTCTACTGTCCCGTTTCCATTTAGTGTTTAATAAAATTAGCGGCAGCACTTTCTGTGTACTTAGAGTGAGAGGGGTTCACCTTTATCTAGGAATCTGATTGGTTAATAGGTGAGGGCGGGTTTTTTTAATTTAACCTATTACATTTGTTGGAGATGCTTTTAAACAGGTGTAAGGTACATCACTGCAGGCTGTGACTACGGAAACATTTCCAAAATGCGTAAGCCTGTCAGTGCTGCGCCCTACACATCAATTCTGAATATAGCTGTGTTACCTTTTTGTTTTTAACACATGAAATAAAAGATCGTTTTTACGGAAAGTCTGCATTTCTTCTTTAACCAAGTTTCACATCCAGTTTCGCTGACTATTCCGGCTGTGATAAGTAATCTTTTCTGGAGCGTATATGCATACTGGCATATTGGAGAACTGCTGGAGTAAGCAACCTGGATTTAACAGAGAAGCAAGAGTGATGAGACAAACTGAAGTTGTGCATAGCGGAACTAGCCGGAAGTTATCCGTGAGCTGGAACAAGTTGAAGCAGTGAGGTGATTTCCTGCTTCGTTCGCAGCATAGGACGGCTTAGTATTACCGCCGGAGCCTGGTCTCCATACAGCAGAACTATCCTGAAGTCCTCGGGAGCTGGAACAAGTGGAAGCGGAGAGCGGATTTACCCGCTTCGTTCACAGCAAAGGTCAGCTGAGTACTATTGGAACCGGGTTCTGTACGAGGTGGTTATCCCCTGGGAGCCGGTGAGTGTACCGTTCTTTACCGTAGGTAGCCTCCGCAGTATTGCCAGTACATTGAACATTTGAACTTTGCATATATTATAATATTTCAGCGGATTGAAGATTTACATATCATTGGTGACATATTAATCTGGGTTATCTTTTTCTTACTTTAATGCCCTAAGTATAACAGCTCTTTTACACAAAAAATACTCAAATTCCCCCTAACAGTCAAAAAACCCCACCCACCAAACCTCCCCCCAAATAAAAGCACCTAACACTAAAAATTCTAATGAGAGCAAGTGAAATTTTATTGGCTATTCAAATCAACCAATAGAATTTCACTTGCTCTCATGCTATTGGCTAATTTAAATAGCCAATAGGATTTGAGTAGCTTTCATCCTATTGGCTGATTTGAATTGGAAGAATCAAATTAGCCAATAGGAATTCAAGGGACGCCATCTTTAATCTTGTACCTTGAATTCACTATTCAGTGTACGACGGAGATCATACGAAGAGGATCCTCCACGCTCCGTGGTCGCCGGTCTTCAGTTCCAGGGTCGCCGGTCTTCAGCTCCGCGGTCTTCAGTCTTCAGCTCCGCTCCGCGCAGGAAGTTCCTGGATGAAGAAGAGGTTGCGCTTGGAAGAAGACTTCACCGCCTGGAACAGGACCTTCTCCTCCGGACTTCAGGAACCGTGAGTACAAACCTGGGGGATAGACTTAGGATTTTTTAAGTTTTTTTTTTTGGGGGGGGGGTTTCTTTTATTTAGATTAGGGATAGGCTTTTCTTAAAAGAGCTGTTAATCTTAATGCCCTTTTAAGGGCAGAAAAAAGAGCTAAATGCCCTTTAAAGGGCAATGCCCAATCAAATGCCCTTTTCAGGGCAATTGGTAGTTTAGGTTTTTTAGTGTTAGGTTCTTTTATTTTGGGGGGTGGGGGGGTTTAATGATAGGTGGGACTTTGAGTATTTTTTGTGTAAAAGAGCTTTTATACTTAGGGCATTGCCCTACAAAAAGCCCTTTTAAGGGTTACTGGTAGTTTATTATTAGAGTAGGGGGTGTTTTTATTTTGGGGGTCTTTTTTATTTTCATAGGGATTAGGTTTAATTTTGTTAAATTTGGTAATTTGATTTTTTTATTTTTTGTAATGTTAGCTTTTTTTATTTTTTGTAACTTTAGAATGTATTAGTTTAGGTAATTTGGGTTTATTTAAAGGGTGTTAGGTTAGGGGTTGTTAGGTTAGGGGGTGTTAGGTAAGTGTACTGCACTTAGTTATTTAAATAGTTATTTGCATTGTGGGTTTTTGCAGTTTGAAGGGTTAATAAGTTAAATAGGTTTATTGCGATGTAAGGGTTTTGCAGTTTAGGGGTTCATAGGGTAAATAGGTTTATTGCAATATATAGGCATTTTGAGGTTTAGCAGTTCATAGGGTAAATAGGTTTATTGCAATATATAGGCATTTTGAGGTTTAGGAGTTCATACTTTGTGTAGGGTTTTTTTTTGTTATATTTCGTGCGGGCGGGGTTTTTTTTTTTTATAAACTTGATGCAGGCGGCTATTTATTTATTTTTTAATACTTGATGCGGGCGGTTAGTTGTTTTTTTTTAAATACTTGATGCAGGCGTTTTTTTGTTTTTTTTAATACTTTAATGTGGGCAATCCGTTGTTGCTTTTGTAATGCTCCGTTTGCCTTCGCTGCATCCCGGGGGATTCTTTCACCACCCTGCCATTTTTGGAATTCACCTGGATGCAGCGATTCTTTTGTCCTCGCGCTGCCAACATTCCATTGAGGATCCGTGCGCAACTGCCGACGGCGACAGACATTACAAACGCAATTATCGTATAGATATGATGGAAAAAATGGAATGTTGTAGATTATATGTAATCCAGGGGTCAACAAATGTGTTTAAAATTAGAAGGCAGTAAGAATATTTAGGAGCTCTACTTTTAGGACCCAGACAGTGGTATTTGTATATAGATCTATAGTAAATAATCCAGAAAATTCAGAGGTAAAATTCAACTTACCACAAAACACAAACATACCACACTCACTCGATAAAAGAACAGATGAACAATTTTAATGTGAAGTGTATGTATATACTGTATGTATATATATATATATATATATATATATATATATATATATATATATACATATATATATATATATAAATACAAACAAATATGCCATGTGAGTGGTTTACACACATACACATTTTTATTTTGCTAGGTAACCTTTAATAATCAAGCTCTTCATTTATAGCAACAACCTTACAGTCTACAAACATGGTTGTCACAATCACAATCAGCAGCTTGTAATAAAGAGCAGAGCAGCTAGTCCCACATAACCTCCTCACCTCCAAGGCCTTTATAGAACAAAAACATACATCCTGAAGCATAATTTAACCCCCTGGCTTTCAAAATGCACTACAGCACATAACAAGTGAATACACTGCAATCCTCTCTGGTTGCCAAGGGGTTAAAGTGCTTGGCTTGCTATGTTGTCATTCTAGGCAGCATTAGAAGCCTTGTACACTCCTGGCCTGTCCTGAAGCCTTCATTCCTTCAACAAGAAGTGTCTGCTCCACATCAGCAAGGAGCTTAGCTGTGTGAGGCACAATAGTACATAAAATAAAAGTGAAACTTTAACAGTAAACATGCCTGGTGAAAATGAGAGGGGGTTAGTTTTAATCTTTGACCCTCTCTCCTACATGGCTCCCCTGGACTGCTGTAACATATTCCCAATGAAACACTCGACTCTGTAAGCAGCTGGCAGCACAATTCTTACTAAAATTAATGTCCTCAGGAAAAAAAAAAAGATTTTTTTTAAATTACTGACAGGCAGGCGCCCCTCACTGCAATGCGCCTGTAGGCACATGCCTACTGTGCCTAATGGGAAATCCATCCCTGGGAGCTATGTGCATAAAGCATCAGCAGGTACCACCCCCTCCTTCTCTCCCCCGTGACATCGAGGAAGTGATTAACTAGGTTTTAAAGGAAAAGTGCAGCACCATGAAGCAGAAGGTAAGGGGAGGGGGGCTGGCTAGTGGCTATGGTCTACTGCATTGGTGTTAGAGAGTAAGGTGTGGGACTTTGATTGCCACAGTCTGAGGATGGAGACTTTTTTTAATACCGTTTTTATTAAGATTTGTATTATGCACAAATACAGACCTGATGGAAAGCAATGATGACTTGTACATTAATATACATGACAAGTTAGTACTATACTGATGATGTAAAATGTGTGTGAATTTATGTGTAAATGTGTGTGTGTGTGTGTATAAATGTATGTGTAAATATGTGTGTGTATAAATGTATGTATAAATAAGTTTCTGTATAAATGTATGTGTAAATGTGTGTGTGTATAAATGTATGTGTAAATATGTATGTGTAAATGTGTGTGTGTGTATAAATGTATAAGCACCCTGTATGAAATTAGGGCTCAAAGATAGGTAAGGAGGGTGGAGATAGGGAGGTGTGATAAGAGGGTAGCAACCAGAAGTAGCAGCAGTTAGTGTGAAGATTGGGACAAGAATCTACCAAGAATCTACCAAGAATCGTAATACTCACTGCAATGGAAATGCAGGAGCTGATGCGGCTGGTGGCGACATTGGTTGAAGACAGAGGAGCAGGTTGGATTGAGGAACGCTTGCTGGGAAGAGAGGAGCAACGGCAGGCTGGGGCTTCAGGTCCCGGTTGCAGCCCCTAGTAGAGAAAAGCCCGTGAGGAGGTCCCGCACCCCTGTGAGGCTCAGTCCGGAGCAACAGGGGGCAAGGAGGACCACTGGCGAAGCAGCAAGGAGCAGGGGTGGAGGCGACAGAACTGTTGATGAGGAGGTGGCCGGAGAGAACCCTAGCAGAGGCAGATGTGGCTGAGTAGCCAACAGAGAGGCGTGTGCGCATCAGCGGCACTCAGTGATGACATCATCGCTGGCTTCTATGGGTCATCTATGGTGGCCGGGATGCAGAGGTCTCCCACTTCAATGGCTGCCCAGGCAGGTACAGGGGTCAGAGCCGATCAGCAGTGGCAATGGGGACATATCAGGGGGATGCCAGATGTCTCTGGAAGGAGAGATCTCGTCGGAAGGCCGGACTTGTGGCAGCACAGGGGCTGTAGTCAGCAAAGATGTGGCCCCTCTAATGATGCAGAGCTATGAAAACCCTGGAACTGAGGGGTCTTGGCATAGGGAGGGGGTAATTTGAATGACTAGTGGGGGGAGGCACAGGCCTAGAGTTCAAAGGGAGCAGGTGAGACAACAGGGCCCTAAAATAATCCCTGAATCAGGCTTCTGAGGGCAGGTTAGGTGGTAGGACACTGGGACAGGTAAGGGACTTGAGGGAGAGAGTAGATGGTAGGCAGGGCCCTGAGGTTGGGGGAGTAGGTGACACTGGGAGACAGACAGGTAGGGTTAGGAAAAGAGGGCTGGGGGGCAGAGCAGGAGCCAGTAGAGGGGAGGCGCGGGGGTGTCACAAGTAGGGAGGATATTAGCTGGGGCTGAATAGGTTGGGGAAACTTGTTTGTGTTTACAAACATGAGAACTGGAGGTGGCTGATGGCACCACTGCTAGGGGTGTCCCTGTGACAGCAGCAGTACTGGACTCAGACGGTGGTTCATTATGGGTGGACGCAGCCTACAGCGATTTGGAGGAGGACAACCGTGGAGAAGGCACCTCAGCAGGACCGGACACAGTGAGCCAGGTAGGAGACTTGTGTTGGCGCAGCTGCTTCAATCATTATCACTTATCTGGGGTACAGATGAGGGGAGACTTAACAGGACAAGTATGGGGTTTAAGCTGGGTCATAGCCAGGGACTTCAAGGAATCAAGGGGTGAGCATACTCTGAGGGAAAGGAATTTGTCTCCATTGATTCAACAGGAAAGGGGTGGCGCAGGCAAGGCTGGAGCAGTGGGACGGTCTGGACAGTCACGGCCTAGAGAGAGATCTAGGTCTCTTGTGAGGGAGAGGAGACTGTTGGAGGAGCATGCATCACCCACTTGGGGGTGGTTAGAGAGGTCTAGGGACCGTAGCAGACGCGGGAAGTCAACATGGCAGGAGACTACATGGCCAAGCAAGGAGCCACTGAGGACAGAGGTCCTGGCTAAGCCCAGCTCGCAGTTGGACAGAAGCACGGCACCCCACCAGCAAGGTGAGGTGGTCATGAATTCTTCTGTTTGCAGTGTGTCTGCGGGTGTGAGTGGTGAGGGGCTTTTGGGGTTGTTAGTTAAGGGGTTGCAGGACCTGCTTCAGCTAGTAACAAAGCAAACAGGGGTGGCGAACAAGGCAACGGAAAAGATGGAAGAAACCGCGTGGGTACCGCCAGCATCGTGCAGGAGGCTTCTGGCAATTCAAGCACGGTAAACAGGGCGGTAACGGTGTTGGGAGCTTCAGAAAAATGCAGGGTCAGGCTGGGAGGAGCCTTAAGGTTTCTGAGCAGGCGTTCAGATGTCCCTGTTTGTGTTCAATTGGGATGTTAGGGATCCATCTGACAGGGGAAGTGAAAGAGTGAATATGGAAGCACGAGTACTCGGAGCTGTTCTCATTGCTACCATTGGATCAGGTGTGGGAGGTGAAGCAGGATATAAAAGGGAATCAGGGAAAAAAAGAAGGAAAAGGAGAGAAAAAAGCATTACAGGAAACTGCCTAAAACGTTTGGAAACTGGTCAAAAGCATTTTGCATATTGGCCAGTGTTATCTGATAAAAATTCCCAAAGCAAGGTGCCTCCTGTGCTCTTTGTAGAACTTATGGGGGGATGGCATGGTGGTGTTATGAAGAACAGTTTCATCAGCGCATCGCTGTTCACCCGGAGATTAAATGGGACGATAAGGACATGGGGATCTGGCTCGAGATTATGACACCCCTGAGGTTGGGCCAGTCCTTTCGGACCGGGGGAGCATCAGAAAGCGTGGGCAGCAGTGCAGCCATTGTAATCAGAAAAAGGCTGTGTTTTCAAGTTAATGAAGGGTAGTGTAAATTTGGAACTATGTGCAAGTAAAGCACAAGTGTTCAGTGTGCTGGGGAATGCACTTGGGTGCAAAATGCTTCAAGCGTGGAAAAATACTCGGAAAAGCTGAGAGGCAGTTACTCAGGGCACGGACCCCAGTAAGAATAGGAAGGATGGTCCCTTGGCTAGAGTTGTACGGTAGGTTGAGGGGTAAAGCAAGTAATGCAGAGCTGTTGCTCACTGGTTTTAGCTCAGGGTTTCACATACCGGTTGAGGGTCAGGGTAGTGGGACCATTTCTGGCAACCTGAGATCAGCAAAAGAATTCCCATGGGTGATGAGGGAAAATCAAGAAAGAAGTAGAATTGGGGTTCCCCCCCTGTACAAGGTTTGTGGATTTCTCCACTTGGGGTAGTTCCCAAAAAAGTGCAAAGTCAATTTCACAATCTTTCTTACCCTGAGGGTATGTCGGTGAACAACGGGATTGACAAGAACCTGACAGCGGTCTGTTACGCCTTTTTTGATAAAGTGGTATCACTGGTAAGGGGAGCGGGAAGAGGGGCTCTACTAGCAAAAGTCAATATCGAATTGGCATTTCGATTGTTGCCGGTGTGCCCAGTTTTGCACCATCTTTTGGGGTGTTTCTTTGAGGGGATCAGTCTTCGTGGACCTATGCTTGCCTATGGAATGTTCCATCTCCTGTTCCTACTTCAAAAAATTCAGTAGCTTCATGGAATGGGTGGTTTGGAAACGGACATGGGTAGCATCCCTCATCCATTATCTGGATGATTTCCTCTTTGTTGGCCCATCTGGTGCTGACATCTGTGGGCGTCTCATGGCAACATTTATGGAGGTGGCAAATGACTTCGGTATACCGGTGGCGGTTGACTAAACTGAGGGTCTGGTTATGGCGCCGAGATTTCTGGGGATCCATATTGACTCAGTGGCTATGGAGTGTAGTTTGCCTAGGGAAAATGTAGCCAATTTGCTGGAGGTTATCAAAAGTCTAAAGTGAAGTTGAGAGAGCTACAATCGCTGTCAGGAAAGCTTAAAAGAGACAGTCAAGTCCAAAAAAACTTTCATGATTTAAATAGGGAATGCAATTTTAAACAACTTTCCAATTTACTTTTATCACCAATTTAGCTTGGCTCTCTTCATATTCTTAGTTGAAAGCTAATTCTAGGAGGTTCATATGCTAATTTCTTAGACATTGAAGACTGCCTATAATCTGAATGTGTTTTGACCACTAGAGGGCATTAGTTCATGTGTTTCATATAGATAACATTGAGATAATGCACGTGAAGTTACCCTGGAGCCAGCACGGATTGGCTAAAATGCATGTCTAACGAACTGAAATAAGGGGGCAGTTTGCAGAAGCTTAGATACAAGGTAATCAGAGAGGTATAAAGTGTATTTCTATAACAGTGTTGGCTATGCAAAACTGGGAAATGGATAATAAAGGGATTATCTATCTTTTTAAACAATAAAAATTCTGGTGTTGACTGTCCCTTTAATTTTGCATGCCGGGTGATCCCAGTAGGCAGAATCTTTAGTAGGAGACTGTTGTTGGCTACAGCAGGGGTAAAATTGGAGGAGCACCGAATCAGGTTGATGAGAGACATAAAGGCTGATTTGATGGTGTGGGCAAGGTTCTTGAGAGAATTTAACGGGAGAAAGATGATCCAGAGGGAATTGGTGGCGGGGGAGGATCTTCATTTGTTCAGATGCATCGGAAGCGCATGGTTTCCGGGGTGTATCTGCAGGGAAAATGGTGCACTGATTCCTGGCCCAGAGAATGGGTAGAGTCTGGGTTAACCTGGAACCTGGTTTTCCTAGAACTTTTTCCCCTTGTGGTGGCCGTAAAATCTGGCATGCTGAATTGAAAAATAAGAGAGTGATATTCCATTTGGACAATTTGGGGGTAGTGCATGCGCTGAATAGGCTATTCTAATCTAAACCGCAGTTCCCCAACACTAACTAAATTACTAAATAAAGCTATTAACCCCTAAACCGCCATTCCCCGACATCGCCAACACTAACTAAACCTATTAACCCCTAAGCCGCAGTTCCCCTGACAATACCAAAACTAACTAAACCTATTAACCCCTAAACCACCATTCCCAAACATTGCAGACACTAACTAAACCTATTAACCCCTAAACTGCAGTTCCCAGACACTAACTAAACCTATGCCGTTCCCAAACATCACCAAAACTAAATAAATCTATTAACCCCTAAACAGCAGTTCCCCCGACAACGCAGACACTAACTAAACCTATTAACCTCTAAACTGCTGTACACCCACATCACCAATACTTATTAAAACACTAAATAAACCTATTAACCCCTAAATCGTTGTACACCCACATCACCAACACTAACTAAACCTATTAAACCCTAAACCACCGGCCCCCACATCACAACAACCTAAATTAAACTATATTAACCCCTAAACCTAACGCCCCTAACTTTAACATGATTAAAATAGACCTAAATTAAAGTTACAATTATTAACTAACTACCTATTTAAAAATAAATACAAACTTACCTGTGAAATAAAAATAAAACCTAAGATAGCTACAATATAACTATTTACTAACTAGTCTACCTAGTTAAAATAAATACAAACATACCTGTGAAATAAAAATAAAACCAAAGCTTAAACTAATAAAACCTAAGATTACTAAAAAATTAAAACTACAATTACAAAAAATAATAAACACTAAAATTACAAAAAATAACAAACAAAATTATCCAAAATAATACAAATTATTCCTATTCTTTTACCCCATTTAAAAAAAAAACACCCCAAAATAAAAAAAACCCTTATCTATAATATAAAAGGGCCTTTTGTAGGGCATTGCCCTAAAGTTAACAGCTCTTCTGTAAACAAATAAAAACAAACACCCTCTAACATCACAAACCCACCAAACCAACAAAATAAAAAAAAACTCACCAAAAAAAACCAAACTAATCTACCCATTGCCCTGAAAAGGGCATTTGTATGGGCATTGCCCTTAAAAGTGCATTCAGCTCTTTTTTGTCCCATTCAAATAAAAAAGCTCTAATCTAAAAAAAAAAAACTGACACTAACCCCAAAATCGGTACTCACAGTTGCTGAAGTCCGGGGAAAGATCTTCATCTCAACGGCAAAGCATCTTTATCCAGGCAGCTCTTCTTTATCCCTGTGGAGGCGGAGGTCCAAGCTGAGGTCCAGGAAGAGGTCCATCAGTTCGACGTGGAGGTCCTCTTCATGCGATCGTCCACCGCACACTGAGGATTCAATGCAAGGTACCCCTTTTATATATTGGGGTACTGTTGCATTCCTACTGGCTGAAAAATTAAAATCAGCCAATAGGAATGAGAGCTGCTTAATGATGATTTAAATAGAAAATAGGATTTAAGCTCTCATTCCTATTGGTTGATTTGAATCAGCCAACTTCAGCAAATGTGAGTACCGATTTTGGGGTAAGTGTTAGGTTTATTTTTTTGTTTGTTTTTTTGGGGTGTTTTTTTTTTTTTAGATTAGGCATTTTTTATATTTAATGGGCCGAAAAAGAGCTGGATGCCCTTTTAAGGGCAATACCTATACACATGCCCTTTTCGGGGCAATGGGTAGATTAGGTTTATTTTTATTTTGTGGGTTTGGGGGGTGGGGATTTGTAATGTTAGGGGGTGTTTATTTTAATTTTTTTGTAAAAGAGCTGTTAGCTTTAGGGCAATGCTCTACAAAAGGCCCTTTTTTTAATAATCTTAGGTTTTTTATTTTTAGTAATGTTAGGTTTTATTAGTGTAAGCTTAGGTTTTATTTTTATTTCACATGTAGGTTTGTATTTATTTTAACTAGGTAGTTAGTAAATAGTTATATTGTAGCTAGCTTAGGTTTTATTTTTATTTCACAGTTAAATTTGTATTTATTTTTAAATATGTAGTTAGCTAATAATTGTAACTTTAATTTAGGTCTATTTCTTTCATGTAATTAGCAAGAGTCCATGAGCTAGTGACGTATGGGATATACATTCCTACCAGGAGGGGCAAAGTTTCCCAAACCTCAAAATGCCTACAAATACACCCCTCACCACACCCACAAATCAGTTTTACAAACTTTGCCTCCTATGGAGGTGGTGAAGTAAGTTTGTGCTAGATTCTACGTTGATATGCGCTCCGCAGCAGGTTGGAGCCCGGTTTTCCTCTCAGCGTGCAGTGAATGTCAGAGGGATGTGAGGAGAGTATTGCCTATTTGAATTCAATGATCTCCTTCTACGGGGTCTATTTCATAGGTTCTCTGTTATCGGTCGTAGAGATTCATCTCTTACCTCCCTTTTCAGATCGACGATATACTCTTATATATATACCATTACCTCTGCTGATTTTCAGTACTGGTTTGGCTTTCTACAACATGTAGATGAGTGTCCTGGGGTAAGTAAGTCTTATTTTCTGTGACACTCTAAGCTATGGTTGGGCACTTTGTTTATAAAGTTCTAAAATATATGTATTCAAACATTTATTTGCCTTGACTCAGGATGTTCAACATTCCTTATTTCAGACAGTCAGTTTCATATTTGGGATAATGCATTTGAATCAATCATTTTTTTCTTACCTTAAAATTTGACTTTTTCCCTGTGGGCTGTTAGGCTCGCGGGGGCTGAAAATGCTTCATTTTATTGCGTCATTCTTGGCGCGGACTTTTTTGGCGCAAATTTTTTTTCTGTTTCCGGCGTCATACGTGTTGCCGGAAGTTGCGTCATTTTTTGACGTTCTTTTGCGCCAAAAGTGTCGGCGTTCCGGATGTGGCGTCATTTTTGGCGCCAAAAGCATTTAGGCGCCAAATAATGTGGGCGTCTTATTTGGCGCTAAAAAAATATGGGCGTCACTTTTGTCTCCACATTATTTAAGTCTCATTATTTATTGCTTCTGGTTGCTAGAAGCTTGTTCACTGGCATTTTTTCCCATTCCTGAAACTGTCATTTAAGGAATTTGATCAATTTTGCTTTATATGTTGTTTTTTCTATTACATATTGCAAGATGTCCCACGTTGCAACTGAGTCAGAAGATACTTCAGGAAAATCGCTGCCTGGTGCTGGAGCTACCAAAGCTAAGTGTATCTGCTGTAAACTTTTGGTAGCTGTTCCTCCAGCTGTTGTTTGTATTGAATGTCATGACAAACTTGTTAATGCAGATAATATTTCCTTTAGTAAAGTTCCATTACCTGTTGCTGTTTCGTCAACATCTAATACTCAGAGTGTTCCTGATAACATAAGAGATTTTTGTTTCTGAATCCATTAAGAAGGCTATGTCTGTTATTCCTCCTTCTAGTAAACATAAAAAGTCTTTTAAAACTTCTCATTATCCAGATGAATTTTTAAATGAACATCATCATTCTGATTCTGATAATGGTTCTTCTGGTTCAGAGGATTCTGTTTCAGAGGTTGATGCTGATAAATCTTCATATTTATTTAAAATGGAATTTATTCGTTCTTTACTTAAAGAAGTCCTAATTGCATTAGAAATTGAGGATTCTGGTCCTCTTGATACTAAATCTAAACGTTTAGATAAGGTCTTTAAATCTCCTGTAGTTATTCCAGAAGTTTTTCCTGTTCCTGGTGCTATAAAGGGAAATATACATCTTAAAAGTATACATCCTAAACACACTTTAGGATGTATACTTTTAAGATGTATATTTCCCTTTATGCTCCGTATTTACACACTAATTATAAATATTTTCTATTTATATGGTACTTTATATACAGGTAAAATCAAATAAGTTCGTCTAATTAATTTTAATAATTTTAATATTTCCTTGTCGAATGTTTCTAATTCTAAGATTTCCTTGTCGAATGTTTCTATCCTTAACAATGCTTATGCATATATTGATGAATGCCTTCACTGTGAATATTTCTACTTGGAGTTTTATGATGACCATAAATCGAAATGTTTGCCCATTTGAAAGATGGAGGACATTGTACCGGATATCCGGTTTAAATATTTTGAATGATTTAAATTAAGGTTTTGGACATGCGCACACCATCCTTGATAAAGCTTAATGCGAAACGTACGTTGGATTTATCGTTCCCTGGCGCCTTCCTAAGTACCTGCACACCAATAAGAAGAGCAACAGTTACTGGACTTTCTGGGGGAGGTTGTGTGGTTCAGTTTCTACACTCCTTACCACAGTTTCTAGTATTCTGTTAAGCTCATATTGAGCAATTACTACACTGTATTGCCTATACTTATTACAAAAGGTGTTGTTAGCAGGTCTGGTGACGCTATTTTATATATTTTATATATTATGTTTTTATAAATTCATTTATCTGAACAACCAGTACAAGAATCTGTTTTACCCAACAGTATAAAAGTGGGTGTGCGCTTCTACCTGAGCTTGGTTATAGCTCCACCGCATGTGAGTAACCATTCGTACAGACACAAGTTTTAGATTGCAACAAAATTACAGAATTACGCTATGTGGCATATTTCTTCTTTTTTATGAGGATCAAGAGAGACCACACAGAAGATTGAAGAGTGCCAGGAAGAGTATACATATCCTTATATGAACTTTAATTTATCAATTAATTTTTGGTTTAACATATATGAGTGGCACCATATATATAAAAGATATCTTGGTACTTGCTCAGTCTTCACATTTAGCAGAATCTCATACGAATCGACTTGTGTTGTTTCTTCAAGATCATGGTTGGAGGATCAATTTACTAAAAAGTTCATTGATTCCTCAGACAAGGGTAACCTTTTTGGGTTTCCAGATAGATTCAGTGTCCATGACTATCTTTGACAGACAAGAGACGTCTAAAATTGATATCAGCTTGTCGAAACCTTCAGTCACAATCATTCCCTTCGGTAGCCTTATGCATGGAAATTCTAGGTCTTATGACTGCTGCATCGGACGCGATCCCCTTTGCTCGTTTTCACATGCGACCTCTTCAGCTCTGTATGCTGAACCAATGGTGCAGGGATTACACAAAGATATCTCAATTAATATCTTTAAAACCAATTATACGACACTCTCTGACGTGGTGGACAGATCACCATCGTTTAGTTCAGGGGGCTTCTTTTGTTCTTCCGACCTGGACTGTAATTTCAACAGATGCAAGTCTTACAGGTTGGGGAGCTGTGTGGGGGTCTCTGACGGCACAAGGGGTTTGGGAATCTCAGGAGGTGAGATTACCGATCAATATTTTGGAACTCCATGCAATTTTCAGAGCTCTTCAGTCTTGGCCTCTTCTAAAGAGAGAATCGTTCATTTGTTTTCAGACAGACAATGTCACAACTGTGGCATACATCAATCATCAAGGAGGGACTCACAGTCCTCTAGCTATGAAAGAAGTATCTCAAATTCTGGTTTGGGCGGAATCCAGCTCCTGTCTAGTTTCTGCGGTTCATATCCCAGGTATAGACAATTGGGAAGCGGATTATCTCAGTCGCCAAACGTTGCATCCGGGCGAATGGTCTCTTCACCCAGAGGTATTTCTTCAGATTGTTCAAATGTGGGGACTTCCAGAAATAGATCTGATGGCCTCTCATCTAAACAAGAAACTTCCCAGGTATCTGTCCAGATCCAGGGATCCTCAAGCGGAAGCAGTGGATGCATTTTCACTTCCTTGGACGTATCATCCTGCCTATATCTTTCCGCCTCTAGTTCTTCTTCCAAGAGTGATCTCCAAGATTCTGAAGGAATGCTCGTTTGTTCTGCTGGTAGCTCCAGCATGGCCTCACAGGTTTTGGTATGCGGATCTTGTCCGGATGGCTTCTTGCCAACCGTGGACTCTTCCGTTAAGACCAGACCTTCTGTCGCAAGGTCCTTTTTTCCATCAGGATCTCAAATCCTTAAACTTAAAGGTATGGAGATTGAACGCTTGATTCTTAGTCAAAGAGGTTTCTCTGACTCTGTGATTAATACTATGTTACAGGCTCGTAAATCTGTATCTAGGGAGATATATTATAGAGTCTGGAAGACTTATATTTCTTGGTGTCTTTCTCATCATTTTTCCTGGCATTTTTTTAGAATTCCGAGAATTTTACAGTTTCTTCAGGATGGTTTGGATAAAGGTTTGTCTGCAAGTTCCTTGAAAGGACAAATCTCTGCTCTTTCTGTTCTTTTTCACAGAAAGATTGCTAATCTTCCTGATATTCATTGTTTTGTACAAGCTTTGGTTCGTATAAAACCTGTTATTAAGTCAATTTCTCCTCCTTGGAGTTTGAAATTGGTTCTGGGGGCTCTTCAAGCTCCTCCGTTTGAACCTATGCATTCATTGGACATTAAAATACTTTCTTGGAAAGTTTTGTTCCTTTTGGCCATCTCTTCTGCCAGAAGAGTTTCTGAATTATCTGCTCTTTCTTGTGAGTCTCCTTTTCTGATTTTTCACCAGGATAAGGCAGTGTTGCGAACTTCTTTTGAATTTTTACCTAAGGTTGTGAATTCCAACAACATTAGTAGAGAAATTGTGGTTCCTTCATTATGTCCTAATCCTAAGAATTCTAAGGAGAAATCATTGCATTCTTTGGATGTAGTTAGAGCTTTGAAATATTATGTTGAAGCTACTAAGACTTTCCGAAAGACTTCTAGTCTATTTGTTATCTTTTCCGGTTCTAGGAAAGGTCAGAAGGCCTCTGCCATTTCTTTGGCATCTTGGTTGAAATCTTTAATTCATCATGCTTATGTCGAGTCGGGTAAAACTCCGCCTCAAAGGATTACAGCTCATTCTACTAGGTCAGTTTCTACTTCCTGGGCGTTTAGGAATGAAGCTTCGGTTGATCAGATTTGCAAAGCAGCAACTTGGTCTTCTTTGCATACTTTTACTAAATTCTACCATTTTGATGTGTTTTCTTCTTCTGAAGCTGTTTTTGGTAGAAAAGTACTTCAGGCAGCTGTTTCAGTTTGAATCTTCTGCTTATATTTTTCAGTTTTTATCATTTAAACTTTATTTTGGGTGTGGATTATTTTTCAGCGGAATTGGCTGCCTTTATTTTATCCCTCCCTCTCTAGTGACTCTTGCGTGGAAAGATCCACATCTTGGGTAGTCATTATCCCATACGTCACTAGCTCATGGACTCTTGCTAATTACATGAAAGAAAACATAATTTATGTAAGAACTTACCTGATAAATTCATTTCTTTCATATTAGCAAGAGTCCATGAGGCCCACCCTTTTTGTGGTGGTTATGATTTTTTTGTATAAAGCACAATTATTCCAATTCCTTATTTTTTATGCTTTCGCACTTTTTTCTTATCACCCCACTTCTTGGCTATTCATTAAACTGATTTGTGGGTGTGGTGAGGGGTGTATTTGTAGGCATTTTGAGGTTTGGGAAACTTTGCCCCTCCTGGTAGGAATGTATATCCCATACGTCACTAGCTCATGGACTCTTGCTAATATGAAAGAAATTAATTTATCAGGTAAGTTCTTACATAAATTATGTTTTTACTTATGTTAAAGTTAGGGGGTGTTAGATTTAGGGTTTAATATAGTTTAATTTATGTTTTGCGATGTGGGGAGTGGCAGTTTAGTGGTTAATATGTTTAGTTACTGTTGGACTTGTGGGTGTACGGCGGTTTAAGGGTTAATAGGCTTATTTAGTGTTTTAGTTAGTGATGACGATGTGTGTGTATGGTGGTTTAGGGGTTAATAGGTTTATTTAGTGTCAGCGATTCTTGGGAACTGCGGTTTAGGGGTTAATAGGCTTAGTTAGTGTCGACAATGTCGGGGAACTGCAGTTTAGGGGTTAATAGCTTTAGTTAATGTTGGCAATGTTTGGGAACAGCGGTTTAGGGGTTAATAGGTTTATTTAGTGTCGGGGAACTGTGGTTTAGTGGTTAATAGGTTTAATTAGTGTCGGCGATGTTCGGGAACTGCGGTTTAGGGGTTAATAGGTTTAGTTCGTGTTGGAGATGTTTATGAACAGCAGTTTAGGGGTTAATAGGTTTATTTAGTGTCGGCAATGTGGGGGGTGGTTTAAAGGTTAATAGGTTTAGGTAGTGTTGGTGATGTTAAGTTAAATCGGTTTTTCAGATCCTTTCATTTTTTCGGATCCATTCTTTATTCATATGCATTATTCTATTCTAAACTTCAGAACAGAATAATGCATATGAATAAAGAATGAATCAGAAAAAACGAACGGACCTGAAAAAACTATCGCCTAGATTTAGAGTTTTGCGTTAGAAGTGGTGCGTTAGCTACGCGTGGTTTTTTCCCCCTGCACCTTTTAAACAACGCTGGTATTTAGAGTTGTCTGAATGGCTGCGTTAGGCTCCAAAAAGGGAGCGTACAGGCATATTTACCGCCACTGCAACTCTCAATATCAGCGTTGCTTATGGACGCGGCCAGCTCGTGCACGATTCCCCCATAGGAAACAATGGGGCAGTTTGAGCTGAAAAAAAACCTAGCACCTGCAAAAAAGCAGCGTTCAGCTCCTAACGCAGCCCCATTGTTTCCTATGGGGAAACACTTCCTAAGTCTGCACCTAACACCCTAACATGCACCCCGAGTCTAAACACCCCTGACCTTACACTTATTAACCCCTAATCTGCCGCCCCCGCTATCGTTGACACCTGTATATTATTATTAACCCCTAATCTGCCGCTCCATACAACACCGCCACCTACATTATACCTATGTACCCCTAATCTACTGCCCCTAACACCGCCGACCCCTATATTATATTTATTAACCCCTAATCTGCCCCCCCCAACGTTGCCGCTACCTTACCTACACTTATTAACCCCTAATCTTCCGACCGGACCTCACCGCTACTCTAATAAATGTATTAACCCCTAAAACTAAGTCTAACCCTAACACTAACACCCCCTAAGTTAAATATAATTTAAATCTAACAAAATAAAATAAATCTTATTAAATAAATTATTACTATTTAAAGCTAAATACTTACCTGTAAAATAAACCCTAATATAGCTACAATATAACTAATAATTGCATTGTAGCTATTTTAGGATTTATATTTATTTTACAGGTAACTTTGTATTTATTTTAGCTAGGTACAATAACTATTAAATAGTTAATAACTATTTAATAGCTACCTAGTTAAAATAATTACAAAATTACCTGTAAAATAAATCCTAACCTAAGTTACAATTAAACCTAATACTACACTAGCAATAAATTAATTAAATAAATTACCTACAATTATCTACAATTAAATCAACTAAACTATTACAAAAAAACAAACAAACACTAAATTACAACAAAAAAAAACACTAAATTACAAAAAATGCCATTTAGCCAAGTAAACCTACTTCTCTTCTCTCAAAAACTCCTTTAAGAATGTGGACTGTAATAGTTATTTGGATTTCACTAGTAACCACCATTTACCCTGGAAGATTAATTTCCAATATGGACAATTTAAAAGAATAGGGAGAAACTGCAAAAATATGTCAGATTATAACAACCAGAGTCTAATACTTAAAGAAAGATTATTTAGAAAAAGGATACCCCATTAAACTAATTGAAACTAGTCTAAATAGATCAAAGACTGATACTAGAGAAGACTATTTTGTTGTGAAGTCTAAAAAAGAAGTAAATCCCTCTAGTGACAGCAAATGTTTGTTTATTACCCAATATAACACTAGTCACAGGAATATAAGTAACATCATATAAAAACATTGGGGAATTATTA
The DNA here is from genome assembly GCF_027579735.1 of Bombina bombina. NCBI lineage: Eukaryota > Metazoa > Chordata > Amphibia > Anura > Bombinatoridae > Bombina > Bombina bombina. The sequence continues at coordinate 1,427,450,499 of NC_069500.1, forward strand.
TGAAAGGCCTGATCCTTAACAAAAGTATTAACAAACCGAGATTAACAAACCGTGTCTTTAGATGGGCACCTACTTTGAAAAACCAAAACTCAACATATGTGAGTTATTTACTGACGTGAAATGTGTGGGATACAGTACGTGGGTCGCACTTGTAGAGTCATATGCACTAGATGGAACGAACATTACCGAAATATGAAAAATAATTTGATAAATCATAGTATCACTGCAATTTAACACACAAAGGAGACTTAATTACATTCAACATAACTCCCATTGAATTTATTCCGGCATCAAATTCATACAATAGATTTATATATACAGTATATATATATATATATATATATATATATATATATATATATATATATATATATATATATATATATATATATATATATATATATATATATATATATATATATATATATATATATATATACATACATACATATATACATATATATATTGTATTGTATTGATTATGGTCACCATTATGTATTGATTATGGTCACCACTTGTATTACAATATTTTATTTAGATTAATACCCACTATACACTCCCTACACTTGGGATCACCACATCATTTCACATTCATGAGATATAAATAACGTTTGTCATATATCAGAACATCAGAACATATGTCAGAGCATTTTTAACTAAGATAACTGTGGCAAAACTCGCCACTTATGAACTATGCAGGAATAGTTATTTAGGCTAATGGTTAAAATGTATGTTAAACTGTATGTTACTGTTTAAACTCCCTGCTGTTTGTTTGTTTTTTTCTGTTGAAGATATAGTTGTTGTTGACTCCCAAGCTATGTGTCGTCTAGTTCTTGGTGGAAAGGGGTTATTATTACAATTACCAAGAGTAGTTACTTGCTTGTCTCTGCTTACCCAAAAGATATTACAGATCCTACTACCTCTCTGCTACAATTACCAAGAGTAGTTATTTGCTTGTCTCTGCTTACCAAAAAGATATTACAGATCCTACTGCCTCACTGCTACAATTACCAAGAGTAGTTACTTGCTTGTCTCTGCCTACCCAAAATATATTACAGATCCTACTGCCTCTCTGCTACAATTGGTGGCAAGCGACAGGATTCAAACCGCACAGCAAGTCATAGGACATGTGATGTATATAAACAGACGGTGAATGGGGACAGATTATACCAGACTAAAGAGAACTGCATTGAAGGAATTACTGGAGGCGAGAGGAATTATTTCCAGCAATCAAACCAAAGCAAGGCTGATTGCAGAGCTCATGGAGGGAGACCGGGTAGCAGGTACGGCCGTACCCCTGGAGAACAACGAAACTGAATTTCAAAAAGAGATGTGGACCCGGTTGGCTTTTTTTCCGATACCCCATTCGGAGGAGCTCCTGACACGGACATCAGCAGACGTACAGGAGTACTTGATGGTGACCTGACAAACCACCCCGAGACCCGGAGAGGGGCTACCAGTACACTCCAGTGCTGGTACAGGGAAAGCTAAGATTCCCTACCACGCATTCAAGGATCATACCGACACAGAGGATATCGATGGGTACCTACAGGACTTTGAGCGATTATGCCAACTGCATAATATTAGTACCGCTGACCAAGTTCCCCTACTGGCTAGCAAGTTATCCAGGCGGGCCGCTGAAGCCTACCGCACCATACCAGATGAGGACAGCAGGGACTACCAGAAGGTAAAACAGGCCATCCTGACTAGGTATGCTATTACCCCGGAGGCATACCGACAGCGGTTCCGAGACCTGAAGAAGCTGGAGAAAGATACCCACACTGAGTGGGCGCATTGGCTAACCAGGGCCGCTAAAGGCTGGTTTCAGGCAGCCCAAGTCACCCAGTTGGAAGACCTTTTACAACTCCTGTTGATGGAGCAATTCTTCTAAGGGGTGTCCACTGAATCGCAAAACTGGCTTAGAGATCGAAAACCGTGCACGGTACATACCGCAGCGGCCTTGGCCGACGAATACCAAGACGCTCGGAGAGCTCAACGAACACAGCAACGCTCCAGTACTGGGGTCACCCCAACCCCCACTGCAGCTCCCACACCTCTGCTACCCCATATCCTGGAGGGGGAATCTACCCACCCCCTCCCCGATACCAGACTCGATCAGCTATCCGTTGCCATCTTTGTAACCAACAAGGGCACATTCAGAGAGACTGTCCCAGGAACAAGAACCGATCCACCTGGAACAACCAGAACAACTTGTCAAACAACCGGGCAGCTGTACATTGCTACCAGAATGAGCCCCGACTACAGACCCAACCCGCAGTCTTCCACGAGGAACCCTTAGGCATCTTACACGAGGTAAACCCAGTACAGGCCGCTTCGGAGAAGCTACAAAGCCACCGCCAGGTGGTCTTAATAGAGGGCCGACGTGTCCCAGGGCTGCGTGACTCTGGGGCCACCATAACCTTGCTCCGGCAACATTTAGTTTCCACCAATCAACTCACCGGAGACTGTGTAGCTGTCCGGGTGGCCGGGGGAGCCATTTACAAGATTCTCACGGCCAAAGTACACTTGGATTGGGGAGCAGGGTCGGGGAACGTAGAAGTGGGTCTTATGCAAAATTTGCCCGCAGACGTTATTTTGGGCAACGACTTAGGGGAGCTGACTTCAGCGTTTGCACCCAGAAACTCCCCACAAGCAGCACTGCCCGTGGTTACCCGACAACAGGCCCACACCAATGCACTGGCTGATCACTCTGAGGCTCAGGTAAGCAATCACCCCCCTAATGTCTCTTGGGCCCCTCCACTAGAGTTTGGTAGCGAAGTGGCCACTGACCCCTCGTTGCAAGTATATAGGGATAAGGTAGACCAGAATCAGGCGGGGTTGGAAGGAGAGAGGTACGTTTGGGACAAGGGGTTACTGTACAGGTATGCAGAGAAGATAGTGGCTGGATCTATTCCCCTGTCCATTCAGCAGTTAATAGTACCTCAGAGGTATAGACAAGAACTGCTACGGGTTGCCCACGATATTCCGCTGTCAGGCCACCTAGGAGATAGTCGGACGAAGCACCGCCTAACTCAGAATTTCTTTTGGCGAGGGATCACCAAAGATATTAGGCAGTATTGCCAGACGTGTGACACCTGCCAACGAATAGGGAAGAGAGGAGACCGATATAAGGCGAAGCTACACTCCCTCCCCATAATAGAGGAGCCTTTTAGTCGAGTGGCAGTGGACCTCATTGGCCCTCTAGCCAAGCCTAGCCCCTCGGGGAAGAGGTATATACTCACGGTCGTGGATTATGCCATCCGATATCCCAAGGCAGTGGCTCTGGCTAATATTCATGCCGAGACCGTGGCGGATGCCCTCATCAGAATCTTCTCCCGCATGGAATTTCCCCAGGAGATTATTTCAGACCGGGGCACCCAGTTTACGGCCGAGATTACCCACCAGTTGTGGAGAGCATGTGGGGTGAAACCCATTGTAAATTCCGCTTATCACCCACAGTCTAATGGGCTCTGTGAACGGTTTAATGAAACACTAAAACAGATGCTCCGCACGTTCATGGATACCCAGAAGAACTGGGAGCGGTTTCTACCCCATTTGCTTTTCGCTACCGGGAGGTACCTCAGGAGTCCACGGGTTTCTCTCCCTTTGAATTATTATTCAGAAGGAGGGTACGTGGTCCCCTAGACTTAATCCGAGAGCATTGGGAGGGGGAAGTCACTAGTGACAGTACTCCTATCGTACCATACGTGCTGGAGTTTAGGGAGCGCCTGGAGGCCCTGACTCGGACCGTCCGCTCCAACCTTCAGGCGGCTCAAACCCGTCAGCGCCGTTGGTATGATAGGGGCGCCAGGGACCGCAGTTTTCAGACTGGGCAGAAGGTGCTAATCTTAAAACCGGTCAAAAATGATAAACTGCAGGCCTCCTGGCAGGGCCCATACAAGGTAGTGGAACAAATCTGTGACACCACCTATGTGATCGGCCCATGTACTGGAGCAGGCAGTAGACGCATGCTACATGTAAATATGTTGAAGCCGTACCATGAACGCGCAGAGTAGGAGAATGCTATTTGCGCCCCTGCCGCGGACGATACAGACTGTTTACCTCTTCCCGACCTCCTAGGAATGAAGAACCGGAACGAAGGTCTGGGAGAGGTACAATTGGGTGAGCGGTTAAGTCCTCGGGAATGAGCTCAAATAGCAGAGCTACTGCAGGAAAAGAGAGACACGTTCTCCAACGTGCCTGGATATACTCGACTGGCCACCCATAGGGTAGAAACCCCAGGTCACCTCCCCATGCATCAACCTCCTTACCGCATACCAGAATCGGTGAGAGAACATATGCGAAAGGAGATTGACGAGATGCTACAGTTAGGAGTGATTGAGCACTCGGACAGCCCCTGGGCCTCGCCGGTAGTCCTAGTGCCGAAGCGGGACGGCACGACCCGCTTCTGCGTAGACTACCGGAAACTTAATGATAAAACCGTCTCTGACGCCTACCCTATGCCCCGGATAGATGAGCTCCTAGATAAAATGGCTTGAGGCCAGTACCTCACCACCATAGATCTGTGTAAGGGGTACTGGCAGATCCCACTAGCCGAGGATGCCATCCCCAAATCAGCGTTCATCACCCCGTTTGGCCTGTACCAATTCAAGGTCATGCCATTTGGGATGAAGAACGCTCCGGCTACTTTCCAGCGAATGGTAGATCGGCTACTGGATGGGTCCCAAGAGTACGCATGCGCCTATTTAGACGACATAGCTATATTTAGCAGCTCCTGGGACGAGCATTTGAACCATATAGGGGCGATCCTAGATCGTATTACGGAGGCAGGATTAACCCTTAAGCCTAGCAAATGTCATATAGGGATGGTGGAGGTCCAGTACCTAGGGCACGGAGTAGGTAGCGGGCAGCAGAAGCCCAAACCGGCCAAAGTAGAGGACATAGCCAAGTGGCCCACTCCCCGTACCAAGACCCAAGTGCTAGCCTTTCTAGGTACCGCAGGCTATTATAGGAAGTTTGTACCTAATTATAGTACCCTAGCCAAACCCCTCACCGACCTCACCCGTAAAAACCTTCCTAAGATTGTTACCTGGAGCCCATAGTGTGAACAAGCATTCCAAGAACTGAAAAACGCTCTTGTAAATGCCCATATCCTTGCTGCCCCGGATCCAACTAAACGCTTTCTCGTCCATACAGACGCTTCTATGTTTGGATTGGGAGCCGTGCTGAGCCAAGTCGGGGCTGATGGCAGCGAGCATCCTGTGGCCTACCTAAGCAGGAAACTGTTACCCCGAGAAGTTAGCTATGCCACCATCGAAAAGGAATGCCTGGCCGTGGTGTGGGCCCTCAAGAAACTTCAGCCATATCTATATGGACAACAATTTTCCCTGCTCACAGATCACAACCCGTTGGTGTGGCTGAACAGGGTATCCGGAGACAATGCCCGGCTGTTGCGCTGGAGTTTGGCGCTGCAGCCGTTTGACTTAACAATCCATTACCAACCTGGGAAGCAAAACGGCAACGCCGACGGGTTGTCCAGACAAACTGAACTTGAACCTTGATCTGTGAACACTCCTCCGGAACTCCCCAAGCCAATCCGTTGGGATCAGACTGGGTATGCCGGCTTGGTTCTGGGGGAGCATTGTGGCAAACCTCGCCACTTATGAACTATGCAGGAATTGTTATTTAGGCTAATGGTTAAAATGTATGTTAAACTGTATGTTACTGTTTAAACTCCCTGCTGTTTCAGTTGGGAAACCCCTTGTAGGGGAGACTGTTTTTAAAAAAGTGTTTGTTTGTTTTTTTCTGTTGAAGATATAGTTGTTGTTGACTCCCAAGCTATGTGTCGTCTAGTTCTTGGTGGAAAGGGGTTATTATTACAATTACCAAGAGTAGTTACTTGCTTGTCTCTGCTTACCCAAAAGATATTACAGATCCTACTACCTCTCTGCTACAATTACCAAGAGTAGTTACTTGCTTGTCTCTGCCTACCCAAAATATATATCACAGATCCTACTGCCTCTCTGCTACAATAACATTTTAGAGTATCTTGTAATATCTCTTGTTTATTATGAAGATACAACATTTATAACTATTCACAATTTTACTTTTTATATTTCTGATTGTTATCTATAAGCATATGACACATCTAATATTAACTTTTTGTTTCATCCATCAAAATTATGTCATTTGTATCAAGCTCGGAATAAAATTTTGCATATAATGCGGTTAATTATCTATCACACACTTGAAAACAACATACGTTTGTGGAAATGTGAGTTGGACCCTATGTTTATAGCCCCGTTATTAATGGGATTTCATGTAATTATCTTATAATCATATTAAGTCTAACATCAGGGTATAACATCCAAACTCTGACGAGTAAAACGTTTGCTCTTTTCTAATAGTTATAGTTTAGAACATCCGGATATAAATATTAATATTTGCGATGCCGATGTTCTATGTCTCACCGCTTGTTAATCATCATTAGTGATGTCGCGAACTGTTCCCCGGAGAACAGTTCCCGGCGATCTTAGCTTGTTTGCGTTCGCCATGGCGGGCGAACATATGCGCTGTTCGATCCACCCCCTATTCGTCATCATTGAGGAAACTTTGACCCTGTATCTCACAGTTTGCAGACACATTTGAGCCAATCAGCAGCAGACACTCCCTCACAGACCCCCCCAAGCCAATCCGTTGGGATCAGACTGGGTATGCCGGCTTGGTTCTGGGGGAGCATTGTGGCAAACCTCGCCACTTATGAACTATGCAGGAATTGTTATTTAGGCTAATGGTTAAAATGTATGTTAAACTGTATGTTACTGTTTAAACTCCCTGCTGTTTCAGTTGGGAAACCCCTTGTAGGGGAGACTGTTTTTAAAAAAGTGTTTGTTTGTTTTTTTCTGTTGAAGATATAGTTGTTGTTGACTCCCAAGCTATGTGTCGTCTAGTTCTTGGTGGAAAGGGGTTATTATTACAATTACCAAGAGTAGTTACTTGCTTGTCTCTGCTTACCCAAAAGATATTACAGATCCTACTACCTCTCTGCTACAATTACCAAGAGTAGTTACTTGCTTGTCTCTGCCTACCCAAAATATATTACAGATCCTACTGCCTCTCTGCTACAATAACATTTTAGAGCATCTTGTAATATCTCTTGTTTATTATGAAGATACAACATTTATAACTATTCACAATTTTACTTTTTATATTTCTGATTGTTATCTATAAGCATATGACACATCTAATATTAACTTTTTGTTTCATCCATCAAAATTATGTCATTTGTATCAAGCTCGGAATAAAATTTTGCATATAATGCGGTTAATTATCTATCACACACTTGAAAACAACATACGTTTGTGGAAATGTGAGTTGGACCCTATGTTTATAGCCCCGTTATTAATGGGATTTCATGTAATTATCTTATAATCATATTAAGTCTAACATCAGGGTATAACATCCAAACTCTGACGAGTAAAACGTTTGCTCTTTTCTAATAGTTATAGTTTAGAACATCCGGATATAAATATTAATATTTGCGATGCCGATGTTCTATGTCTCACCGCTTGTTAATCATCATTAGTGATGTCGCGAACTGTTCCCCGGAGAACAGTTCCCGGCGATCTTAGCTTGTTTGCGTTCGCCATGGCGGGCGAACATATGCGCTGTTCGATCCACCCCCTATTCGTCATCATTGAGGAAACTTTGACCCTGTATCTCACAGTTTGCAAACACATTTGAGCCAATCAGCAGCAGACACTCCCTCACAGACCCTCCCAGCTCCTGGGCAGCAGCCATTTTAGATTCATTACGATCCTGCATTGTTAGTGAGAGGAGATTTAGTACTGCTGCTGCTATTATAGGGAAATATATAGCTAGGCTAGTGTATTTAGTGTCTACTACAGTCCTGAAGGACTCATCTCATCTCTGCTGTAAGGACAGCACCCCAAAAAGCCCTTTTTAGGGCTAGAACTTCAGCCCAAAAGCCCTTTTTAGGGCTAGAACTTCAATCTTTTTTTTTATTATTATTTATAATTTTATTTGCATTTGCCTGGCTGTCAGCCTGTGTGTGAGGCTCACAGCATATACTGTGATTAGTGCCACCACTGATATCTGCTTAACATTAGTGTAAATTTAAAAAAAAAAAAAATTACATCATTTTGCTAGTATAATCTAATTTCATTTTCTATCAGGCCTGTGTGTTAGGCCCACAGCATATACTGTGATTAATTCTTCGGTGCCACCACTGATATCTGGTTAACATTAGTGTAAATTTAAAAAAAAAAACTTTTACATCATTTTGCTAGTGTAATCTAATTTCATTTTCCATCAGGCCTGTGTGTCAGGACCACAGCATATACTGTGATTAATAGCTCTGTTTTCCACCACTTATATCTGGTGTAACATTAGTGTAAATTTAAAAAAAAAAAACTTTTACATCAGTCTTCTAGTGTTATTTAATTTTAGTTGCCAGGCCAGCCTGCCACTACTAGTGCCAGCCTGTGTGTCAAGCTGCCAGCATATACTGTGCCTACTTCCATCCTCAGTGCCACCACTCCTATCTGTTGTAACATTAGTGTAACTTTTTTAAAAAAAAACTTTTACATCAGTCTGCTAGTGTTATTTAATTGCAGTTGCCTGTCTGCCAGCGTGTGTGCCAGGCCCACTTGCCAACTAGTGCCACAAATCATATTTATTATAACAGTAGTGTAAATATTTAAAATAAAAACATTTTTGACTGTGAATCATCAGTCTGCTAGTGCAATTGAATTGCAGTTGCCTGCCTGCCAGCGTATGTGCCAGGCCCACTTGCCAACTAGTGCCACCAATCACATTTGTTATAACAGTATTGTAAATATTTAAAATAAAAACTTTTTTGACTGTGAATCATCAGTCTGCTAGTGCAATTGAATTACAGTTGCCTGCCTGCCAGTGTGTGTGCCAGGCCCTCTTGCAAACTAGTGCCACCAATCATATTTGTTATAACAGTATTGTAAATATTTAAAAAAAAAACTTTTTTGACTGTGAAACATCAGTCAGCTAGTGTAATCTAATTGCAGTTGCCTGCCTCCCAGCGTGTGTGCCAGGCCCACTTGCCAACTAGTGCCACCAATCATATTTGTTATAACAGTATTGTAAATATTTTTTAAAAAAACTTTTTTGACCGTGAGTCATCAGTCAGCTAGTGTAATCTAATTGCAGTTGCCTGCTCCCAGCGTGTGTGCCAGGCCCACTTGCCAACTAGTGCCACCAATCATATTTGTTATAACAGTAGTGTAAATATTTAAAAAAAAAACTTTTTTGACTGTGAAACATCAGTCTGCTAGTGTCATCTAATTGAAGTTGTCTGCCTGCCAGCGTGTGTGCCAGGCCAACTTGCCAACTAGTGCCACCAATCATATTTGTTATAACAGTATTGTAAATATTTAAAATAAAAATGTTTTTGACCGTGAATCATCAGTCTACTAGTGCAATTGAATTGCAGTTGCCTGCCTGCCAGCGTGTGTGCCAGGTCCACTTGCCAACTAGTGCCACCAATCATATTTGTTATAACAGTATTGTAAATATTTAAAAATAACGTTTTTGACTGTGAAACATCAGTCTGCTAGTGCCATCTAATTGAATTGCCTGCCTGCCAGCGTGTGTGCCAGGCCCACTTGCTAACTAGTGCCACCAATCATATTTGTTATAACAGTATTGTAAATATTTAAAATAAAAACTTTTTTGACTGTGAATCATCAATCTGCTAGTGCAATTGAATTGCAGTTGCCTGCCTGCCAGCGTTTGTGCCAGGCCCACTTGCCAACTAGTGCCACCAATCATATTTGTTATAACAGTATTGTAAATATTTTAAATAAAAACTTTTTTGACTGTGAAACATCAGTCAGCTAGTGTAATCTAATTGCAGTTGCCTGCCTCCCAGTTTGTGTGCCAGGCCCACTTGCCAACTAGTGCCACGAATCATATTTGTTATAACAGTAGTGTAAATATTTTAAATAAAAACTTTTTTGACTGTGAATCATCAGTCTGCTAGTGCAATTAAATTGCAGTTGCCTGCCTGCCAGCGTGTGTGCCAGGCCCACTTGCCAACTAGTGCCACCAATCATATTTGGTATAACAGTATTGTAAATATTTTTAAAAAAAACTTTTTTGACTGTGAATCATCAGTCAGCTAGTGTAATCTAATTGCAGTTGCCTGCTCCCAGCGTGTGTGCCAGGCCCACTTGCCAACTAGTGCCACCAATCATATTTGTTATAACAGTAGTGTAAATATTTAAAAAAAAAAAAAACTTTTTTGACTGTGAAACATCAGTCTGCTAGTATCTAATTGAAGTTGCCTGCCTGCCAGCGTGTGTGCCAGGCCAACTTGCCAACTAGTGCCACCAATCATATTTGTTATAACAGTATTGTAAATATTTAAAATAAAAACATTTTTGACTGTGAATCATCAGTCTACTAGTGCAATTGAATTGCAGTTGCCTGCCTGCCAGCGTGTGTGCCAGGTCCACTTGCCAACTAGTGCCACCAATCATATTTGTTATAACAGTATTGTAAATATTTTAAAAAAAAACTTTTTTGACTGTGAAACATCAGTCTGCTAGTGTCATCTAATTAAAGTTGCCTGCCTACCAGCGTGTGTGCCAGGCCCACTTGCCAACTAGTGCCACCAATCATATTTGTTATAACAGTATTGTAAATATTTAAAATAAAAACTTTTTTGACTGTGAATCATCAGTCTGCTAGTGCAATTGAATTGCAGTTGCCTGCCTGCCAGCGTGTGTGCCAGGCCCTCTTGCAAACTAGTGCCACCAATCATATTTGTTATAACAGTATTGTAAATATTTTAAAAAAAAACTTTTTTGACTGTGAAACATCAGTCAGCTAGTGTAATCTAATTGCAGTTGCCTGCCTCCCAGCGTGTGTGCCAGGCCCACTTGCTAACTAGTGCCACCAATCATATTTGTTATAACAGTAGTGTAAATATTTAAAATAAAAACTTTTTTGACTGTGAATCATCAGTCTGCTAGTGTCATCTAATTGAAGTTGCCTGCCTGCCAACGTGTGTGCCAGGCCCACTTGCCAACTAGTGCCACCAATCATATTTGTTATAACAGTAGTGTAAATATTTAAAAAAAAACTTTTTTGACTGTGAAACATCAGTCAGCTAGTGTAATCTAATTGCAGTTGCCTGCCTCCCAGCGTGTGTGCCAGGCCCACTTGCCAACTAGTGCCACCAATCATATTTGTTATAACAGTAGTGTAAATATTTAAAAAAAAATATTTTTTGACTGTGAAACATCAGTCTGCTAGTGTCATCTAATTGAAGTTGCCTGCCTGCCAGCGTGTGTGCCAGGCCCACTTGCCAACTAGTGCCACCAATAATATTTGTTATAACAGTATTGTAAATATTTTTAAAAAAACTTTTTTGACTGTGAAACATCAGTCTGCTTTTTTTTGTGTTAGGCTCACAGCGTATACTGTGCCCACTTTCCCAGTGCCACCACTCATAATTTGTTTAATAGTAGTGTAAGTGTACATTTAAAAAAAAATTACAGACAGAGGCAGGCCACCCCGCAGGTGCCGTCGTGGTCATGGTGCTGTGATTCCCTTAGACCCTACAACTATGCACAGTGTTCAGAGGCCACGTGCCATGGACGCAAAAAGTTCTGAAGAGGACCTAGTTGAATGGCTAACACAGGACACCCAATCTTCTACAGCTTCCGCTCCTAGTCCTAACCTTGACGCAACATCCACCTCCAGCTTAGCTTCGGGCACCTCTCAAGTGACCAGTGCCACCCGCCTGCCGCCACCACCAACACTAGCACCACAGCCGCTTTACTTGATCTGTCAGAGGAGTTATTGACACACCAGTTGGAAGAAATGAGTGATGCACAGCCATCATTGACAGAGGATATAGATAACAGTGATATGTCTCAGTCAGGCAGCATTACAGACATGGACGTACGGTGTGATGATGATGATGATGTTGTACCCACTGCTGCTTCCTTTGTTGATTTGTCAGATACAAGTGAAGCGGTTGATGATGATGTGTCCGTGGATGTCACATGGGTGCCCGCTAGAAGAGAAGAAGAAGAGGGGGAAAGTTCAGATGGGGAGACAGAGAGGAGGAGGAGGAGGAGACGATTAGGAAGCAGGGGGAGGTCATCGCAAGGAGATAGTGGCACAGTCAGACAGCATGCATCGGCACCCGGGGTCAGCCAGACAGCACGCCAATCAACGCATGCTGTTGCCACCACCAGAATGCCGTCATCGCAGAGCTCAGCAGTGTGGCATTTTTTTTGTGTGTCTGCCTCTGACAACAGCGATGCCATTTGCAACCTGTGCCAAAAGAAACTGAGTCATGGGAAGTCCAACACCCACCTAGGTACAACTACTTTGCGAAGGCACATGGTCTCACATCACAAATGCCGATGGGAAGAACACATGAGTAGAAGCAGCACATAAACTCAAAGCCGCCATCCTCCTCCTGGTCCAGCATCTTCAGCCACGTCAACCACTGCTGTCCTCCTTGACCCCTCTCAACCATCCTCCACTCAGTCTCTCTTACGTAGCAGTTCCTGGTCATCTGCCCACAGTCAGGTGTCTGTCAAGGACATGTTTGAGTGTAAGAAGCCAATTTCTCAAAGTCACCCAATTGCCCGGCGTCTGACAGCTGGCATGTCTGAACTCTTAGCCCGCCAGCTTTTACCATACAAGCTGGTGGAGTCTGAGGCGTTCAAAAAATTTGTTGCTATTGGAACACCGCAGTGGAAGGTACCCGGCCGAAATTTCTTTTCACAAAAGGCAATCCCCAACCTGTACTCGATTGTGCGAAAGGAAGTAATGGCATGTCTGGCACACAGCGTTGGGGCAAGGGTCTATCTGACCACTGATAGCTGGTCTGCAAAGCATGGTCAGGGCAGGTATATCACCTACACTGTACGTTGGGTAAACCTGCTGACGCTGACAAGCATGGAATGCGTGGCTCTGCAGAGGAGTTGGTGACACCGCCACGAATTGCAGGCAGGCCTGCTGCTATCTCCTCTACTCCTCCTACTCCATCCTCTTCCATAACCTCTTCCTCGGCTGAGTCCTCTTTTGCTGCTGCATCTTGCTCCACATCAACGGCACCCCCCCAGCTCCCCAGGTACTATTCAACATCCCGGATATGGCAGTGTCACGCCATCTTGGGGTTGACTTGCCTGAAAGCCGAGAGTCACACCGCACCAGCACTCCTGTCCGCCCTGAACACACAGGTGGATCAGTGGCTGACTCCGCACCAACTGGAGATTGGCAAAGTTGTTTCTGACAACGGAAGTAATTTGGTGGTGGCATTGAAATTGGGCAAGTTGACACATGTGCCGTGCATGGCACATGTGTGTAATCTGATTGTACAACGCTTTGTGCATAAGTACCCAGGCTTACAGGTTGTCCTGAAGCAGGCCATGAAGGTGTGTGGCCATTTCAGGTGTTCCTACACGGCCATGGCGCACTTGTCCGATATCCAGCGGCGAAACAACCTGCCAGTGAGGCGCTTGATTTGCGACAGCCCGACACGGTGGAATTCAACACTCCTAATGTTCGACCACCTGCTCCAACAAGAAAAAGCTGTTAATGAGTATTTGTATGACCGGGGTGCTAGGAAAGCCTCTGGGGAGCTGGGGATTTTTTTTGCCACGTTACTGGACAATCATGCGCAATGCTTGTAGGCTCATGCTTCCTTTTGAGGAGGTGACAAACCTAGTCAGTCGCACCGAAGGCACCATCAGCGACATCATACCATTTGTTTTCTTCCTGGAGCGTGCCCTGCGAAGAGTGCTGGATCAGGCCATAGATGAGCGTAAAGAGGAAGAGGAAGAGTTGTAGTGTGCATCACCACCAGAAACAGCCTTATCAGCATCGCTTGCTGGACCAGCGGCAATGCAGGAAGAGGATTGTGAGGAAGAGGAGTCAGAGGAGGAATGTGGCTTTGAGGAGGAGGAGGAAGACCAAGCACAACAGGCATCCCAGGGTGCTCATTGTTGTCACCTATCTGGTTCCCGTGGTGTTGTATGTGGTTGGGGGGAAGAAGATAACTTCAGTGAGATCAGTGAGGACGAGGAACGTGACATGATTAGCTCAGCATCCAACCTTGTGCAAATGGGGTCTTTCATGCTGTTGTGCCTGTTGAGGGACCCTCGTATAAAAAAGCTGAAGGAGAACGACCTGTAATAGGTGTCCACGCTACTAGACCCCAGGTATAAGCATAAAGTGACTGAAATGTTACTGAATTCCCGCAAGTCGGAAAGGATGGAGCAGTTCAAAAATAAATTAAAAAGTATGCTTTACACAGCGTATAAGGGTGATGTCACAGCACAACGGGAATCTAACAGGGAAGAGATGAAAGTAATCCTCCTCCTCCTCCCACGACCATGCCGGCAAGGACAGGACACTTTCCAGACGTGTTGTTGATGGAGGACATGCGGACCTTTTTAACTCCTATGCAAAGCCACAGCCCTTCGGGATCCAGCCTCAGAGAAAGACTCAACCGACAGGTAGCAGACTACCTCGCATTAACTGCGGATCTCGACACTCTGAGGAGCGATGGACCCCTTGACTACTGGGTGTGCAGGCTTGACCTGTGGCCTGAGCTATCCCAATTTGCAATCGAACTTCTGGCCTGCCCCGATTCAAGTGTCCTGTCAGAAAGGACCTTCAGTGCAGCAGGAGGTATTGTCACTGAGAAGAGAAGTCGCCTAGGTCAAAAAAGTCTTGATTATCTCACCTTTATTAAAATGAATGAGGGATGAATCCCGAAGGGACTGACATTGTGCGATTCATTAGAGTAAAAAAGGCCTGATGAGATGATGAGTAGTGATGTCCCGAACTGTTCGCCCGCGAACGATTCACAGCGAACATAGCTTGTTCGCGTTCGCGTTTGTGGGCGAACACATGGCGATGTTCGATCCGCCCCTATGTGTCATCATTGAGGAAACTTTGACTATTTATGTCACAGCAGTATGACACATTAGAGCCAATCAACATTAGACACTCCCTCACAGACCCTCCCAGCTACTCAGAATCTGCCATTTTAGACTCATAACGACCTTGCTTTCTTAATGAGAGGACGTGTTGTGTTTTTGCTCCTGACATTAATAGGAAAAACATAGCTAGGCTAGTGTATTTAGTGTCCACTACAGTCCAGAAGGACTCCACTCATCTCTGCTGCAAGCACAGCACCCCAAAAAGCCCTTTTTAGGGCTATATTTCGTTTTTTTTTATTAGCATTTGCCTGGCTTTCAGGCTGTGTGTTTAAGGCTCACAGCATATGCTGTGATTACTGCCACCACTGATATCTCCCTAACAACATTAGTTTAAATGTAACTAACCAAAAAATTTAATTATTTTGCTAGTGTAATTTTTTTTCATTTTCTATCAGGCCTGTGTCACACAGCATATACTCTGGTTCATTGCTCTGTGCCAGCCACCAGTGTTAATATCCGTTTATAACATTATTTTAAATAAAAAATAAATAAAAAAATATTTTGCAAGTGTAATCTAATTACATTTACTATCAGGCCTGTGTCTGTCAGGCTCACTCAGCATTAAGATACCTCATTTTTTTTCAGTCTTTTGGTTAATTGGCCTGTGCCAGGCAGCCACCCAGCACTCATATCTTCTTCACCTTAATTTAAATATAAAAAAAGTTTAAATTTGTTTGATAGTGTAATCTAATATAATTTTCTATCAGGCCTGTGTGTTTACTTGCTGCCCTCCCTAGTCTATGAGCCACGACTCATATGTGTTTAACCTTTTTTTAATTCCCCCCCCAAAAAATAATTTAAATCATTTTTCTAGTGTTATCTAATAGTATTTTCTATCAGGCGTGTGTGTATCTGACTTACAGAGCCTACTGTTTTTAATAGCTGCCCTTCCAAGGCTATCAGCCACGACTCATATGTATGTGCTTAACCTTTTTCTTTAAATTCCCAAAAAAAGTATTTAAATCATTATGCTAGTGTAATCTAATTTTATTTTCTATCAGGCCTGTGTCTAACTGTCTATCTGACTTACACAGCATACTGTTGTTAATTGCTGCCCTACATAGCAGCCAGCCAGTGCGACCACTCATATGTGCATTGCACTTCTTAACATAATTTTAATATTAAAATATAAAATTTTAAAATATTTTGCTAGTGTAATCTAACTTAATTTTCTATCAGGCCTGTGTTTTTGTCACTTACACAGCATACTGTGTTAAATTGCTGCCCTACCTAGCATCCACGACTCATATCTGCCAGCCTGTGTGCCAGGCCCAACTAGCCAATTAGTGGCACCAATCATAATTCTTATAACAGTATATAAAAAAATAAAAATCATAATTTTTTGGACTGCAAATATTCAGTCTCCTAGTGCCATTGAATTGCATTTACCTCCTGCCTGCCAGCCTTTTGTGCCAGGCTGTGTAGCCAACTATTTACACCAATCAATATTGTTGTCACAGACCGTATAGTTACTAATTAAAATTAAAAAATTCTTGATTGTTGATCTTAATCCTCAGTTTGCTAGTGCCATAGAATTGCACTTTTCTACTGCCTTCCAAGCCTGTGTGCCAGGCCTACTTGAAAAATATTTACACCAATCATATTTGTTGTCACAGTATTCTTAATAATTAAAAATAAAAATTTTTGGTAATAGTTGTTGTGAATCCTCAGTTTGCTGGTGCCATTGAATTGCACTTTCCTCCTGCCTTGCAGCCTGCTGTGGGCCAGGCCCACCTAGCCAATTATTGCCAGCAATCATATTTCTTTTAACAGTATTGCAAAAATTGTCAATCATCACTGTTTTGACTGTCAGTATTCAGTGTCCTAGTGTCCTTGAATTGCAATTACCTCCTGCCTGCCAGCCTTTTGTGCCAGGCCGTCTTGCCAACTATTTACACCAATCATAATTGTTGTCACAGTATAGTTACTAATTAAAATTAAAAAATTCTTGATTGTTGATCTTAATCCTCAGTTTGCTCGTGCCCTAGAATTGCACTTTTCTACTGCCTTCCAAGCCTGTGTGCCAGGCCTACTTGAAAAATATTTACACCAATCATATTTGTTGTCACAGTATTCTTAATAATTAAAAATTTAAATTTTTGGTAATAGTTGTTGTGAATCCTCAGTTTGCTGGTGACATTGAATTGCACTTTCCTCCTGCCTTGCAGCCTGCTGTGTGCCAGGCCCACCTAGCCAATTATTGCCAGCAATCATATTTCTTTTAACAGTATTGCAAAAATTGTCAATCATCACTGTTTCGACTGTCACTAATCAGTCTCCTAGTGTCCTTGAATTGCATCTACCTCTTGCCTGCCAGCCTTTTGTGCCAGGCCATCTTGCCAACTATTTACACCAATCATAATTGTTGTCACAGTATAGTTACTAATTAAAATTAAAAAATTCTTGATTGTTGATGACCTTAATCCTCAGTTTGCTCGTGCCCTAGAATTGCACTTTCCTACTGCCTTCCAAGCCTGTGTGCCAGGCCTACTTGAAAAATATTTACACCAATCATATTTGTTGTCACAGTATTCTTAATAAATAAAAATTAAAATTTTTGGTAATAGTTGCTGTGAATCCTCAGTTTGCTGGTGCCATTGAATTGCACTTTCCTCCTGCCTTGCAGCCTGCTGTGTGCCAGGCCCACCTAGCCAATTATTGCCAGCAATCATATTTCTTTTAACAGTATTGCAAAAATTGTCAATCATCACTGTTTCGACTGTCAGTAATCAGTCATCTAGTGTCCTTGAATTGCATCTACCTCTTGCCTGCCAGCCTTTTGTGCCAGGCCGTCTTGCCAACTATTTACACCAATCATAATTGTTGTCACAGTATAGTTACTAATTAAAATTAAAAAATTCTTGATTGTTGATCTTAATCCTCAGTTTGCTCGTGCCCTAGAATTGCACTTTTCTACTGCCTTCCAAGCCTGTGTGCCAGGCCTACTTGAAAAATATTTACACCAATCATATTTGTTGTCACAGTATTCTTAATAATTAAAAATTAAAATTTTTGGTAATAGTTGTTGTGAATCCTCAGTTTGCTGGTGCCATTGAATTGCACTTTCCTCCTGCCTTGCAGCCTGCTGTGTGGCAGGCCCACCTAGCCAATTATTGCCAGCAATTATATTTCTTTTAGCAGTATTGCAAAAATTGTCAATCATCACTGTTTTGACTGTCAGTAATCAGCCTCCTAGTGTCCTTGAATTGCATCTACCTCCTGCCTGCCAGCCTTTTGTGCCAGGCCATCTTGCCAACTATTTACACCAATCATAATTGTTGTCACAGTATAGTTACTAATTAAAATAAAAAAATTCTTGATTGTTGATCTTAATCCTCAGTTTGCTCGTGCCCTAGAATTGCACTTTTCTACTGCCTTCCAAGCCTGTGTGCCAGGCCTACTTGAAAAATATTTACACCAATCATATTTGTTGTCACAGTATTCTTAATAATTAAAAATTAAAATTTTTGGTAATAGTTGTTGTGAATCCTCAGTTTGCTGGTGACATTGAATTGCACTTTCCTCCTGCCTTGCAGCCTGCTGTGTGCCAGGCCCACCTAGCCAATTATTGCCAGCAATCATATTTCTTTTAACAGTATTGCAAAAATTGTCAATCATCACTGTTTCGACTGTCACTAATCAGTTTCCTAGTGTCCTTGAATTGCATCTACCTCTTGCCTGCCAGCCTTTTGTGCCAGGCCGTCTTGCCAACTATTTAGACCAATCATAATTGTTGTCACAGTATAGTTACTAATTAAAATTAAAAAAATCTTGATTGTTGATGATCTTAATCCTCAGTTTGCTCGTGCCCTAGAATTGCACTTTTCTACTGCCTTCCAAGCCTGTGTGCCAGGTCTACTTGAAAAATATTTACACCAATCATATTTGTTGTCACAGTATTCTTAATAATTAAAAATTAACATTTTTGGTAATAGTTGTTGTGAATCCTCAGTTTGCTGGTGACATTGAATTGCACTTTCCTCCTGCCTTGCAGCCTGCTGTGTGCCAGGCCCACCTAGCCAATTATTGCCAGCAATCATATTTCTTTTAGCAGTATTGCAAAAATTGTCAATCATCACTGTTTTGACTGGCAGTAATCAGTCTCCTAGTGTCCTTGAATTGCATCTACCTCCTGCCTGCCAGCCTTTTGTGCCAGGCCATCTTGCCAACTATTTACACCAATCATAATTGTTGTCACAGTATAGTTACTAATTAAAATTAAAAAATTCTTGATTGTTGATCTTAATCCTCAGTTTGCTTGTGCCCTAGAATTGCACTTTTCTACTGCCTTCCAAGCCTGTGTGCCAGGCCTACTTGAAAAATATTTACACCAATCATATTTGTTGTCACAGTATTCTTAATAATTAAAAATTAAAATTTTTGGTAATAGTTGTTGTGAATCCTCAGTTTGCTGGTGACATTGAATTGCACTTTCCTCCTGCCTTGCAGCCTGCTGTGTGCCAGGCCCACCTAGCCAATTATTGCCAGCAATCATATTTCTTTTAACAGTATTGCAAAAATTGTCAATCATCACTGTTTCGACTGTCAGTATTCAGTGTCCTAGTGTCCTTGAATTGCAATTACCTCCTGCCTGCCAGCCTTTTGTGCCAGGCCGTCTTGCCAACTATTTACACCAATCATAATTGTTGTCACAGTATAGTTACTAATTAAAAAATTCTTGATTGTTGATCTTAATCCTCAGTTTGCTCGTGCCCTAGAATTGCACTTTTCTACTGCCTTCCAAGCCTGTGTGCCAGGCGTACTTGAAAAATATTTACACCAATCATATTTGTTGTCACAGTATTCTTAATAATTAAAAATTAAAATTTTTGGTAATAGTTGTTGTGAATCCTCAGTTTGCTGGTGCCATTGAATTGCACTTTCCTCCTGCCTTGCAGCCTGCTGTGTGGCAGGCCCACCTAGCCAATTATTGCCAGCAATCATATTTCTTTTAACAGTATTGCCAAAATTGTCAATCATCACTGTTTTGACTGTCAGTAATCAGTCTCCTAGTGTCCTTGAATTACATTTACCACCTGCCTGCCAGCCTTTTGTGCCAGGCCGTCTTGCCAACTATTTACACCAATCATAATTGTTGTCACAGTATAGTCACTAATTAAAATTAAAAAAAATTTCATTGTTGATCTTAATCCTCAGTTTGCTCGTGCCATTGAATTGCACTTTTCTACTGCCTGCCAGCCTGTGTGCCAGGCCCAACTATCCAATTAGTGCCAGCAATCATATTTCTTTTAACAGTATTGCAACATTTGTCAATCATCACTGTTTTATTTTAAAAGTAGTTTTTATTGAGGTGGTAAGCAATAACAAAAAAACAATACATATCAGTCGACATACAGTGCAATACAGGTACAGGGAAGACTAACATTATATTGTGAGATTAAACACAGTACAATATACAACAGACTGACATGTATGAACATTTTAGATCACCTCATTTTGTTATTATTGAATAAGCACTGACCTCTATGCAAGACAGATCCAACTGTGGGACCAAGACCTCCGTTAAGATTAAAAGGAAGTCGTAAGGCACAGTGTGCAATGCAGTGGGCAAACATCTTAACAGTCATCGTAAAACAAGTAAAAAAAATATTTGAAGTCAGATATACATTTCAAGGTAGACACATAGAATTATTAAGTGTGCACGGGGGAGCAAAGTATTTGCCCCCCGATGTACAGCAGTGTATTGGTAATGGAATTCAGGAGTCGCAAAATGACAAGGGAGGGGGGAATATATGTGGTTTTGCTTTAATGAATTCACATAGGAAATGTTACTGGTTGTGGGGTCCAAGGAGCTTCTCTATAAGCCATCAGGTGTGGTAAAGGAGGAGGGGAGGGAAGGGGGGAAAAAAAAAAAAAAAAAAATTGAGAGGGGGGAAGGTAAAGTGAGTGGAAAAAGGAAGGTGAGGGGGAGGTAGGTAGGGGGGCCTTGGATAGGGGGCTGTTGTATGATGTTGGGAGTTCTATCAAATCGCCCCAGGGCTATGTGTGTGCCTTGAGTATTAGGGTGACTACTTCCCAGTTATGAGCTGTTTCTCTGATACTTGTCCCATGGGCTCCAGACTGAGGAGTAGAAATCAGATCGTGCCTCCGCTCTCAGGGAATATTCTTCCATCCTTTGCAGATAATCTAGCGTTTCTAGGACCGGGGTCAGAGTTAAGGGGGAGTCCTTAGCCCACTGTCTAGCTATGGTTAGCTTGGCCGATAGCAGAATAATG
The DNA here is from genome assembly GCF_027579735.1 of Bombina bombina. Lineage (NCBI taxonomy): Eukaryota > Metazoa > Chordata > Amphibia > Anura > Bombinatoridae > Bombina > Bombina bombina. The sequence goes on from NC_069500.1 coordinate 1,427,471,722, forward strand.
ATGCATAAGATTCTAGAGGGTTTTTGGAGTGTATGAAGCCCCAGGTGAAAGAGCGCAACTTCTCCAGACAACTGTTGTAACAGCTGAAGCTGGCGGAGCAAATCCGCGACAGAATTCCAAAAAGCACTCAGCTTGGGGCAGTCCCACCAAACATGGAGATGGGTGCCCCTCTGCCCGCACCCTCTCCAGCAATCTGCACTCCTTAGGGGGAACACTCTATGTAACCTGGTCGGGACCCAGTGCCAGCGCAGGGTTAATTTTATATATAGCTCAAAAAGGTTTGAACAGCGAACTGCTATTTGTACATCTCGGAAGGCTCGTTGCCAGACTGCATCCCAGTGCACCACCCCCAGATCCCTCTCCCAGTCCTTCACAGCCCCTGGTTTGACAAAATGGGGGGAGTCTAAGAGGAGCTTATAGTGGAAGGACAGAGAGCCCCTGATAGATCTGCCCGCCATCCAGCGTCTCTCCCATAGCGTAAGAGTCCGCGGTCGTGCCTTGGGGAATCCCCAGGAGAGAAGTAAAGAGGTCACTCTCAGATATTCAAATCGCAGATCCCTAGGGAAGTCATCCACCGGAAAGTTGGCCGGCGGTAACATGAGGCGGTCTCCTCTATAAAGGTCTGAGACCTGCTTAATTTCTAGGCTTTCCCAGCGTCTAGGCCTTGAATCAGAGAGGCATTGCAGTATGGCCTTCATAGAATGTATAGGTGAAGGATGAGGTGCTATTGATTTGTGAGAGCGGAGTTCTCTCCAGCTTCTCAGACATGTTTTTATGGTGGAGCTATAGATTCCTTTAAGGACATCAGCGTGGTCAGGTATCCAAATTAGATCAGCCAGCTCAATCCCCGCAGGCAGTGATGCCTGTTCAATCTGGTACCATTGTGAGGTATTAGGTCTTACTCCCCAGGCTGCAATGTGCGATAGCATGGCTCCCTTATAGTAGAGAGATACATTTGGAACAGAGAGACCTCCGCATTCTTTCGGCTTCTGTAATTGTGATAGAGAGATTCTGGGAGGGTGGCCCTTCCAGATAAACCTGGTGAAAACTGACTGGAAGTGATTGAGTAAGTAAGTGGGAACTGCTACTGGTAAGCATCGAAAGAAGTATGTCAGTTTAGGAAGTAGCATCATCTTTAGGGCAACCGTGCGGTTTGCTGTGGTCCTCCTAAACTCTTGCAGGAGGGGTTCATAATTTTTCTTTATAATGACTTTGAGATCGTGGGACAGTTCTATTCCCAAGTGTCTCAGACTGTCTGTGGACCATTTAAAGGGGTACTGTTCTCTCAGGAGTTCCAGCCTATGGGCGGTCAGCCCTAAAGCATACGCCTCTGTTTTGGTGTAGTTTAGCTTATAGTAGGACACTGCCGAGAACTCTGCCAAGAGCTTAAATAATTCCGGGAGAGATTCTTCCGGCTCTGAGAGAAACACTGTGAGATCATCGGCAAAGAGCGCCAATGAATGAGGGGTGTCATAGAGTATTAAGCTACGAATAGTTGGTGAGGTCCTGAGCCGACACGCTAAGGGCTCAATAACCAGGGTAAAAAGTAATGGCGACAGGGGGCAACCCTGTCTGGTGCCATTTTTGATATCGAAAGATCTAGAGACAAACCCCAGTCCTCGCAACTTCGCTGTTGGGTTTGTATATAGCGCCATGACTGCAGAGATAAATTTATTAGGGAAGTGAAAGGCCTGAAGCACCTCTGTCATATAATCCCATCGGACCCTATCAAATGCCTTTTCAGCATCTAAGGATAGGGTTACCAATGGGATCTCGAGTGATGCTACCTCAGAAAAAATATTTAGAAGTCTTCTAGTGTTATCTGAACCTTGGCGCCCAGGGGTAAATCCCACCTGATCTGGATGGATCAGGTAAGGGAGGACTCGGTTAAGCCTTGTCGCCAGTATTTTCGCATATATTTTCACGTCTCCGTTTATGAGGGAGATTGGTCGATAACCTTCACAGAGAGTGACGTCTTTTCCTGGTTTGGGGATTGTGACAATAGAAGCTTCCAAAAATACTGGCGAAAACCTCCCGAGCTTGCAGCCATGTTGAAAACTCTAGTCAAAAGAGGGGCGAGGAGAATCAAAAACCTCTTATAGAAGAGGGCGCCATACCCATCTGGTCCCGGGGATTTATGAAGTTTGAGGCCCTTAATGGTAGAGCAAACTTCCGCCATGGTGATAGACGCAGATAAGGAGTCAATATATTTTTCGGGGACATGCGGCAACTGTAAGTTCGCCAAGAATTCAATAATCTTCGGCTTAGGGGCGAAATGAGAACGGTCTTGATCTGCAATCTGGTAGAGCTGGCTGTAATATTGGGCAAAGGCCTCACCTATGGCATTCGGGGCGTAAATTCTATGTTCACCCCTCCGTATGTACGGTATCTTATTTAGGAGGGATCTCTGCTTGAGCTTATGCGCCAACAGTCTATCGGCCTTCTCACCTTTGTGATAGTACTTCTGCTTAAGAGCAGAAAGAGTTTGTTGGACTTTTTGTAGCTCCAGTTGTGCTATTTGTTTTTTAATTGTTTGTAGTCTATAGACTAGGGCACTTGGCCTTCCCTTCTTCAGCTGGTCTCTCAGGCTAGCATAATCACTATAAAGTTGGGCCAGCGAAGCTCCCCTAGATCTTTTGTCCTGACCAGTCTGCTGGATGAACAGGCCTCTCAGATAGGCTTTAAGTGACACCCATAAGGTTAGAGAGGAAGTGTCCTCTCCATCGTTGATGCGCAGGAAATGTTCTATTTCCTTCTCCCAAGTAGGGATCTGGGGTTCGGAGAGCAGATATTCCGGCAATTTCCAGGAACACCTAGCGCCACCGGAGTTCGAAAAGGCGACCTCCAGTATAACCGCGTCGTGGTCTGACCAGACACAAGGCATAATGGACGCTCTGGTAATCTCTCCCAAAGTCCAGGAGTAGCAAAAAAAGTAGTCTAATCTTGAGAAGGACTGGGATGAGGCCGAATAGAAGGTGTAGTCGGTGTCATCAGGATGCAGAGCCCTCCAAACATCTTGAAGAGTGTATTGTGAAATTAAGTTTCTGAAATGTTTCGAATAATGTTCCTCTCCTGCTGCGGAGGACTTTTTGTTTTTCGATTTTCTGTCTCTGCTAGGGTCCCAGACCAGGTTACAGTCACCTCCAATAAACACATGGCCTTGCTTGAGCCTGTCAACCTTGTGCAGAAGTTTCCGAAGGAAACTGGTTTGGTTAATATTCGGTGAATACAGAGCTACAAGGGTACAGAGGACATTGTTTATGCGGGCAATGGCGATAACATATCGCCCTACTGGGTCAACATCTACGTGGATAGGGTCATAAGACAGGTGCCTGCTGACCAATACTTGCTTTTTTATGGAACGTTGAGGATATACAGACAGGGTAGTCCTTAGGCTTAAACACAGCTGCTCTAGCCTCTATCCAGTGGGTTTCTTGAAGAAACACCACTCCCAGCTGGTGTGCCGAGAGGAAACGGAGAAGGAGACTCCGTTTTGTGGGGGAGTTTAGACCCCTTACGTTGAGTGTGCCTATTTTCATGTCGATATAGGGATAGGGGGGCAATGGGAAGGGATATAAGGGGATTTGAGGCCGGAGAGAAGGGTAAGAGGGGGAGGATGGTAGGGAAGAGGTAGAGGAGAAAAAAAAAAAAAAAAAAAAGGGGAGATAGTACACTGAAGTAGTTCCTCGGACTGAGCAGAGACTACGCAACTCTGCCAAAAAAGTATGATGCAGAGGATAACAAGTTATCCCTAACTGCACAAGAGTAAGTGGGGGGGGGGGCGAGGGTTCAGAGAAGGGCAAAGGTAGCAGCACCTTCCGCTGCCGGCATATTGAAGAAGGAACAGCAATACAGATAGGGAACTGTGATCAACTTTAACCATATATCAATACAATATGCAGAATTTTGACATTAAGATTCCCACCTTATTATACATCAAGTTGTATCAGTCATTTTGGGTAAGCAAGGCACCTAGTATCTGACAGGGATGGGCGGGCACAGCAATTGCAGGCTGCATGAAGCAGGGCGAGAGCAATCATCGGGTATAGTACAGATATGGCTACATTGTTGAGGTATAGACTATTGTAGACTTATGGTAGCGACCTATGCGAGGTTTTACAGCCCACGGTTCTTAAGGGAATGGGTGTCATTATTATAAATTAAGAGGGAGGGCATTCACATCCGTAGCATTTACCATGGGCATTAGTGTGAACATGGGGGTGTTATGCAACTTAACACGGGTACTGATCAACTTGTTTGCAATGAAGGTGGTTACCTAACATGAGAGAGGTATCGCTTTTCAACCCTTTTGTGGAGAGCAGAGTCTATACAGTCTAGAGATTTACAATAATCCTCATCTACCACACCTCACCTCGCAATGCAGCTAATACTCTTGCAGAGCCGGGGCCCCAACATATTTAAAGTACAATTTCTGCGTGTCATGATAGGAAGTTAAAAGGCGGCTCACCAATGGGCCAGAAAGAGCCAATAAAGCCACTAAAGGGGCTGTTAGGCCCCCGGCCTCAACGTGCACCGACCGTCAACAACCACCATGCAGGCCATGACATAACAGTTGAACCAGAAAATGTAAACATAATATCCTGTAGACTGAGTGCAACATTTCAGCTAAGGGAATAGGTGAGCAATAAGGGAAGAAATTGTTGTTTAAGGTTATGTTAGCTGAGATCGGGCGTGGATTTGGTTATCATAAACAAGAATGCAATATTTTACCTTTTAAAATGGGTGATGCCGTAACAGAACTAATTCAGGAACCAACACAGGTAAGGTATAACTTCTAGGTACCATGAGAAGATGTCAAGAAGCGGTGCAGCCATGGGTCAGGGTAGGGCCCACAGAACGGCAAGAGTGGCCGGGGGCCCCCCACCCAAATGCTTCCCGATCGTTGACAGCTACCATGTGGAACTCATTTGCATACTTGAAGTTTCAGGAATGATACATAGCATTTTGTTAGCTAAATTCGGCATATAAATTAAGCAAATGAATACACAGTGGAGAAAGATCTATACATTTAAATTACCTTAACTAGGCTCAGGGTGAGGTAAGCTTTCCTGAGCTCAAGTGGATTAAGGAACAACAATCAATGCATGTTAAACAAAACAGTCAAGATTAGAGTAACGAGGCACGCTGTTGAAAAGACAAACTGGTGATTAGTAATAACAGATATTAGAACATTAACTCGAGTCCATCAGATATAATAACATAAATGTCTTTATCGTACGTTACCATCCTTCAGCTAATAATGAAGTCGTCAGAAGGTAGGTTTCTGCCTGCCCACAATGGACAGACCAAGAGTGTATCAAGCAAAGGGGAAAGAGACAATAAACAGAGACCTATCCCTCAGGCCCCCACTCCGGGGCCCCCGCCCTCAGCGGGGCATCCCGGCGCGGGGGACCATTGGGAGGCCCCTCATCTCCAACCGGCAAGTTCCATCCTCTCAACAGATCCTGGGCCTGTCTGGGGGATAGGGCAGTATGCTGGGAGCCATCTTTGGTGATTATTAACCTCGTGGGGAACCCCCAGCGGTATCGGATCTGGTGAAGTCTCAATACTTTAGTGGTCTCCTGGAAGGTTCTTCTTTGTTGGAGCGTGTGTGCTGACAAATCTGGGTAAAGTGAGATATCTTTAAATTGCTCTGAGAGGTGAGGTTGTCTCACTGATGCTCTTAGGATCTTTTCTTTATAGGTGTAATAGTGCAATCGGGCTATTGTATCTCGTGGCTTGTCCATAGGGAGGTTTCTGGGTCTAGCCGTTCTGTGTATGCGATCAATTCTAGCATCTTCCCCTCCTGGGGACCCCAGCACCACCTGAAACAAGGCTTGAGCATATTTTTCCAGTTCTTGGGGGCCGACAGATTCAGGGATGCCCCTGATCCTTACATTGTTCCGCCGGGAGCGGTCCTCCAGGTCCGCCAGCTTTGCCTCCAGGGAGGACACCTGATCAGACAGATTTTGTGTGTAGCTTACCCAGTTGGTGTGGTCTACTAGTAAGTCCTCTTGTTTTCTTTCGATGATATCCGTGCGTTCGTTGACAGCATTGATGTCTTTTCTAAGGTCTTCAAAAGACTTTTCCAGTTTATCAAATCTCTTATCAAAGGACTGACTTTGCCTATCCAGCAAGTGTTTCATAGAGTCCACTGTAAGTATGTCGCCTTGAGAGCGTACTGGAGGTGAGTATCTCGGATTAGGTCTATCCTCAGATGGGGCAGGAGATATCGATCTTTCATCATCTGAAAAGCCAGGGTGATTATCTCTGATTGGTAGGAAGTGATCTCTAACTGTGTGCTTTGAGGATTGGTTTGATTTCTGCTTTCTTTTGGGAACTGCTACTGGTAAGCATCGAAAGAAGTATGTCAGTTTAGGAAGTAGCATCATCTTTAGGGCAACCGTGCGGTTTGCTGTGGTCCTCCTAAACTCTTGCAGGAGGGGTTCATAATTTTTCTTTATAATGACTTTGAGATCGTGGGACAGTTCTATCCCCAAGTGTCTCAGACTGTCTGTGGACCATTTAAAGGGGTACTGTTCTCTCAGGAGTTCCAGCCTATGGGCGGTCAGCCCTAAAGCATACGCCTCTGTTTTGGTGTAGTTTAGCTTATAGTAGGACACTGCCGAGAACTCTGCCAAGAGCTTAAATAATTCCGGGAGAGATTCTTCCGGCTCTGAGAGAAACACCGTGAGATCATCGGCAAAGAGCGCCAATGAATGAGGGGTGTCATAGAGTATTAAGCTACGAATAGTTGGTGAGGTCCTGAGCCGACACGCTAAGGGCTCAATAACCAGGGTAAAAAGTAATGGCGACAGGGGGCAACCCTGTCTGGTGCCATTTTTGATATCGAAAGATCTAGAGACAAACCCCAGTCCTCGCACCTTCGCTGTTGGGTTTGTATATAGCGCCATGACTGCAGAGATAAATTTATTAGGGAAGTGAAAGGCCTGAAGCACCTCTGTCATATAATCCCATCGGACCCTATCAAATGCCTTTTCAGCATCTAAGGATAGGGTTACCAATGGGATCTCGAGTGATGCTACCTCAGAAAAAATATTTAGAAGTCTTCTAGTGTTATCTGAACCTTGGCGCCCAGGGGTAAATCCCACCTGATCTGGATGGATCAGGTAAGGGAGGACTCGGTTAAGCCTTGTCGCCAGTATTTTCGCATATATTTTCACGTCTCCGTTTATGAGGGAGATTGGTCGATAACCTTCACAGAGAGTGACGTCTTTTCCTGGTTTGGGGATTGTGACAATAGAAGCTTCCAAAAATACTGGCGAAAACCTCCCGAGCTTGCAGCCATGTTGAAAACTCTAGTCAAAAGAGGGGCGAGGAGAATCAAAAACCTCTTATAGAAGAGGGCGCCATACCCATCTGGTCCCGGGGATTTATGAAGTTTGAGGCCCTTAATGGTAGAGCAAACTTCCGCCATGGTGATAGACGCAGATAAGGAGTCAATATATTTTTCGGGGACATGCGGCAACTGTAAGTTCGCCAAGAATTCAATAATCTTCGGCTTAGGGGCGAAATGAGAACGGTCTTGATCTGCAATCTGGTAGAGCTGGCTGTAATATTGGGCAAAGGCCTCACCTATGGCATTCGGGGCGTAAATTCTATGTTCACCCCTCCGTATGTACGGTATCTTATTTAGGAGGGATCTCTGCTTGAGCTTATGCGCCAACAGTCTATCGGCCTTCTCACCTTTGTGATAGTACTTCTGCTTAAGAGCAGAAAGAGTTCGTTGGACTTTTTGTAGCTCCAGTTGTGCTATTTGTTTTTTAATTGTTTGTAGTCTATAGACTAGGGCACTTGGCCTTCCCTTCTTCAGCTGGTCTCTCAGGCTAGCATAATCACTATAAAGTTGGGCCAGCGAAGCTCCCCTAGATCTTTTGTCCTGACCAGTCTGCTGGATGAACAGGCCTCTCAGATAGGCTTTAAGTGACACCCATAAGGTTAGAGAGGAAGTGTCCTCTCCATCGTTGATGCGCAGGAAATGTTCTATTTCCTTCTCCCAAGTAGGGATCTGGGGTTCGGAGAGCAGATATTCCGGCAATTTCCAGGAACACCTAGCGCCACCGGAGTTCGAAAAGGCGACCTCCAGTATAACCGCGTCGTGGTTTGACCAGACACAAGGCATAATGGACGCTCTGGTAATCTCTCCCAAAGTCCAGGAGTAGCAAAAAAAGTAGTCTAATCTTGAGAAGGACTGGGATGAGGCCGAATAGAAGGTGTAGTCGGTGTCATCAGGATGCAGAGCCCTCCAAACATCTTGAAGAGTGTATTGTGAAATTAAGTTTCTGAAATGTTTCGAATAATGTTCCTCTCCTGCTGCGGAGGACTTTTTGTTTTTCGATTTTCTGTCTCTGCTAGGGTCCCAGACCAGGTTACAGTCACCTCCAATAAACACATGGCCTTGCTTGAGCCTGTCAACCTTGTGCAGAAGTTTCCGAAGGAAACTGGTTTGGTTAATATTCGGTGAATACAGAGCTACAAGGGTACAGAGGACATTGTTTATGCGGGCAATGGCGATAACATATCGCCCTACTGGGTCAACATCTACGTGGATAGGGTCATAAGACAGGTGCCTGCTGACCAATACTTGCTTTTTTATGGAACGTTGAGGATATACAGACAGGGTAGTCCTTAGGCTTAAACACAGCTGCTCTAGCCTCTATCCAGTGGGGTTCTTGAAGAAACACCACTCCCAGCTGGTGTGCCGAGAGGAAACGGAGAAGGAGACTCCGTTTTGTGGGGGAGTTTAGACCCCTTACGTTGAGTGTGCCTATTTTCATGTCGATATAGGGATAGGGGGGCAATGGGAAGGGATATAAGGGGATTTGAGGCCGGAGAGAAGGGTAAGAGGGGGAGGATGGTAGGGAAGAGGTAGAGGAGAAAAAAAAAAAAAAAAAAAAGGGGAGATAGTACACTGAAGTAGTTCCTCGGACTGAGCAGAGACTACGCAACTCTGCCAAAAAAGTATGATGCAGAGGATAACAAGTTATCCCTAACTGCACAAGAGTAAGTGGGGGGGGGGGGGGGGCGAGGGTTCAGAGAAGGGCAAAGGTAGCAGCACCTTCCGCTGCCGGCATATTGAAGAAGGAACAGCAATACAGATAGGGAACTGTGATCAACTTTAACCATATATCAATACAATATGCAGAATTTTGACATTAAGATTCCCACCTTATTATACATCAAGTTGTATCAGTCATTTTGGGTAAGCAAGGCACCTAGTATCTGACAGGGATGGGCGGGCACAGCAATTGCAGGCTGCATGAAGCAGGGCGAGAGCAATCATCGGGTATAGTACAGATATGGCTACATTGTTGAGGTATAGACTATTGTAGACTTATGGTAGCGACCTATGCGAGGTTTTACAGCCCACGGTTCTTAAGGGAATGGGTGTCATTATTATAAATTAAGAGGGAGGGCATTCACATCCGTAGCATTTACCATGGGCATTAGTGTGAACATGGGGGTGTTATGCAACTTAACACGGGTACTGATCAACTTGTTTGCAATGAAGGTGGTTACCTAACATGAGAGAGGTATCGCTTTTCAACCCTTTTGTGGAGAGCAGAGTCTATACAGTCTAGAGATTTACAATAATCCTCATCTACCACACCTCACCTCGCAATGCAGCTAATACTCTTGCAGAGCCGGGGCCCCAACATATTTAAAGTACAATTTCTGCGTGTCATGATAGGAAGTTAAAAGGCGGCTCACCAATGGGCCAGAAAGAGCCAATAAAGCCACTAAAGGGGCTGTTAGGCCCCCGGCCTCAACGTGCACCGACCGTCAACAACCACCATGCAGGCCATGACATAACAGTTGAACCAGAAAATGTAAACATAATATCCTGTAGACTGAGTGCAACATTTCAGCTAAGGGAATAGGTGAGCAATAAGGGAAGAAATTGTTGTTTAAGGTTATGTTAGCTGAGATCGGGCGTGGATTTGGTTATCATAAACAAGAATGCAATATTTTACCTTTTAAAATGGGTGATGCCGTAACAGAACTAATTCAGGAACCAACACAGGTAAGGTATAACTTCTAGGTACCATGAGAAGATGTCAAGAAGCGGTGCAGCCATGGGTCAGGGTAGGGCCCACAGAACGGCAAGAGTGGCCGGGGGCCCCCCACCCAAATGCTTCCCGATCGTTGACAGCTACCATGTGGAACTCATTTGCATACTTGAAGTTTCAGGAATGATACATAGCATTTTGTTAGCTAAATTCGGCATATAAATTAAGCAAATGAATACACAGTGGAGAAAGATCTATACATTTAAATTACCTTAACTAGGCTCAGGGTGAGGTAAGCTTTCCTGAGCTCAAGTGGATTAAGGAACAACAATCAATGCATGTTAAACAAAACAGTCAAGATTAGAGTAACGAGGCACGCTGTTGAAAAGACAAACTGGTGATTAGTAATAACAGATATTAGAACATTAACTCGAGTCCATCAGATATAATAACATAAATGTCTTTATCGTACGTTACCATCCTTCAGCTAATAATGAAGTCGTCAGAAGGTAGGTTTCTGCCTGCCCACAATGGACAGACCAAGAGTGTATCAAGCAAAGGGGAAAGAGACAATAAACAGAGACCTATCCCTCAGGCCCCCACTCCGGGGCCCCCGCCCTCAGCGGGGCATCCCGGCGCGGGGGACCATTGGGAGGCCCCTCATCTCCAACCGGCAAGTTCCATCCTCTCAACAGATCCTGGGCCTGTCTGGGGGATAGGGCAGTATGCTGGGAGCCATCTTTGGTGATTATTAACCTCGTGGGGAACCCCCAGCGGTATCGGATCTGGTGAAGTCTCAATACTTTAGTGGTCTCCTGGAAGGTTCTTCTTTGTTGGAGCGTGTGTGCTGACAAATCTGGGTAAAGTGAGATATCTTTAAATTGCTCTGAGAGGTGAGGTTGTCTCACTGATGCTCTTAGGATCTTTTCTTTATAGGTGTAATAGTGCAATCGGGCTATTGTATCTCGTGGCTTGTCCATAGGGAGGTTTCTGGGTCTAGCCGTTCTGTGTATGCGATCAATTCTAGCATCTTCCCCACCTGGGGACCCCAGCACCACCTGAAACAAGGCTTGAGCATATTTTTCCAGTTCTTGGGGGCCGACAGATTCAGGGATGCCCCTGATCCTTACATTGTTCCGCCGGGAGCGGTCCTCCAGGTCCGCCAGCTTTGCCTCCAGGGAGGACACCTGATCAGACAGATTTTGTGTGTAGCTTACCCAGTTGGTGTGGTCTACTAGTAAGTCCTCTTGTTTTCTTTCGATGATATCCGTGCGTTCGTTGACAGCATTGATGTCTTTTCTAAGGTCTTCAAAAGACTTTTCCAGTTTATCAAATCTCTTATCAAAGGACTGACTTTGCCTATCCAGCAAGTGTTTCATAGAGTCCACTGTAAGTATGTCGCCTTGAGAGCGTACTGGAGGTGAGTATCTCGGATTAGGTCTATCCTCAGATGGGGCAGGAGATATCGATCTTTCATCATCTGAAAAGCCAGGGTGATTATCTCTGATTGGTAGGAAGTGATCTCTAACTGTGTGCTTTGAGGATTGGTTTGATTTCTGCTTTCTTTTGGGAACTGCTACTGGTAAGCATCGAAAGAAGTATGTCAGTTTAGGAAGTAGCATCATCTTTAGGGCAACCGTGCGGTTTGCTGTGGTCCTCCTAAACTCTTGCAGGAGGGGTTCATAATTTTTCTTTATAATGACTTTGAGATCGTGGGACAGTTCTATCCCCAAGTGTCTCAGACTGTCTGTGGACCATTTAAAGGGGTACTGTTCTCTCAGGAGTTCCAGCCTATGGGCGGTCAGCCCTAAAGCATACGCCTCTGTTTTGGTGTAGTTTAGCTTATAGTAGGACACTGCCGAGAACTCTGCCAAGAGCTTAAATAATTCCGGGAGAGATTCTTCCGGCTCTGAGAGAAACACCGTGAGATCATCGGCAAAGAGTGCCAATGAATGAGGGGTGTCATAGAGTATTAAGCTACGAATAGTTGGTGAGGTCCTGAGCCGACACGCTAAGGGCTCAATAACCAGGGTAAAAAGTAATGGCGACAGGGGGCAACCCTGTCTGGTGCCATTTTTGATATCGAAAGATCTAGAGACAAACCCCAGTCCTCGCACCTTCGCTGTTGGGTTTGTATATAGCGCCATGACTGCAGAGATAAATTTATTAGGGAAGTGAAAGGCCTGAAGCACCTCTGTCATATAATCCCATCGGACCCTATCAAATGCCTTTTCAGCATCTAAGGATAGGGTTACCAATGGGATCTCGAGTGATGCTACCTCAGAAAAAATATTTAGAAGTCTTCTAGTGTTATCTGAACCTTGGCGCCCAGGGGTAAATCCCACCTGATCTGGATGGATCAGGTAAGGGAGGACTCGGTTAAGCCTTGTCGCCAGTATTTTCGCATATATTTTCACGTCTCCGTTTATGAGGGAGATTGGTCGATAACCTTCACAGAGAGTGACGTCTTTTCCTGGTTTGGGGATTGTGACAATAGAAGCTTCCAAAAATACTGGCGAAAACCTCCCGAGCTTGCAGCCATGTTGAAAACTCTAGTCAAAAGAGGGGCGAGGAGAATCAAAAACCTCTTATAGAAGAGGGCGCCATACCCATCTGGTCCCGGGGATTTATGAAGTTTGAGGCCCTTAATGGTAGAGCAAACTTCCGCCATGGTGATAGACGCAGATAAGGAGTTAATATATTTTTCGGGGACATGCGGCAACTGTAAGTTCGCCAAGAATTCAATAATCTTCGGCTTAGGGGCGAAATGAGAACGGTCTTGATCTGCAATCTGGTAGAGCTGGCTGTAATATTGGGCAAAGGCCTCACCTATGGCATTCGGGGCGTAAATTCTATGTTCACCCCTCCGTATGTACGGTATCTTATTTAGGAGGGATCTCTGCTTGAGCTTATGCGCCAACAGTCTATCGGCCTTCTCACCTTTGTGATAGTACTTCTGCTTAAGAGCAGAAAGAGTTCGTTGGACTTTTTGTAGCTCCAGTTGTGCTATTTGTTTTTTAATTGTTTGTAGTCTATAGACTAGGGCACTTGGCCTTCCCTTCTTCAGCTGGTCTCTCAGGCTAGCATAATCACTATAAAGTTGGGCCAGCGAAGCTCCCCTAGATCTTTTGTCCTGACCAGTCTGCTGGATGAACAGGCCTCTCAGATAGGCTTTAAGTGACACCCATAAGGTTAGAGAGGAAGTGTCCTCTCCATCGTTGATGCGCAGGAAATGTTCTATTTCCTTCTCCCAAGTAGGGATCTGGGGTTCGGAGAGCAGATATTCCGGCAATTTCCAGGAACACCTAGCGCCACCGGAGTTCGAAAAGGCGACCTCCAGTATAACCGCGTCGTGGTCTGACCAGACACAAGGCATAATGGACGCTCTGGTAATCTCTCCCAAAGTCCAGGAGTAGCAAAAAAAGTAGTCTAATCTTGAGAAGGACTGGGATGAGGCCGAATAGAAGGTGTAGTCGGTGTCATCAGGATGCAGAGCCCTCCAAACATCTTGAAGAGTGTATTGTGAAATTAAGTTTCTGAAATGTTTCGAATAATGTTCCTCTCCTGCTGCGGAGGACTTTTTGTTTTTCGATTTTCTGTCTCTGCTAGGGTCCCAGACCAGGTTACAGTCACCTCCAATAAACACATGGCCTTGCTTGAGCCTGTCAACCTTGTGCAGAAGTTTCCGAAGGAAACTGGTTTGGTTAATATTCGGTGAATACAGAGCTACAAGGGTACAGAGGACATTGTTTATGCGGGCAATGGCGATAACATATCGCCCTACTGGGTCAACATCTACGTGGATAGGGTCATAAGACAGGTGCCTGCTGACCAATACTTGCTTTTTTATGGAACGTTGAGGATATACAGACAGGGTAGTCCTTAGGCTTAAACACAGCTGCTCTAGCCTCTATCCAGTGGGTTTCTTGAAGAAACACCACTCCCAGCTGGTGTGCCGAGAGGAAACGGAGAAGGAGACTCCGTTTTGTGGGGGAGTTTAGACCCCTTACGTTGAGTGTGCCTATTTTCATGTTGATATAGGGATAGGGGGGCAATGGGAAGGGATATAAGGGGATTTGAGGCCGGAGAGAAGGGTAAGAGGGGGAGGATGGTAGGGAAGAGGTAGAGGAGAAAAAAAAAAAAAAAAAAAAAGGGGAGATAGTACACTGAAGTAGTTCCTCGGACTGAGCAGAGACTACGCAACTCTGCCAAAAAAGTATGATGCAGAGGATAACAAGTTATCCCTAACTGCACAAGAGTAAGTGGGGGGGGGGGGGGCGAGGGTTCAGAGAAGGGCAAAGGTAGCAGCACCTTCCGCTGCCGGCATATTGAAGAAGGAACAGCAATACAGATAGGGAACTGTGATCAACTTTAACCATATATCAATACAATATGCAGAATTTTGACATTAAGATTCCCACCTTATTATACATCAAGTTGTATCAGTCATTTTGGGTAAGCAAGGCACCTAGTATCTGACAGGGATGGGCGGGCACAGCAATTGCAGGCTGCATGAAGCAGGGCGAGAGCAATCATCGGGTATAGTACAGATATGGCTACATTGTTGAGGTATAGACTATTGTAGACTTATGGTAGCGACCTATGCGAGGTTTTACAGCCCACGGTTCTTAAGGGAATGGGTGTCATTATTATAAATTAAGAGGGAGGGCATTCACATCCGTAGCATTTACCATGGGCATTAGTGTGAACATGGGGGTGTTATGCAACTTAACACGGGTACTGATCAACTTGTTTGCAATGAAGGTGGTTACCTAACATGAGAGAGGTATCGCTTTTCAACCCTTTTGTGGAGAGCAGAGTCTATACAGTCTAGAGATTTACAATAATCCTCATCTACCACACCTCACCTCGCAATGCAGCTAATACTCTTGCAGAGCCGGGGCCCCAACATATTTAAAGTACAATTTCTGCGTGTCATGATAGGAAGTTAAAAGGCGGCTCACCAATGGGCCAGAAAGAGCCAATAAAGCCACTAAAGGGGCTGTTAGGCCCCCGGCCTCAACGTGCACCGACCGTCAACAACCACCATGCAGGCCATGACATAACAGTTGAACCAGAAAATGTAAACATAATATCCTGTAGACTGAGTGCAACATTTCAGCTAAGGGAATAGGTGAGCAATAAGGGAAGAAATTGTTGTTTAAGGTTATGTTAGCTGAGATCGGGCGTGGATTTGGTTATCATAAACAAGAATGCAATATTTTACCTTTTAAAATGGGTGATGCCGTAACAGAACTAATTCAGGAACCAACACAGGTAAGGTATAACTTCTAGGTACCATGAGAAGATGTCAAGAAGCGGTGCAGCCATGGGTCAGGGTAGGGCCCACAGAACGGCAAGAGTGGCCGGGGGCCCCCCACCCAAATGCTTCCCGATCGTTGACAGCTACCATGTGGAACTCATTTGCATACTTGAAGTTTCAGGAATGATACATAGCATTTTGTTAGCTAAATTCGGCATATAAATTAAGCAAATGAATACACAGTGGAGAAAGATCTATACATTTAAATTACCTTAACTAGGCTCAGGGTGAGGTAAGCTTTCCTGAGCTCAAGTGGATTAAGGAACAACAATCAATGCATGTTAAACAAAACAGTCAAGATTAGAGTAACGAGGCACGCTGTTGAAAAGACAAACTGGTGATTAGTAATAACAGATATTAGAACATTAACTCGAGTCCATCAGATATAATAACATAAATGTCTTTATCGTACGTTACCATCCTTCAGCTAATAATGAAGTCGTCAGAAGGTAGGTTTCTGCCTGCCCACAATGGACAGACCAAGAGTGTATCAAGCAAAGGGGAAAGAGACAATAAACAGAGACCTATCCCTCAGGCCCCCACTCCGGGGCCCCCGCCCTCAGCAGGGCATCCCGGCGCGGGGGACCATTGGGAGGCCCCTCATCTCCAACCGGCAAGTTCCATCCTCTCAACAGATCCTGGGCCTGTCTGGGGGATAGGGCAGTATGCTGGGAGCCATCTTTGGTGATTATTAACCTCGTGGGGAACCCCCAGCGGTATCGGATCTGGTGAAGTCTCAATACTTTAGTGGTCTCCTGGAAGGTTCTTCTTTGTTGGAGCGTGTGTGCTGACAAATCTGGGTAAAGTGAGATATCTTTAAATTGCTCTGAGAGGTGAGGTTGTCTCACTGATGCTCTTAGGATCTTTTCTTTATAGGTGTAATAGTGCAATCGGGCTATTGTATCTCGTGGCTTGTCCATAGGGAGGTTTCTGGGTCTAGCCGTTCTGTGTATGCAATCAATTCTAGCATCTTCCCCTCCTGGGGACCCCAGCACCACCTGAAACAAGGCTTGAGCATATTTTTCCAGTTCTTGGGGGCCGACAGATTCAGGGATGCCCCTGATCCTTACATTGTTCCGCCGGGAGCGGTCCTCCAGGTCCGCCAGCTTTGCCTCCAGGGAGGACACCTGATCAGACAGATTTTGTGTGTAGCTTACCCAGTTGGTGTGGTCTACTAGTAAGTCCTCTTGTTTTCTTTCGATGATATCCGTGCGTTCGTTGACAGCATTGATGTCTTTTCTAAGGTCTTCAAAAGACTTTTCCAGTTTATCAAATCTCTTATCAAAGGACTGACTTTGCCTATCCAGCAAGTGTTTCATAGAGTCCACTGTAAGTATGTCGCCTTGAGAGCGTACTGGAGGTGAGTATCTCGGATTAGGTCTATCCTCAGATGGGGCAGGAGATATCGATCTTTCATCATCTGAAAAGCCAGGGTGATTATCTCTGATTGGTAGGAAGTGATCTCTAACTGTGTGCTTTGAGGATTGGTTTGATTTCTGCTTTCTTTTCGCTTGCTGCGACATTTTGGCAATTTAGGCAAGATCCTGGACCGCTCAGCCCAAGCAGGCAGGTCTATATGGTTCAGTGGAAATACTCTGAAGGAGATCACAGTAAGATCGCGCCGGCAGGGAGTGGGCGCCAAGCCGGTTAGCCTGCCATAGTGTGGTTAGTTATAAGGTCTTGAAATTAAAAGGTCATGCAGGCTTAAGATCTGTAAGGCTTAGAGGGACCCCAGAGAGCTAGTTGGCCTTGGTGTGCAGGTGCAGCGAGAGTAGCATGGGGCCTTGGTTTTGCTGGAGATGTATTTCAGTTTTTAGTAGCCCCAGAAGTATGCCACCCCTCAGGGAAATTGCCACCACTGGGCCCAGCCGGGAAAGGGAGGGGGGATATGACCCGCTCCAGTATAGGGAGCGGGAAAGGAGAGGAGAGGCACTCTGGGGCCTTATTCAAATCAGCTGGGTGGCAGGTATATGTACAGACAGACTCCCTTGATTGTTTGGCTATCTGAAACTTCCTGGCTGTAAGGCTGGTACTACAAACTTTGAGAGTTGCTTCCTGCTGTTAGAGAAGCTCCTATTGCTGTGAACAAAGCATGCACTTATGATTTGGAAATGTCTATGAGGCTGAGCTTGTGTTCAGAGCACAGAAAGATAATGTGTGAAACAGGAGTTTTTTTTTTTTTTTTATATAGAAAAGCTCCCAATTGAAAAGGCTGTGTTATCTTTATGTGGCCATTAGGCTTCAAGCTGTATTAACTGCATATATTTGCCAGGGCTCAGTCAGGCAGAAAAGGCAAACAGGTATCTGCTTTACTAAGACTGGATTGACTGAACCGTGGCATTCACAATAAGCTGGGAGTCCCCTTGTCCCTGGTACACAGCCGGGCCACTTTACTAGAGAGGGAGGTGCAAATCGATCAGCGGTATATTATCTTACCTCTCCTCTCTGCTGGCTCCGGTATTGCTTAGTCGCTGTCCTCTTCACAGGAGAGCTGGGGACACTTCAGGAGCGTTGCGGTATTCCAGGCCGCAAGATGGCGGCAATTCGCGCCAGAAGTATGGTGGGGTAGTACTGCTCTCAGGGGATCCCCAAGGACCCGATGTTAGGTGGCCAGATTTCTGCAACAGTCCAGGCAATCTCCGGTACCGCTCTCCACCTTTTTGCTGTGACCGGGCCCCCCGCTGTGAAAAGGCTGAGCTCCGGCCCCCTCAGACCGCCTCCCAGTTACAACTTATCCTGCGGTACTGAGCCGGAGCACCAGACAGAGCCCCGACCTTCCGGATAGCAGTGGTGAGCGGTCAGGTGGGCCAGTAGTGTTCAGTCCGGGGTAGTTCTGTGGGAGCGGGTGCGGTGTGGGAGGAGGCCCTGCAACGGCCGCAAGGAGCTTCTCAGTGGTTGAGCAGACCCGGTGACAGTTTACCTCAGCTGGGAGTATGCACGGCCACAGTTTTCCCCAGACCAGTCCAGGGCAGAGTCAGGAGAGGGTCAAATAGAGTTTAGGTCTACTTAGTTGTAGGTTAACTAATAATTTTGGTCCCAAATTACTTTGTTTGGTGGGAGCTCTTGTCAAACACGTCTTTGCAGATAGGCGGTTAGCTCCGCCCCCAATCATCACTGTTTTGACTGTCAATCTGCAGTCTACTAGTGCCCTTGAATTGCATTTTCCTCCTGCCTGCCTGCCTGTGTGCCAGTCCCAACTAGCCAATTAGTGCCACCAATCATATTTATTGTAACAGGATTGGAATTTTTGTTAATCATAACTGTTTTGACTGTGATTCTTCAGTCTCCTAGTGCCATTGAATTGCAGTTTCCTTTCTGTCAGCATGTGTGCCAGACAGGCCCATTTGCCAACTAGTGACAAACAATCATATTTGTTGTCACAGTACTTGTAGCACCACAGCCACTTCACTTGATCTGTCACAGGAGTTATTGACACATCATTTGGAAGAAATGAGTGATGCGCAACCATCATTGACAGAGGATGTAGATAATAGTGATCAGTCTCAGTCAGGCAGCATTACCGACATGGAGGTACGGTGTGATGATGATGATGATGATGTTGTACCCGCTGCTGCTTCCTTTCTTGATGTTTGAGATACAAGTGAAGCGGTTTATGATGATGTGTCGGTGGATGTCATGTGGGTGCCTGCTAGAAGAGAAGAAGAAGAGGGGGAAAGTTCAGATGGGGAGACAGAGAGGAGGAGGAGGAGACGATTTGGAAGCATGGGGAGGTCGTCTCAAGGAGCTAGTGGCACAGTCAGACAGCATGCATCATCACCAGGGGTCAGCCAGACAGCACGCCGATGCCCATCAATGCATGCTGTTGCCACCACCAGAATGCCATCATCGCAGAGCTCAGCAGTGTGGCATTTTTTTTGTGTGTCTGCCTCTGACAACAGCGATGCCATTTGCCACCTGTGCCAAAAGAAACTGAGTCATGGGAAGTCCAACACCCACCTAGGTACAACTGCTTTGCGAAGGCACATGGTCTCCCATCACAAATGCCGATGGGAAGAACACATGAGTAGAAGCAGCACACAAAGTGAAAGCCGCCCTCCTCCTCCTGCTACAGCATCTTCAGCCACGTCAACCAGTGCTGTCCTCCTTGCCCCCTCTCAACCATCCTCCACTGAGTCTCTCTTACGTAGCAGTTCCTGGTCATCCGCCCACAGTCAGCTGTCTGTCAAGGACATGTTTGAGCATAAGAAGCCAATTTCTCAAAGTCACCCCCTTGCCCGGCGTCTGACAGCTGGCTTGTCTGAACTCTTAGCCCGCCAGCTTTTACCATACAAGCTGGTGGAGTCTGATGCTTTCAAAAAATTTGTATCTATTGGGACACCGCAGTGGAAGGTACCTTGCAGAAATTTCTTTTCACAAAAGGCAATCCCAAACCTGTACTCTGTTGTGAGAAATGAAGTTATGGCATGTCTGGCACACAGCGTTGGGGCAAGGATCCATATGACCACGGATAGCTGGTCTGCAAAGCATGGTCAGGGCAGGTATATCACCTACACTGCGCATTGGGTAAACCTGCTGACTTCTGACAAGCATGGAATGCGTGGCTCTGCAGAAGAGTTGGTGACACTGCCACGACTTGTTGGCAGGCCTGCTGCTACCTCCTCTACTCCTCCTACTCCATCCTCTTCCATAACCTCTTCCTTGGCTGAGTCCTCTTCAACTTCTGCGTCTTGCTCCACATCTATGGCACCCCCCCAGCTCCCCAGGTACTATGCTACATCCCGGGTACGGCAGTGTCACGCCGTCTTGGGGTTGACTTGCCTGAAAGCGGAGAGTCACACCGCACCAGCACTCCTGACCGCCCTGAACGCACAGGTGGATCAGTGGCTGACTCCGCACCAACTGGAGATTGGCAAGGTTTTTTTCTGACAATGGAAGTAATTTGGTGGCGGCATTGAAATTGGGCAAGTTGACACATGTGCCGTGCATGGCACATGTGTGTAATCTAATTGTACAACGATGTGTCCATAAGTACCCAGGCTTACAGGACGTCCTGAAGCAGGCCAGGAAGGTGTGTGGCCATTTCAGGCATTCCTACACGGCCATGGCGCACTTGTCCGATATCCAGCGTCGAAACAACCTGCCAGTGAGGCGCTTGATTTGCGACAGCCCGACACGGTGGAATTCAACACTCCTAATGTTTGACCGCCTGCTACAACAAGAAAAAGCTGTTAATGAGTATTTGTATGACCGGGGTGCTAGGCCAGCCTATGGGGAGCTAGGGATATTTTTTCCAAATTACTGGACGCTCATGCGCAATGCCTGTAGGCTCATGCGTCCTTTTGAGGAGGTGACAAACCTTGTCAGTCGCACCGAAGGCACCATCAGCGACATCATACCATTTGTTTTCTTCCTGGAGCGTGCCCTGTGAAGAGTGCTGAATCAGGCAGTAGATGAGCGTGAAGAGGAAGAGGAAGAGTTGTGGTGTCCATCACCCCCACAAACAGCCGAATCAGCATCGCTTGCTGGACCTGCGGCAACGCAGGAAGAGGATTGTGAGGAAGAGGAGTCAGAGGAGGAATGTGGCTTTGAGGAGGAGGAGGAAGACCGAGCACAACAGTCATCCCAGGGTGCTCGTTGTTGTCACCTCTCTGGTACCCATGGCGTTGTACGTGGCTGGGGGGAAGAAGATACCATCAGTGAGATAAGTGAGGAGGAGGAACGGGACATGATTAGCTCGGCATCCAACTTGTACAAATGGGTTCTTTCATGCTGTCGTGCCTGTTGAGGGACCCTTGTATAAAAAAGCTGAAGGAGAACGACCTGTACTGGGTGTCCACGCTCCTCGACCCCCGGTATAAGCATAAAGTGCCTGAAATGTTACCAAATTCCTGCAAGTCGGAAAGGATGGAGCATTTTAAGAATAAATTAAAAACTATGCTTTACACAGCGTATAAGGGTGATGTCACAGCACCACGGGAATGTAACAGGGGAAGAGATGAAATTAATCCTCCTCCTCCTCCCACGACCACGGCGGCAAGGACAGGACGCTTTCCTGACGTCTTGTTGATGGAGGACATGCGTACCTTTTTAACTCCAATGCACCATCACAGCCTTTTGGGATCCAGCCTTAGAGAAAGACTCAACCGACAGATAGCAGACTACCTAGCTTTAACTGCGGATCTCGACACTCTCAGGAGCGATGGACCCCTTGACTACTGGGTGTGCAGGCTGGACTTGTGGCCTGAGCAATCCCAATTTGCAATGGAACTTCTGGCATGCCCCGCTTCAAGTGTCCTGTCCGAAAGGACTTTCAGTGCAGCAGGAGGTTTTGTCACTGAGAAGAGAAGTCGCCTAGGTCAAAAAAGCCTTGACTATCTCACTTTTATAAAAATGAATGAGGGCTGGATCCCAAAGGGACTGACATTGGGCGATACATTTGAATAAAATAGGCCTGATGATGAGATGAGCTGGCTTGGGCTACAACTGGTACACAGGCTGGCCTTTTTTTTTTGTTATAAAGCCGGAGGACTTGCTTGACATATCCGCCAACAACTAGTGTTCAAGCCACAAGCTTTTAGGGCACTTTATAAATGTTTTACAAACATCAATTTTTCTGACCGCTGCTACAGCAGTTGCAACAACAATACCCACATTTTTCAGTCATTTGTACGTTCCTAATTTTTCTGGCCTCTGCTGCAGCTCTGTGGGTACAAAACTCAAATAAAAAAAATAAGGCACATAACACTAGTGATTAAACTGTTACGAATAGTACAACTTAGCACATCACTCATATCTGGTGGACCATTAAATTGAACGCAAAATGCCACAAATTTGAAGGAGGAGGACCGACCAAGCATCTTTATCCGTCTCTTGGTTGCTCTAAATTATCTCCGTGTTCCATGTATGCCATACCTGTACTCTATTGTGCAAAAGGGTGGCATATGTGGTGTTTCATGCTGTTGTGCCTGTTGCGGGTCGTGGCCCATGGTATAAAAAGGCTGAAGGAGAACGACCTGTAATGGGATCCCCATCAAATTTTTAGAAAAATGTTCCTGGTTCCTCTCAATTATCTCTGGGTTTCTAAAATGGATGCCATACCTGTACTCGCTTATGCAAAAGGATGGCATATGTGGTGGTGTTTCCTGCAGTTGTTTCTGTTGAGGGTGCTGGACCCTCTTATGAAAAGGCTGAAGAAGAACGACCTGGAGTGGGAGTCCAAGCATGGTTTTTGGGGCTATTTCACTTTTCCAAACAATTATCTGTGGGTTTCTAAAATCAATGCCGTACCAGTACTCTATTGTTCAAAAGGATGCCATATGTTCTCTTTCCTGCTGGTATTTTGTTTGAGGGTCCTGGACCCTCTTATAAAAAGGCCTAAGGAGAAAGAGGTGTACTGGGTGTCCACTCAATTTTTTTTTCTATTTCACATT
Source organism: Bombina bombina (assembly GCF_027579735.1). Lineage (NCBI taxonomy): Eukaryota > Metazoa > Chordata > Amphibia > Anura > Bombinatoridae > Bombina > Bombina bombina. The sequence goes on from NC_069500.1 coordinate 1,427,494,467, forward strand.
TGACCAAAATTATCTCTGGGTTTGTAAAATCAATGCTGTACTTTACTCTATTGTTCAAAAGGATGCCATACGTCCTCTTTCCTGCTGGTGTTTTTTTTTAGGGTCCTGGACCCTCTTATAAAAAGGCCTAAGGAGAAAGAAGTGTACTGGCTGTCAATCAAATCATTTGTTTGATTCAAATTCCCGGTTGCAACAAATTATCTCCGGTTTTCTAAAATCAATGCCTTTCCTGTAATCTAATTTTCAAAAGGATTCCATATGTCCTCTTTCCTGCTGCTGGTTTTGTTGAGGTTCCTGGAGCCTCTGCTAAAAAGGCCTAAGGATAAATAAGTGTACTGGGTATCTAATCAATGTTCTTTTAGATTTCCCGGTTGCAACTAATTATCTCTGTGTTTCTAAAATCAATGCCTTTCCTGTAATCTATTATTCACAAGGATGCCATATGTCCTCTTTCATGCTGTTGTTTCTGTTGAGGCTCCAGGACCCTCTTATAAAAAGGCCTAAGGAGAAAGAAGTGTACTGGGTGTCCATCGAATCATTTGTTTGATTCAAATTCCCGGTTGCAACAAATTATCTCCGGGTTTCTAAAATCAATGTCTTTCATGTAATCTAATTTTCAAAAGGATGCCATATGTCCTCTTTCCTGCTGCTGGTTTTGTTGAGGGTCCCGGAGCCTCTGCTAAAATGGCCTAAGGATAAATAAGTGTACTGGGTGTCTAATCAATGTTCTTTTAGATTTCCCGGTTGCAACTAATTATCTCTGTGTTTCTAAAATCAATGCCTTTCCTGTAATCTATTATTCACAAGGATGCCATATGTCCTCTTTCATGCTCTTGTTTCTGTTGAGGCTCCGGGAGCCTCTTATAAAAAGGCCTAAGGATAAATAAGTGTACTGGGTGTCTAATCAATGTTTTTTTCTATTTCCCGGTTGCAACTAATGATCTCTGGGTTTCTAAAATCAATGCCTTTCCTGTAATCTATTATTCAAAAGGATGCCATATGTCCTCTTTCATGATGTTTTTTCTGTTGAGGCTCTGGGAGCCTCTTATAAAAAGGCCTAAGGATAAAGAAGTGTACTGGGTGTCCAATCAATGTTTTTTTCTATTTCCCGGGTCATATAAATGATCTCTGGGATTCTAAAATCAATGCCTTTCCTGTAATCTATTATTCAAAAGGATGACATATGTCCTCTTTCATGCTGTTGTTTCGGTTGAGGCTCCGGGACCCTCTTATTAAAAAGGCCTAAGGATAAATAAGTGTACTGGGTGCCTAATCAATGTTTTTTTCTATTTCCCGGTTGCAACTAATGATCTCTGGGTTTCTAAAATCAATGCCTTTCCTGTAATCTAGTATTCAAAAGGATGCCATATGTCCTCTTTCATAATGTTTTTTTCTGTTGAGGCTCCGGGACCCTCTTATAAAAAGGCCTAAGGATAAAGAAGTGTACTGGGTGTCCAATCAATGTTTTTTTCTATTTCCCGGGTCATATAAATGATCTCTGGGATTCTAAAATCAATGCCTTTCCTGTAATCTATTATTCAAAAGGATGACATATGTCCTCTTTCATGCTGTTGTTTCGGTTGAGGCTCCGGGACCCTCTTATTAAAAAGGCCTAAGGATAAATAAGTGTACTGGGTGTCTAATCAATGTTTTTTTCTATTTCCCGGTTGCAACTAATGATCTCTGGGTTTCTAAAATCAATGCCTTTCCTGTAATCTATTATTCAAAAGGATGACATATGTCCTCTTTCATGCTGTTGTTTCGGTTAAGGCTCCGGGACCCTCTTATTAAAAAGGCCTAAGGATAAATAAGTGTACTGGGTGTCTAATCAATGTTTTTTTCTATTTCCCGGTTGCAACTAATGATCTCTGGGTTTCTAAAATCAATGCCTTTCCTGTAATCTATTATTCAAAAGGATGCCATATGTCCTCTTTCATAATGTTTTTTTCTGTTGAGGCTCCGGGACCCTCTTATAAAAAGGCCTAAGGATAAAGAAGTGTACTGGGTGTCCAATCAATGTTTTTTTCTATTTCCCGGGTCATATAAATGATCTCTGGGATTCTAAAATCAATGCCTTAACTGTAATCAATTGTTCACAAGGATGCCATATGTCCTCTTTCATGCTGTTGTTTCTGTTGAGGCTCCGGGAGCCTCTTATAAAAAGGCCTAAGGATAAAGAAGTGTGCTGGGTGTCCAATCAATGTTTTTTTTATTTCACAGTTGCAAAAAAATGATCTATGGCTTTCTAAAATATATGCCTTACCTGTCATCTATTGTTCAAAAGGATGCCATATGTCCTCTTTCCTGCTGTTGTTTTTGTTGGGGGTCCGGAACACTATTCTAAAAAGGCCGAAGGAGAACGACCTGTACTGTACTGGGTGTCCAATCATGTTTTTGTTTTCAATTTCACGGTTCATAATAAATATCGCCATGTAACTAAAATCAATGCCATACCTGTACTCTGTTGTTCAAAAGGATGGCATATGTGGTGTTTCATTCTGTTGTGGTTGTTGAGGGTCGTGGCCGTGGGACAGCGTATAAAACGGCTGAAGGAGAACAACCTGTACAGCCTTGCTCCTCTTTTTAGGCAGGCCAGCTATTTGCATACATGCCCACAGACTCTGTAACGCATGCCTCTTTTAGGGAGAGGTGCAGCCATAATGCAGGGTCAGAACCTCTGCCTGCAACTGTTATACTCAATTTTGCGAAAGGAAGTAACCTTACCATGGTTCCCTGCACACACGTATTGTTGTTATATTTTGGTAATCATGATGGCCATGTAGACCACCACCGAGAGTCCTGGAAGTAACAGGGATGAGATGAAAGTGCTAAGAATAGTACTACTTGAAACAACAGAGTTAGCCATGGGTGTTAGTGCAAGACCCCTTGGCTTTTTTTTGGCTTTGGGTGCCGCTAATCATGCAGGCCATATAGAGCTGCCACCATTCGGTGTTGTATCAGCTATTAAACTAATAAGAACAGTGCTACCAAAATACAGCCAATGAAGGGCCTTATGAAGACTGAGCCAAGGTTGGATTGTAGTATTTGGTTAGGCTAATCATGATGGCCATGTAGACCACCACCGAGAGTCCTGGAAGTAACAGGGATGATGAGATGAAAGTGCTAAGAATAGTATTACTTGAAACAACCGAGTTAGCCATGGGTGTTAATCCAAGACCGCTTGGATTTATTTTTTTTTTGGGTGCGGCTAATCATGCAGGCCATATAGAGCTGCCACCATTCGGTGTTGTATCAGCTATTTAACTAATAAGAAGAGAACTACAAAAATGCAACCAATGAAGGGCCTTATGAAGACTGAGCCAAGGTTGGATTGTAGTATTTGGTTAGGCTAATCATGATGGCCATGTAGACCACCACCGAGAGTCCTGGAAGTAACAGGGATGATGAGATGAAAGTGCTAAGAATAGTACTACTTGAAACAACCGAGTTAGCCATGGGTGTTAATCCAAGACCGCTTGGATTTATTTTTGTTTTGGGTATGGCTAATCATGCAGGCCATATAGAGCTGCCACCATTCGGTGTTGTATCAGCTATAAAAATAATAAGAACTGTACTATGAAAATACAGCCAATGAAGGGCCTATGAAGACTGAGCAAAGGTTGGATTGTAGTATTTTGTTCGGCTAATCATGATGGCCATGTAGACCACCCGTAACAGGGATGAAAGTGCTAAGAATAGTACTAATTGAAACAACCGAGTTAGCCATGGGTGTTAGTCTAAGACCACTCGGCTTTTTTTTGGGTTTGGGTGCAGCTAATCATGAAGGCCAGATAGACCTGCCACCATTTGGTGTTGTAACAGGTATTAAACTGCAAAGAACAGTACTACTTAACACAACCTACTTACCATGGGTCCCAGAGCATATGTTTGGTTATTATATTTTGTAAGGGTAATCATGCAGGCCATATACACCTCCACCGATAGGGTGAGTATGAGTAACAGCTATTAAAATGCTAAGGACATTACTAATTAACACAACATAGTTACCATGGGTCGCAGACCAAGAGCAGATGTCTTATTATTATATTTTGTATGGGTAATCATCCAGGCCGTATAGACCTCACCAAATAGGGGGAGTTACAGAGATTAAAGTGCTAAGAATGGTAGTACTTAAAACACAACCTAGTTAAAATGGGTACCAGACCGCATGTCTTATTATTATATTTTTTTAGGGTAATCAGGCAGGCCATATAGACCAGTGGTTCTCAACCAAAGTGACCTCAAGGCCCGGTAAATTTTAGCTGGACATGTCCAGGGCCCGGTAGTTATATATATATATATATATATATATATATAGAGAGAGAGAGAGAGAGAGAGAGAGAGAGTAAGCATCAGGGATTCACCCTATCAGTAACTAAGCAGTTCAGTGTGGGTTTAGTGGGGGCCCTGGAGTGTGGGGGTCCTGCCGAGGGTCTGTCGCTGTGAGGGCCATGGAGTGTGAGGTCTGGCCCTGGAGGTTGGGGGCCCTTTCTTTGGCCCTTAATGTTGGGGGTCCTGGCTCTGGAGGTTGATGGGCTTGTTGGGGTTAGGGCAGGGAGGCTACCATGTTCATTTGCATACATTTGAATACATTTGGGTCAGTGTGAGACAGTTTTCCTGGGGCCTTGATTGGTCTCAGTCTGCCCCTTGTGTGCAGTGGGGTAAGAGTGTGCAGTGGGGGCATGACAGGTCAGGGCCCACCAGCAGGGCTATCACGGCCCGGTACTGGGCCACGGCCCGGCTGTTGAGAAACCAGGATATAGACCACCCCTGATAGGGGGGGGGTAACAGGAATTAAAGTGCTAAGAAAAGTAATAATTAACACAAGCTAGTTATCATGGGTCCAACACCGTGTGTCTTGATGCTATACTTTGTCAGGGTAATCATGCAGGCCATATAGACATCCCTTGATAGGGGGAGTAACAGGGATTACAGTTATAAGAATAGTACTACTTAAACACAACCTAATTACCATGGGTCCAAGACCAGATGTTTTATTATTATACTTTGTCAGGCTAATCATGCAGGCCATATAGAGTTCCAACAAAAGGAGGGGTAAGAGGGATTCAAGTGATAAGAAAAGTTTTACTTAACACAACAAAATTACCATGGGTCCCAGACCGCGTGTCTTGTTGTTATACTTTGTCAGGGTAATCATAACCGCCATATAGACCTCCACCAATAGGGGGAGTTACAGGGCTGAAAGTGCGAAGAATAGTACTACTTAACACAACCTAGTTGGGTCCAAGAACACATGTTTAATTATTAGACTTTATCAGGGTAATTATATATCTAACAAATCTATCTATTTCTCTTCTATCGATTCTATCTAACTATCAATCTATGTATATCTATCTATCCTATCTATCAATCTATCTTCTGTTCGTGATGTTTTGAGACAGCCACTTGTGTTTCTGACAAATTTGAAGTAGGAGGACAGAACAATCATCTTCTTCCATCTCCCGGTTCCACAAATGAAGGCCATATAGACCTCATCTGGTAGGGGGAGTAACAAGTTGTAGTAAAATGTTAAGAATATTACTACTTAACACACCACGGGTCACAGACCACATGTCTTATTGTTATACTCTGTCAGGGAAATTATATATATTTCAAATCCATTTATTTATATATCAAATCGATCGAACTATCAAACGTATCGATCAAATGTAGATTGCATCTATTGATCAATGTAATTCGTATCTATAAAATGTATATTGCATATTTTGGTTGATGTCATTCGTATCTATAAAATGTATATTGCATCTTTGATTCGATAACATTCGTATCTATCAAATGTATATTGCATCTATTGTTCGATGTAATTCGTATCGATCGAATGTATATTGCATCTATTGAGCTATGTACAGTGTATCGATCATATGTATATTGCATCGATTGAGCTATGTTATCTATGTATCTATCTATCTATCTATCTATCTATCTATCTATCAAATCTATCTATCTATCTCGTGGTTGTGCAAGTGGACTGTTTGCGGTTGATTGCGGTGCGTAACACTTGGAGTTTGCTCTGTCACTGTGATGCGGCCGTAACCCTTACACTACCTGATAGATACGACATCATAACTGATGTTTTAAAGCACGTTATTGCAAACAATTTGGGAATGTTAGTTGATTTAGGCCCATTATGGGTTAAAAGTAGACTCTGCATAAACTATGTAATTTTCCATGGGAGTTTTGCCAGGGATCCCCCTCCAGCATGCCACAGTCCAGGTGTTAGTACCCTTGAAACAACTTTTCCATCACTATTGTGGCCAGAAAGAGTCCTTGTAGGTTTTAAAGTTCGCCTGCCTATTGAATTCAATATTTTAGGTTCGCGACATCACTAATGATGAGCTGCCTTGGGCTACAAATGGTACACATGCTGCTGTATTTTATATTCGAATGCCAGATGACTTGCGTGACTTATCCGCCAACAACTAGGGTTCAAGCCGCAATATTTTAGGTCACTTTCTAACTGTCAAAGAAACATAAATTTTTCTGGCCGCTGCTACAGCAGCGGCTGCAACAATACCTAATTTTTCAGGCATTTGTACATGCCTAATTTTTCTGGCCTCTGGTGCTGCACTGTGGCTACAAAACCCAAACCCCAAAAAAAGGCACATAACAGTGATTAAACTGTTAAGAATAGTACTACTTAACACACCACTCATATCTGGTGGCACAGTAGATTGCACGCGCAGTGCCCCAAATTTGAAGTAGGAGGACCGACCAAGCATCTTTTTCCATCTCCCGGTTCCTAAAAATGATCTCCGGGTTCCTAAAATCAATGCCATACCTGTACTCCATTGTGCAAAAGGATGGCATATGTGGTATTTCATGCTGTTGTGCCTGTTGAGGGTCGTGGACCATCGTATAAAAAGGCTGAAGGAGAACGACCTGTACTGGGTGTCAAAGCATCTTTTTCCGTCTCCCGGTTCCTTCCTAAAAATGGTCTCCGGGTTCCTAAAATCAATGCCATACCTGTACTCGATTGTGCAAAAGGATGGCATATGTGGTGGTATTTCATGCTGTTGTGCCTGTTGAGGGCGGTGGACCCTCGTATAAAAAGGCTGAAGGAGAACGACCTGTACTGGGTGTCCAAGCATGTTTTTTGTTCAATTTCCCGGTTCCTAAAAATTATCTCCGGGTTCATAAAATCGATGCCATACCTGTACTCTATTGTGCAAAAGGATGGCATATGTGGTGTTTCATGCTGTTGTGCCTGTTGAGGGTCGTGGACCATTGTATAAAAAGGCTGAAGGAGAACGACCTGTACTGGGTGTCCAAGCATGTTTTTTGTTCAATTTCCCGGTTCCTAAAAATTATCCCCGGGTTCCTAAAATCGATGCCATACCTGTACTCTATTGTGCAAAAGGATGGCATATGTGGTGTTTCATGCTGTTGTGCCTGTTGAGGGTCGTGGACCATCGTATAAAAAGGCTGAAGGAGAACTACCTGTACTGGGTGTCCAAGCATGTTTTTGGTTCAATTTCCCGGTTCCAAAAAATTATCTCCGGGTTCCTAAAATCGATGCCATACCTGTACTCTATTGTGCAAAAGGATGGCATATGTGGTGTTTCATGCTGTTGTGCCTGTTGAGGGTCGGGGAATCTTGTATAAAAAGGCTGAAGGAGAACAACCTGTACTGGGTGTCCAAGCATCTTTTTCCATCTCCCGGTTCCTAAAAATTATCTCCAGGTTCCTAAAATCGATGCCATACCTGTACTCTATTGTGCAAAAGGATGGCATATGTGGTGTTTCATGCTGTTTTGCCTGTTGAGGGTCGTGGACCATCGTATAAAAAGGCTGAAGGAGAACTACCTGTACTGGGTGTCCATGCATGTTTTTTGTTCAATTTCCCGGTTCCCAAAAATTATCTCTGGGTTCCTAAAATCGATGCCATACCTGTACTCTATTGTGCAAAAGGATGGCATATGTGGTATTTCATGCTGTTGTGCCTGTTGAGGGTCGTGGACCATCGTATAAAAAGGCTGAAGGAGAACGACCTGTACTGGGTGTCAAAGCATCTTTTTCCGTCTCCCGGTTCCTTCCTAAAAATGGTCTCCGGGTTCCTAAAATCAATGCCATACCTGTACTCAATTGTGCAAAAGGATGGCATATGTGGTGGTATTTCATGCTGTTGTGCCTGTTGAGGGCGGTGGACCCTCATATAAAAAGGCTGAAGGAGAACGACCTGTACTGGGTGTCCAAGCATGTTTTTTGTTCAATTTCCCGGTTCCTAAAAATTATCTCCGGGTTCATAAAATCGATGCCATACCTGTACTCTATTGTTCAAAAGGATGGCATATGTGGTGTTTCATGCTGTTGTGCCTGTTGAGGGTCGTGGACCATTGTATAAAAAGGCTGAAGGAGAACGACCTGTACTGGGTGTCCAAGCATGTTTTTTGTTCAATTTCCCGGTTCCTAAAAATTATCCCCGGGTTCCTAAAATCGATGCCATAACTGTACTCTATTGTGCAAAAGGATGGCATATGTGGTGTTTCATGCTGTTGTGCCTGTTGAGGGTCGTGGACCATCGTATAAAAAGGCTGAAGGAGAACTACCTGTACTGGGTGTCCAAGCATGTTTTTGGTTCAATTTCCCGGTTCCAAAAAATTATCTCCGGGTTCCTAAAATCGATGCCATACCTGTACTCTATTGTGCAAAAGGATGGCATATGTGGTGTTTCATGCTGTTGTGCCTGTTGAGGGTCGGGGAATCTTGTATAAAAAGGCTGAAGGAGAACAACCTGTACTGGGTGTCCAAGCATCTTTTTCCATCTCCCGGTTCCTAAAAATTATCTCCAGGTTCCTAAAATCGATGCCATACCTGTACTCTATTGTGCAAAAGGATGGCATATGTGGTGTTTCATGCTGTTTTGCCTGTTGAGGGTCGTGGACCATCGTATAAAAAGGCTGAAGGAGAACTACCTGTACTGGGTGTCCATGCATGTTTTTTGTTCAATTTCCCGGTTCCCAAACATTATCTCTGGGTTCCTAAAATCGATGCCATACCTGTACTCTATTGTGCAAAAGGATGGCATATGTGGTATTTCATGCTGTTGTGCCTGTTGAGGGTCGTGGACCATCGTATAAAAAGGCTGAAGGAGAACGACCTGTACTGGGTGTCAAAGCATCTTTTTCCGTCTCCCGGTTCCTTCCTAAAAATGGTCTCCGGGTTCCTAAAATCAATGCCATACCTGTACTCAATTGTGCAAAAGGATGGCATATGTGGTGGTATTTCATGCTGTTGTGCCTGTTGAGGGCGGTGGACCCTCATATAAAAAGGCTGAAGGAGAACGACCTGTACTGGGTGTCCAAGCATGTTTTTTGTTCAATTTCCCGGTTCCTAAAAATTATCTCCGGGTTCATAAAATCGATGCCATACCTGTACTCTATTGTTCAAAAGGATGGCATATGTGGTGTTTCATGCTGTTGTGCCTGTTGAGGGTCGTGGACCATTGTATAAAAAGGCTGAAGGAGAACGACCTGTACTGGGTGTCCAAGCATGTTTTTTGTTCAATTTCCCGGTTCCTAAAAATTATCCCCGGGTTCCTAAAATCGATGCCATACCTGTACTCTATTGTGCAAAAGGATGGCATATGTGGTGTTTCATGCTGTTGTGCCTGTTGAGGGTCGTGGACCATCGTATAAAAAGGCTGAAGGAGAACTACCTGTACTGGGTATCCAAGCATGTTTTTGGTTCAATTTCCCGGTTCCAAAAAATTATCTCCGGGTTCCTAAAATCGATGCCATACCTGTACTCTATTGTGCAAAAGGATGGCATATGTGGTGTTTCATGCTGTTGTGCCTGTTGAGGGTCGGGGAATCTTGTATAAAAAGGCTGAAGGAGAACAACCTGTACTGGGTGTCCAAGCATCTTTTTCCATCTCCCGGTTCCTAAAAATTATCTCCAGGTTCCTAAAATCGATGCCATACCTGTACTCTATTGTGCAAAAGGATGGCATATGTGGTGTTTCATGCTGTTTTGCCTGTTGAGGGTCGTGGACCATCGTATAAAAAGGCTGAAGGAGAACTACCTGTACTGGGTGTCCATGCATGTTTTTTGTTCAATTTCCCGGTTCCCAAAAATTATCTCTGGGTTCCTAAAAACGATGCCATACCTGTACTCTATTGTGCAAAAGGATGGCATATGTGGTATTTCATGCTGTTGTGCCTGTTGAGGGTCGTGGACCATCGTATAAAAAGGCTGAAGGAGGGAACTGCAGGGGGAGCCATGAACTGACATGGATGTTTCCTGCTGAAGCTCCATATTTGACCTGGCATTGAGGGAGATTATCGCTGGTCCAGACATGTTTGGACTGACAGAACCAAGTGAGAAGTGAGGGGAGAGAATGGGGAACAAGATTGCATATTTTTTATGCAGAAAGGAGCTGTTTTGACTCAGTTAGAGCCTTCTATCATGATGCACCCCTGCTGTTTTGCCTGGAAACCCCATACCAGCTATTCTTAACATCACAACTAACTGGACTATCTAATGATCAGAGCGGCCATCAGAGGGGCAGAAGAGCCAGCAGAGGTCATCAACAGGTAGACAGAGGGCATGAACATATGTTTAAGGGATAAAAAGCTGAAACAAAAGCCTTTTAAAAACGGGCCCCTTCTGAATTGCCAGGGAAACCCTGTAGCTATTAAGGCCTTGCCTAAATTTACAGCCTCAGGCCCTTACAATCCTGTTTAGCTACAGAAGATCAAAGATTGGTGTATAGAAACCCTAACTGATGTGTTAAATGGCTTGGTGTTTGCGACATTTAACAACTTAATAAGCACACTTACTGGGCCCCTGCATGAGTGTATCAGAAACCCCAATTTAAGCACAGCACAGATAATCTCAGCAACAGGAGGAATCTGCTTATAAACACAGAGACTGTCAGTTGATAGGAGATTATTACCTGAATCATTTTTTTTGGGTTTTTTGGGGGATAAAAAGCTGAAAGAAAAGCCTTTTAAAAACGGGCCCCTGCTGAACTGCCAGGGAAACCCTGTAGCTATTAAGGCCTTGCCTAAATTTACAGCCTCAGGCCCTTGCAATCCTGTTTAGCTACAGAAGATCAAAGGTTGGTGTATAGAAACCCTATCTGATGTGTTAAAAGGCTTGGTGTTTGCTGCATTTAACAACTTAATAAGCACACTTACTGGGCCCCTGCATGACTGTATCAGAAACCCCAATTTAAGCACAGCACAGATAATCTCAGCAACAGGAGAAATCTGCTTATAAACACAGAGACTGTCATTTGATAGGGGATTATTACCTGAATCGTTAACATCATATGCATATGCTCTGACTGAACTCCACACCTCTCTCTATAACTGGTAAAGCTACTATTTATCTGCATCACACTATGGCATCCAGGAGAGTCCCCAGGGTGGACAAGGTTACAAAGCCACATGCTACCTCTACTTCAAAGATGAACACATTCTTTAAAGCTATACACTCTCCAACTGTGGAGGAAGATGATAATTCACAAATGTCTGAAGAAGAGCAACAAGATCCAATTCCTCCTGACAGAGAATCACCTATAACTAAAGCTGACCTTAAGGATCTCCCGACCAAAGCAGACCTCTCCTCTTTTTTTCAAAAGGTCAGTAAGATGCTGAAAGAGGGTTTAACAGAAATAAAGAAAGAAGTTGCGGATCTGGGAGGCAGAGTGGCCTATTTGGAAGAATTAGAGGAAGAGACTACATCCAACATGGACCTAATCAACAGGAAAATGGAGACCCAGGAATCAAAAATTGAATATCTCCAATCCAAGCTAGAATACCTCGACAACAGGGGTAGGAGACAAAATCTACGCATTCGGGGTATCTCTGAAAAAGTCACGAGCGACACTCTCCCCTCACATCTACAAAACATTGTCAAACAACTACTGAATAATCAGCAGCTACCTGATGTAGCGATTGACAGGGTGCACAGAGCTTTAAGACCCAAGCCACGGGATGGAGAGCCTCCAAGGGATATAATCCTGAGGTTTCACAGATACACAGATAAAGAAGCAATATTAAATGCTACAAGAAAACAACAATCCTTCACTTTGAATGGTGACACGCTTCAATTTTACGCAGACCTCAGCCCTATCACCTTACAAAACCGCAAAGAAATAAGATTCCTCACGCTTCATCTGAGAGATCACGGTCTAACCTACAAATGGGGATTCCCCTTCAGTTTGAGAGTACTGAAAAATAACAAACTTGCAACATACAGGACACTAGAAGATCTGGACCACTTTTGCCAAACACTGGGCATACCAAAACCTACCCTCCCTTCATTGGAACCTTCGGATATCTCTGACTCACAAAGAAATTCAGCACCGTCAAAACCTCAACGTCCTCAATGGACGAAAGCGGCAAAGAATAGATCTAGAGATGACGCATCAAAACATCGGAAAGGGCCAGCAGATCTAGACCCGGGTTGAGGGATCTTTAGACTATCTATACAGTTCCTCTAGCAGTGAAGGCCTGGCCGGCTGATAAAGATACTTGAGACATTCCTGAGATTAGCCTTAAGCATGATTATTATTATGGTCTTACTTTGGTGCTATGTTTCATTTGCTCCTGAGATAGATTGTTTATGCCATGGTCTTCTCTCTTCCCTTTTCTCCCCTTTAACACTGTTTCTCTCCTTCACAGGTGCCTTTCAACCTCGTTAGGTTGAACTAATTCCCCTATGAACACCAATATTACTTGGGAAGGTTTTACAGGGAATTTTTGTTATGAAATGTTTTTTTGTTTTCAGGTTTATTGTTTGGTTGTTTATGCCGAAATAATGATACTTTTGTATTGCTTACTTCTGATCCAGGACTAAGAGATGTTTTTGTATACATGTATAAGAGAGTTACTCCCATCCACTATCTAACCACAGGCAGGGGTGGGCCGGACCAACACTTCAATGGTGCCGTTTTCTTTGACACTGCGATGGCTGAGTATAGACGCTACATGACTGGGCAACTCCTCCGACGTAAGGTAATGAGCTTTATCCCACAACACCGACACAGGTACACAAATTAAGGAAATTAAACTAATCTCTCAAAACTGTAAGGGCCTAAATTCCCCAACTAAAAGATCCATAGCGCATAATTGGGGGAGAAAAGAAAAAGCTAACATAATTTTTGTTCAAGAAACCCATTTTGTCACCAACAAAGAACCTACATTCAAATCTAGAGACTTCCCCACTTCGTACCTTCACTCTAACACAGAGAAAAAGAATGGGGTGGGAATATTATTCAATAAAAATACACACTTCCAGCTGTTGGAGAAATTGGTGGATAGAGAAGGTCGCTATATAATACTAGTGGGTATGTTGTTTAATAGACCAATTACCCTGGCTAACGTATACGCACCCAACACAGGACAAGCCCACTTTTTGACGACAGTCAGTAACAAACTCCTAGAGATCCAAAAAGGCACACTCCTGTTAGGGGGAGATCTAAATGTAGCATTGTTCCCGACTTTAGATTGTTCACAAGGCCGCAGTATCACTACGTCTAAAACTAGAAATCTAATTCTTAACACATTAAGGGGCCTCACCCTTTTGGACACCTGGCGCACACTTCACCCCACCGCACGCAACTATTCATTTTATTCTAATCCAGCCAAATCATACTCACGCATAGACTATTGGTTTATTAACAATAGTAATATGCCATTAGTTACAGACGCTGATATTTCTCCAATAACATGGTCTGACCACTCCTCAATATCGTTGACTCTGACCTGGCCCTCGGTACCAATACACCCGTTTCACTGGAGACTGGATTAGGCTATGCTACATGACCCACTAGTCATACAACAAACCCAGGAAGCTTTGACAGAGTACTTTCAGCTAAACTGCAACTCCACGACGTACACTCCAATGACCTGGTTCGCACATAAGGCTGTTCTCAGGGGTTGTTGCTGAAACAGAAAGCTATTAAAAAGCGTTCTTCGCTAGCACAATAGAAAACACTACTACAGAAAGTACAAACTGACAAAAATTCACATAAAAGTGATCCCCAGAGACAGGATCTTTTGCAGGCGCTAGCCACATCACGATCCCAGCTACAAAACTACTTACATAAGGAGGCATGCGTAAAGGCTCTATATCTTAGGAAGATATACTTCCATGGAGGTAACAAATCTGGTACCATGCTCGCTAGGGCCTTAAAGCGTAAAACATTACAGAACTACATTCTTAATATAACAGCAGACGACGGCACGGAAACGTTGGACTCAAATCTGATAGCTAAATCATTCCTGACCTACTATGGGAATCTTTACAATCTCCCCTGTAGTGAACAGGTAACACAAGCAGAATTATTAGACACTTATATTCAAAGTGCAGATTTGAGTAAGATTCAAAGAGAGGACAAAGAGAGCTTAGATGAACCGATCAAACTACATGAAATACTGAAAGTTATTAATGACCTTCCATCACATAAAAGTCCTGGACCAGATGGGTTTTCAAACTAATATTACAAAACATATAAGGATATCTTAGCGCCACATCTATTAGAGTTATATAGGTATATAGATAAGGAAGGATATCTCCCCCCGGAATACTTAGAAGCCCAGATTTCAGTGATTCCCAAACCAGGTAAATCCCCCACGCATCCCGGTAATTACAGGCCCATCTCTTTATTGAACACTGATTTAAAAATCTTTACAAAAATACTGGCTAATAGGTTGAACCGAATACTCCCACAGATTACCCACTCTGATCAGGCTGGCTTTGTGCCTGGTCAAGAGGCCAGGGATAACACCATCAGATCACTTCAATTAATAGATCACGCTAAACATACAAACACGGGTATGGTGGTTATTTCCACAGACGCTGAGAAAGCGTTTGATCGCCTAAAATGGGATTTTTCATTTGCTACACTTAGGGAGGTGGGTCGGGGGGAGGGTATGCTTCGTAGAATTCAGAGCCTTTATCATGCACCATCAGCAAGGGTTAGAGCAAATAATATGATTTCCGATCCCTTCTTTATCCACAATGGCACAAGGCAGGGTTGTCCGCTTTCCCCTATCTTATTCATAATCAGCATGGAAGTCTTAGCACAGAAAATAAGAAATAATCCGCTGGTTACTGGCATTAAAGTAGGCCCTTTAGATTGTAAACTCTATACGCAGACGATGTCCTGTTCACATTATCATCACCCCAGACATCTGTCCCTGAGGTCCTGAAAGTTCTTAAACAATTTGGTGACTTTCCAATTTCACGATTAATGAACAAAAGTCAGAAATCTTAAATATCTCCCTCCCACCTCAAGAATTTCAGACCCTGTTACAGTCCTGCACTCTTAAACACCAACCACAAGCGATCAAATATTTGGGGATGTATCTTGCTCCAAACACGAAAGCCCTCCTAGAGCTTAACTTCACTAATCTACTTAATACTATATCGACAGATTTAAAGACTTGGAAGGAACGTCCCTTTTCATGGTGGGGTAGATTCCAAATTTTGAAAATGAATGTACTCCCTAGATTGCTGTACGCGATTCAAGCTGTCCCTATCACCCTACCACAGGGCCTTACTCAGATACAACACGTTTTAGATTCCTTTGTTTGGGGTAGCATAAAACCCAGAGTTAAGAAGGCAACTATGTACAGGTCAGCCAGAGAGGGAGGCTTGGGTCTGCCTAAGATAGAAACCTATTATCAGGCCACGTGCTTACAGAGAATCATAGAGTGGCACAGAAATAGGGACTCTAAGGCTTGGATTCCAATAGATTCACATATACTTCACTCCCCCTCTCCGGGAGCTTTATGTTGGATAGCAGGGCAGAATCGACCCCCATGGTTGAAGGCATACCCGCTTTTACACCATGTGTTCGAATTATGGGACACTTTGATAAAGAGATTCCCAGGAATATCAACACTCAGATCACCCATGTCCCCAATTTCCCCGAATGCTGAGCTATTGGGGGGGGTAATGTTTGACAGGAATAACCTGAATAATTGGGAGATGGGTTACACGGTTCCCCTATTTAATTTACTCAGTGAGGGCAAACTCAAAAACAGGTCAGACCTTACAGACATCCTAGGTGGAGTTTTTGTTAGGTGGCTAAAATATAACCAAGTTCACCATTTTCTCCATACCCACCCTCTCAAACAGTCACTTACAAGAAATCTCACACCCTTCGAACAGACATGCGATATGACAAGTTCAGCACATCACACCTTATCGTGGGCTAAGAGACTCCTAGTTAATGCACATAGCTCGAAACTTCCTGATTATATAGAACGCTGGCATAGGGAATTGAATAAGACTATCACAGAAGCAGAGTGGGTTACAATTTTTAATAACACAAGAAAATCTTCATCCTCAGCTAGATTTTTAGAGACAAATTACAAACTCTTGACTAGGTGGTACTTGACACCTACCAGACTTAAATGCATTTTCCCTGCCTCGTCGGACCTTTGTTGGAGGGGTTGTGGGGAAAGGGGGACAATGACACACATATGGTGGGCATGTCCTAAATTGTCACCTTTTTGGGAGGGCATACAGAATATCCTACAAATCATAATGGGGTGGGGGGATTCCTATCAGCTAGACCCGACAACGGCCCTACTGAACCTGTTACCTAAATGTAAATGTAAATTAAGAATACAACTAATTCAGTTGTCATTGAATTCTGCAAGATCCTTAGTCGCTAGGCTCTGGAAATCTCAAATCTGCCCGACCCTAAAGGACTGGCACTCTCACATGACAGATACCTTGAGAATGGAAGAATACAGTTTCTTTAAATTGAATAGGTTAGGATTCTTCCATTATTAAAAATTCATCTGGGATGAAATACAAAATGATCTGAGGATAGAAGGGGGGAGCTTTACACAAGTTACAGGAGTGACCTAGGAGGAATGACAGGCCTAGTGTTATCTTAGAGGGGTATGGCTGACGTGGTCCCACCCCTGCCTGATACTCTAATAATGACCTCTTTAGCTTAGCACTTCTCTCAAAGGTTGATAGTTAAATACAAAGTCGAGGGATACCACTAGATGTGTAGAATATATACAAAGTGGTCTTAAATTAAGAAATTTCGGCATAGTTTTGTTGTTGTTTGAGTTATGTTTTGTACATTGGTGTCATTGTCAATCACCATGCATTTATATGGAGTGGGGCTACTGTTTTCAAATGGACTTATCACGGACAGTCTAGCTCTACTATTTCATTTTACTATACGGGGAGTTCGTTCTCCTATCTTTTGGAGACTGATGGTTTCTCCCTCTTTTGTTTCTGTTTAAACTTTTTTATCAACAATGACATCCTTTTGTACCATGCTGCTAAATAATGATAATAAAAATGAATAAAAAAAAAAAAAAAAAAAAAAAAAGGCTGAAGGAGAACGACCTGTACTGGGTGTCCAAGCATCTTTTTCCATCTCCCGGTTCCTAAAAATTATCTCCGGGTTCCTAAAATCGATGCCATACCTGTACTCTATTGTGCAAAAGGATGGCATATGTGGTGTTTCATGCTGTTGTGCCTGTTGAGGGTCGGGGACCCTCGTATAAAAAGGCTGAAGGAGAACGACCTGTACTGGGTGTCCAAGCATCTTTTTCCATCTCCCGGTTCCTAAAAATTATCTCCGGGTTCCTAAAATCGATGCCATACCTGTACTCTATTGTGCAAAAGGATGGCATATGTGGTGTTTCATGCTGTTGTGAATTTTGAGGGTCAGGGACCCTCGTATAAAAAGGCTGAAGGAGAACGACCTGCACTGGGTGTCCAAGCATCTTTTTCCATCTCCCGGTTCCTAAAAATTATCTCCGGGTTCCTAAAATCGGTGCCATATCTGTACTCTATTGTGCAAAAGGATGGCATATGTGGTGTTTCATGCTGTTGTGCCTGTTGAGGGTCGGGGACCCTCGTATAAAAAGGCTGAAGGAGAATGACCTGTACTGGGTGTCCAAGCATCTTTTTCCATCTCCCGGTTCCTAAAAATTATCTCCGGGTTCCTAAAATCGATGCAATACCTGTACTCTATTGTGCAAAAGGAAGTAACCTTACCATGGGTCCCAGCCCGCATGTTTTATTGTTATACTTTGTCAGGGTAATCAGGCAGGTGATATAGACCTCCCCCGATAGGGGGAGTAAAAGGGATTAAAGTGCTAAGAATAGTACTACTTAAGTTAACACAACCTTACCATGGGTCCCAGGACGCATGTCTTATTGTTATATTTTGTAAGGGTCATTATATATCATGCAGGCCATATAGAACAACTCCCCCGATAGGGGGAGTAAAAGGGATTAAAGTGATAAGAATAGTACTACTTAACGCAACCTAGTTACCATGGGTCCCAGACCGCATGTCTTATTGTTATATTTTGTAAGGGTAATTATATATCATGCAGGCCATAAAGACCACCTCTCCCGATAGGGGGGGTAAAAGGGATTAAACTGCTAAGAATAGTACTACTTAACACAACCTTACCATGGGTCCCAGACCGCAAGTCTAATTGTTATATTTTGTAAGGGTAATTATATATCATGCAGGCCATATAGACCTCCCCCGATAGGGGGAGTAAAAGGGATTAAACTGCTAAGAATAGTGCTACTTAACACAACCTAGTTACCATGGGTCCCAGACCGCATGTCTTATTGTTATACTTTGTCAGGGTAATTATATATCATGCAGGCCATATAGACCTCCCCCGATAGGGGGAGTAAAAGGGATTAAAGTGCTAAGAATAGTACTACTTAACACAACCTTACCATGGGTCACAGACCGCATGTCTTATTTTTATATTTTGTAAGGGTAATTATATATCATGCAGGCCATATAGACCTCCCCCGATAGGGGGAGTTACAGGGATTAAAGTGCTAAGAATAGTACTACTTAACACAACCTAGTTACCATGGGTCCCAGACCACATGTCTTGTTGTTATACTTTGTCAGGGTAATCATGCAGGCCATATAGACCTCCCCCGATAGGGGGAGTAACAGGGATTAAAGTGCTAAGAATAGTACTACTTAACACAACCTAGTTACCATGGGTCCCAGACCGCATGTCTTGTTGTTATACTTTGTCAGGGTAATCATGCAGGCCATACAGACCTCCCCCGATATGGAGAGTAACAGGTATTAAACTGCTAAGAACAGTACTACTTAACACAACCTAGTTACCATGGGTCCCAGACCGCATGTCTTGTTGTTATACTTTGTCAGGGTAATCATGCAGGCCATATAGACCTCCCCAGATAGGGGGAGTAACAGGTAATAAACTGCTAAGAACAGTACTACTTAACACAATCTAGTTACCATGGGTCCCAGACCGCATGTCTTGTTGTTATACTTTGTCAGGGTAATCATGCAAGCCATATAGAACTCCCCCAATAGGGGGAGTAACAGGGATTAAAGTGCTAAGAACAGTAGTACTAAACACAACCTAATTACCATGGGTCCCAGACCGCATGTCTTGTTGTTATACTTTGTCAGGGTAATCATGCAGGCCATATAGACCTCCCCCAATAGGGGGAGTAACAGGTATTAAACTGCTAAGAACAGTACTACTTAACACAACCTAGTTACCATGGGTCCCAGACCGCATGTCTTGTTGTTATACTTTGTCAGGGTAATCATGCAGGCCATATAGACCTCCTCAGATAGGTGGAGTAACAGGTAATAAACTGCTAAGAACAGTACTACTTAACACAATCTAGTTACCATGGGTCCCAGACCGCATGTCTCGTTGTTATACTTTGTCAGGGTAATCATGCAAGCCATATAGAACTCCCCCGATAGGGGGAGTAACAGGGATTAAAGTGCTAAGAACAGTAGTACTAAACACAACCTAATTACCTTGGGTCCCAGACCGCATGTCTTGTTGTTATACTTTGTCAGGGTAATCATGCAGGCCATATAGACCTCCCCTAATAGGGGGAGTAACAGGTATTAAACTGCTAAGAACAGTACTACTTAACACAACCTAGTTACCATGGGTCCCAGACCGCATGTCTTGTTGTTATACTTTGTCAGGGTAATCATGCAGGCCATATAGACCTCCCCCAATAGGGGGAGTAACAGGTATTAAACTGCTAAGAACAGTACTACTTAACACAACCTAGTTACCATGGGTCCCAGACCGCATGTCTTGTTGTTATACTTTGTCAGGGTAATCATGCAGGCCATACAGACCTCCCCCGATAGGGGGAGTAACACTTATTAAACTGCTAAGAACAGTACTAGTTAACACAACCTAGTTACCATGGGTCCCAGACCGCATGTCTTGTTGTTATACTTTGTCAGGGTAATCATGCAGGCCATATAGACCTCCCCCGATATGGGGAGTAACAGGTATTAAACTGCTAAGAACAGTACTACTTAACACAACCTAGTTACCATGGGTCCCAGACCGCATGTCGTGTTGTTATACTTTGTCAGGGTAATCATGCAGGCCATATAGACCTCCCTAGATAGGGGGAGTAACAGGTATTAAACTGCTAAGAACAGTACTACTTAACACAACCTAGTTACCATGGGTCCCAGACCGCATGTCTTGTTGTTATACTTTGTCAGGGTAATCATGCAGGCCATATAGACCTCCCCAGATAGGGGGAGTAACAGGTATTAAACTGCTAAGAACAGTCTACTTAACACAACCTAGTTACCATGGGTCCCAGACCGCATGTCTTGTTGTTATACTTTGTCAGGGTAATCATGCAGGCCATATAGACCTCCCCAGATAGGGGGAGTAACAGGTATTAAACTGCTAAGAACAGTACTACTTAACACAACCTAGTTACCATGGGTCGCAGACCGCATGTCTTGTTGTTATACTTTGTCAGGGTAATCATGCAGGCCATATAGACCTCCCCAGATAGGGGGAGTAACAGGTATTAAACTGCTAAGAACAGTACTACTTAACACAACCTAGTTACCATGGGTCCCAGACCGCATGTTTTATTATTATACTTTGTCAGGGTAATTATATATCTATCTATTTATCTTCTATTGATTCTATCTAACTATCAATCTATCTATCAAAATCAAATCTGTTTTGAGACAGCCACTTGTGTTTAGGAAAAATTTGAAGTAGGAGGACAGACCAATTCTTCTTCCATCTCCCTGTTCCAAAAATGCAGGCCATATAGACTTCCCCCAATAGGGGGAGTAACAGGTAGTAAACTGCTAAGAATAGTACTACTTAACACACCACGGGTCCCAGACCACATGTCTTATTGTTATACTCTGTCAGGGAAATTATATATCTATCAAATCTATCTATTTATCTATCAAATCTATCTAACTATCAATCGTATCTATCAAATATATATTGCATCCATTGATCTATGTAATTCGTATCTATCAAATGTATATTGCATCTTTTGATCTATGTAATTCGTATCTATCAAATGTATATTGCATCTATTGATCTATGTAATTCGTATCTATCAAATGTATATTGCATCTATTGATCTATGTAATTTGTATCTTATTATGTATATTGCATCTATTGATCTATGTGATCTATGTATCTATCTATCAAATCTATCTATCTCGTGGTTGTGCAAATGGACTGTTTGCGGTTGTTTGCGGTGCGTTACACGGGGAGTTTGGTCTGTCACTGTGAAGCGGGCGTAACCCTTACACTACCTGAACGATACAACATCATACCTGATGTTTTAAAGCACGTTATTCCAAACAATTTAGGAATGTTAGGTGATTTAGGCCCTTTATGGGTTTAAACCAGACTCTGCATCAACTATTTAATTTTCCGTGGGAGTTTTGCCATGGATCCCCCTCCGGCATGCCACAGTCCAGGTGTTAGTCCCCTTGAAACAACTTTTCCATCACTATTGTGGCCAGAAAGAGTCCTTGTGGGTTTTAAAGTTCGCATGTCTATTGAAGTCAATGGCGGTTCGCCGGTTCACGAACAGTAGCGGAAGTTCGAGTCCGCCGTTCGCGAACCGAAATTTTAAGGTTCGCGACATCACTAGCTATAATCTTATTTATTGGATATACTAATACATTAGATTACCGGGCAATAATTGGATCACCACAGTATTTTTAAAGGGATCCATTTATTACTTATTAGCTAAATAGATTATAACCTTATATATATATATACATACACACACATATATACATATATATATATATATATATACACACACACACACATATAAATATATATCCTATGTTTGACTTACCTTTCAGACACACATAGTGTGGCAGGTACACAGCTGATACCACGCCTGGTTCTGCACTTATTTTGACATTAAATATCGGCCCCACACGCACATAATTATGTTCCTGAATCAGTTTCTTGTAATGATGGTGAGGGTCCAAATCCAGTTCATATTCAATGGTCACTGGAGATGTCACCTGGAACTTAATTCCAGTTTTAGAACAGTAGAAAAGGCCACTAGACTCCAGTCTTATTCTGAAGATAAAGGAGAGGGACAAGGAACAGTTAGTGGTAATAATTATTGTCAGGGTATCTGTGAAGTAACCTTAAATAAATTACAGATGTATCATAGAATCTAATATTTCATTGTTTAGCTAAAATCCAACTTGACATGAGTTGTGTGGGCTGTAGCCATAACAGCCCTAACCCCCCTTCTTCTTGGTTACATAGGACACATTGCAAATCTTTGTCCCAATTCATCAAAAGGAATTGCTTTCAAAGTGATCTTCATCACTTCAAAATACCTTTTGATAACTACCTATGTGTAATAAGATTTCCTATCAGATCAGATCACTAGACTCCCTTGTAAGAAGAAGAGAGAGTAGCAGTCTGAGCCAAGTGACAAATTTTGTGGAAAGGTAACCATTCACCCTTCGATGCAAATTGGTACCTGCTGTGTTTGAATACACGAAGCTCAGACATACATCTCAAATGGAAAATAACAAGAGTTAATTGGCCCTGCTGACTAGCAGAAACACATTTTATATTGTAACTTTGGAATTCATTTTGAGATGCAACTTGTGTGGTTTTCAATACTGCATATAAATATATAAATATACATATATGGATCTGGGAAATGCAATTCATATATGTAATAGATTAAATAACAATTGTAATTATCCCATTTTAAAATATATAACATATTTTAGTTGTTCTATCTTTCAGACATCTAAAGCTAAAACTGGGCTCCAGGTGGGGCTAATAAATTCTGATACAGGATTGCCTGCATGGGGTACCCTAAGCCATATCATATGCTATGCACTAAATGTTTATGTAACTTTAAATACATCTCTTAAAATATTATAAGTAGAATGTATAGGAAGTCTATATAAATATTTTCTATTTTAACATAGAATTGATATTACTCATGTGTTTGATCTCAAATTGTACATTTTCAATTGTGCTAAATGGGATATATAGACTGACCAGATAAGTTTATTAATACAAGAAATTAAAGTATATTTAATGAACATTTTAAAGGTTAGAACATTAAGCTGTAGCTATACAGTCAATTTAAAATGTACAATTTATTTCAAATTTAATAACCTATTCTTTATATTTTTCAGGCATCTAGTAAGTACATATATAATTGGTGCTTTAAATAATATCATATGTACAGATATAGATATAATTATATGAAACTACATCTGATTGCTGATCTAAAGGTATGTATGTGATATTAAGATGATAACTGAGAAAATAATTGAGTCCATGATGAAGGTATTATAATCCTTTTAAATATGATTTTTAAACGCATTTTTAAGATAAGTGGAATATTTTCACGTTTGGTCTTAAAATGATCAGAGAAAATGGCACTGTGTGGTCCATGTGTATTTGAACATGTAACTTATTAATAGTAGAAAATATAGAGCATACTAAATATACATATTAAAATATATAAGAATCTGTATTTACTGTAGCAATAATTGGTGGTGAGACTGCATTTCTGGTTGTCTGCTGCCCCCTAGGGGATTAGAAATGGTATGACAACCAAATTAATTGACTATTAGAACACAATGCAAATCAATGCTCAGCTCTAAGGTCGGATGAGGGACAAGCACCGATAAGGGCCTATCAAAATTCTGTGGGAGTGATTATAGAAAAGGAGGGAGGATTCTTTATTTTTTTGGATAAAGAGCCATACACACTCCAAGACAAGGGAAACAGACAGACTCAAAGAAGCATTAACTTTTGGAGAGAAAAATACACAGGCTTTGGGCCCAGTATATTCTCTGCCATTTTTGGGGACACTTTCTTGAACAAAGAGAGATTAATAAATTGAGACCTGTACTTTTGCACATTGGAAGTAAATCTTCCTCCAAATAGATGACCCACAAGAAACTCTGGAAGCTGAAATGTTAATTTAATTATTTGGGTAAAGTATAAAGAAATACATTCATTGTTGCTACAGTCTAATTGAACCTGGTAAATTTAAAGAGCATAAATACGGCTAGATTTAGAGTTTTGTCGGTAACGACCCGCGTAGCTAACGCTGGCTTTTTCCCCCCGCACCTTTTAAATACCGCTGGTATTTAGAGTTCACAGAAGGGCTGCGTTAGGCTCCAAAAAGGGAGAATACAGGCATATTTACCGCCACTGCAACTCTCAATACCAGCGGTGCAAAAAAGCAGCGTTCAGCTCCTAACGCAGCCCCATTGTTTCCTAACATGAACCCCGAGTCTAAACACCCCTAACCTTACACTTATTAACCCCTAATCTGCCGCCCCCGCTATCGCTGACACCTGCATATTTTTTTTAACCCCTAATCTGCCGACCGCACACCGCCGCCACCTACGTTATACTTATGTACCCCTAATCTGCTGCCCCTAACACCGCCGACCCCTATATTATATTTATTAACCCCTAATCTGCGCCCCCAACATCTCTGCTACCTTACCTACAATTATTAACCCCTAATCTGCCGACCGGACCCCACCGCTACTATAATAAAGTTATTAACCCCTAATCCGCCTCACTAACCCTATAATAAATAGTATTAACCCCTAATCTGCCCTCCCTAACATCACCGACACCTAACTTCAAGTATTAACCCCTAATCTGCCGACCGGACCTCGCCGCTACTCGATTAAATTTATTAACCCCTAAAGCTAAGTCTAACCCTAACCCTAACACCCCCTAAGTTAAATATAATTTAGATCTAACTAAATAAATTAACTCTTATTAAATAAATTATTCCTTTTTTAAGCTAAATACTTACCTGTAAAATAAATCCTAATATAGCTACAATATAAATTATAATTATATTGTAGCTATTTTAGGATTAATATTTATTTTACAGGCAACTTTGTATTTATTTTAACCAGGTACAATAGCTATTAAATAGTTAATAACTATTTAATAGTTACCTAGTTAAAATAATTACAAAATTACCTGTAAAATAAATCCTAACCTAAGTTACAATTAAACCTAACACTACACTATCAATAAATTAATTAAATAAAATACCTACAATTATCTACAATTAAACCTAACACTACACTATCAATAAATTAATGAAATACAATACCTACAAATAAATACAATTAAATAAACTAACTAAAGTACAAAAAATTAAAAAAAAGAACTAAGTTACAAAAAATAAAAAAAATATTTACAAACATTATAAAAATATTACAACAATTTTAAGCTAATTACACCTACTCTAAGCCCCCTAATAAAATAACAAAGCCCCCCAAAATAAAAAAATGCCCTACCCTATTCTAAAATACAAATAGAAAAGCTCTTTTACTTTACCAGCCCTTAAAAGGGCCTTTTCTGGGGCATACCCCAAATAATTCAGCTCTTTTGCCTGTAAACAAAAAACATACAATACCCCCCCCAACATTACAACCCACCTCCCACATACCCCTAATCTAACCCAAACCCCCCTTAAATAAACCTAACACTAAGCCCCTGAAGATCTTCCTACCTTATCTTCACCACGCCGGGTATCACTGATCGGTCCAGGCTCCGAAGTCTTCATCCAAGCCCAAGCGGGGGCTGAAGACGTCCATCCTCCAGCTGAAGTCTTGATCCAAGCGGCGGCTGAAGAGGTCCATCATCGGGCAGAAGTCTTCATCCTATCCGGGCAGAAGAGGAGATCCGGACCGGTAGACATCTTCATCCAAGCGGCATCTTCTATCTTCTTCCATCCGACAACGAGCGGCTCCATCTTCAAGACCTCCGGCGCGTATCCATCCTCTTCTTCCGACGTCCTAACACAGAATGAAGGTTCCTTTAAGGGACGTCATCCAAGATGGCGTCCCTCAAATTCCGATTGGCTGATAGGATTCTATCAGCCAATAGGAATTAAGGTAGAAAAATTCTGATTGGCTGATGGAATCAGCCAATCAGATTCAAGTTCAATCTGATTGGCTGATCCAATCAGCCAATCAGATTGAGCTCGCATTCTATTGGCTGATCGGAACAGCCAATAGAATGCGAGCTCAAACTGATTGGCTGATTGGATCAGCCAATCGGATTGAACTTGAATCTGATTGGCTGATTCCATCAGCCAATCAGAATTTTCCTACCTTAATTCCGATTGGCTGATAGAACCCTATCAGCCAATCGGAATTCAAGGGACGCCATCTTAAAGGAACCTTCATTCTGTGTTAGGACGTCGGAAGAAGAGGATGGATCCGCGCCGGAGGTCTTAAAGATGGAGCCGCTCGTCGTCGGATGGAAGAAGATAGAAGATGCCGCTTGGATGAAGATGTCTACCGGTCCAGATCTCCTCTTCTGCCCGGATAGGATGAAGACTTCTGCCCGATGATGGACCTCTTCAGCCGCCGCTTGGATCAAGACTTCAGCCGGAGGATGGACGTCTTCAGCCCCCGCTTGGGCTTGGATGAAAACTTCGGAGCCTGGACCGATCGGTGATACCCGGCGTGGTGAAGATAAGGTAGGAAGATCTTCAGGGGCTTAGTGCTAGGTTTATTTAAGGGGGGTTTGGGTTAGATTAGGGGTATGTGGGTGGTGGGTTGTAATGTTGGGGGGGTATTGTATGGTTTGTATGAATTCTTTGGGGCATGCCCCGCAAAAGTCCCTTTTTAGGTCTGGTATTTTTCTATTTGTATTTTAGAATAGGGTAGGGCATTTTTTTATTTTGGGGGGCTTTGTTATTTTATTAGGGGGCTTAGAGTAGGTGTAATTAGCTTAAAATTGTTGTAATATTTTTATAATGTTTGTAAATATTTTTTTATTTTTTGTAACTTAGTTCTTTTTTATTTTTTGCACTTTAGTTAGTTTATTTAATTGTATTTATTTGTAGGTATTGTATTTCATTAATTTATTGATAGTGTAGTGTTAGGTTTAATTGTAGATAATTGTAGGTATTTTATTTAATTAATTTATTGATAGTGTAGTGTTAGGTTTAATTGTAACTTAGGTTAGGATTTATTTTACAGGTAATTTTGTAATTATTTTAACTAGGTAACTGGCTATTTGCATTAGTAATATATATAATTTCTTATGTTTTTAATTGGAGTTATATAGAATCAATTGTGGGCTAAGTATTATTATTATTATTATTATTATTATTATTATTATTATTATTATCAGGTATTTGTAGAGTGCCAACAGATTCCGCAGCGCTGTAAACATAGTCAGTGTACAGGATAGCTTTTGTAGGGGTCAAGTGGGTAGAGGGCCCTGCCGAGAGTTTCACTGTTGTAGTCGGTTCTTATGAAGCGATCTGTAAACAGCTGGGCCCATAGGCTTACATTCTAAGGGGTTCAAGGGGAAAGCAATGGAGTTAGGAAAGGTTAGTGTTGGTTGTATGCATCCCTGAATAGTAGAGTTTTTAGGGAGTGCTTGAAGCTGTTAAAACTAGGGAGAGTCTTATGGAGCAAGGCAGGGAATTCCACAAGATGGGGGCCAGTCTGGAGAAGTCCTGTAAATTGGAATGTGAGGAAGTAACGAGAGGAGGAGAGGAGGAGATCCTGAGCTGATCGAAGGGGACGGGAGGGAGAGTATCTAGAGACAAGTTCTGAGATGTAGGGGGGAGCAGTGCAGTTGAGAGCTTTATATATCAGGGTGAGGATTTTATGTTTAATCCTAGAGGCAAGAGGAAGCCAGTGAAGGGATTGGCAGAGACGGGAAAGGATGAGAGAGAGGATTAAAATCTTGGTTGTATCTTGTGTAAGAAAATGTCTAATTTTAGCAATGTTTTTAAGGTGGAATCAGCAGGCTTTAGCCAAGGACTGAATGTGAGAAGTGAAGGAAAGATCTGAGTCAAGTGTGACCCCAAGACATCGGACGTGCGGGGTAGGGGTAATGATGGAATTATCAATAGTTATAGAAATTTTGGGGGTGGAGACATTGGAATAAGGGGGAAAAATAAGGAGATCAGTTTTGGAGAGATTTAGTTTAAGGTAATGAGAGGACATCCAAGATGAGATGTGGGAAAGACAGTTAGTGACACGGGTTAGTAAGGAAGGAGATAGGTCTGGTGCAGAGAGGCAGATTTGGGTGTCATTGGCATACAAATGGTATTGAAACCCATGGGACTTTATTAAGGAACCTAGTGATGACATGTAGATTGAATCATTGAAAAGAGAAGGGGACCAAGGACAGAGCCTTGAGGTACCCCAACAGAAAGTGGTAACGGGGCAGAGGATGCTCCGGAGAAGGCTACACTAAATGTCTGAAAGTAAGTGGTCCATACTCTAGTATTTTATTGTGGTATTTTAATGCATCTCTGCTTTGGGATATTATTGTGAATGAGGTAATATGTAAAGGTGTATTTTTATGATCTTTGTAAAAAATATTATAACAGCATAAGTGTGTATCATTTGATTCATAATCTGGTTTCTATAAATATAATGCAATGTGTTTATAGCTTTAACTTATTGTAAAGAACTTAGAAATAAATATTGATTTTAATTGTTTCGTATATGCATTTTAATTGGGGGTTAATTTAAAGAATAATGATTAAATAAATTGTGTTATAACCATAGTATATACTGACATTATATATGTGAGTTCATTATTTCTAAGATTGGGTGGTTATTGGCTTCAGTATCAGTTTAAATTCCAATCCATTAGAGGACCTATCAAATCAATCTGTAAACCCCCTGAGTTACATATAGGACATACTAAGAACAGTTGTTTTTTTCTCATAATTTTAGCATAGTTAACCAAGTGTCACAGAGGTATTTATAGAGAGTCTTCCCAGACCTTTATGGAATCAAAGCAAAACTAATTCATAACAGTTATTTGATTCAGTATTGATGATGACGGCCTATGGCAGATGAACACAATAATATCATATGTGTTAATTCATAAGTGTAGGTAATTATAAAAAGGAGTTAGACAAAGGAGTACTTACAAATCTCCCTAAACTTATCTGCAAACATGCTACACTTTCTATTGTCTGCATTTACCTTCTCCTCCCTTCTCCATAAAGTCACATCTATTCCTTTCACAAACAGCACTCAGACAATTCATATTTTGTCTTCTCTTCTACCTTCCCCCCGCTACAACACATGAACTCTATTCCTATCTCACATACCTCAGACAGCAATGTTTCACTGATTCTAAACTTAAACACTCACATAAGACACACTCATCTTCTTTCTCTCACCATCTTTCTTTTCTAGCAGCTGTCCCACCTTACCCAGATCCACCCTCTACTTCCCTCAGTTCACTACCCCAAATTACAACTCATACACCTTGCCCATGTAACCCTCTAAACCTCATTAACTGCACCTCTGTTAATATGCCGCAATTCTCTTGTGCCCTTTGGAATGCACGCTCTGTATGCTATAAGCGTGCTTCTATTCACAACCTATTCATTTCACGTTCACTTAAACTGCTAGCCCTCAATGAAACTTGGATTTCCTTGTCTAACACAACTGCGGTAGCATCTCTGTGTCCTTTGGTGGCCTGGCTTTCACAATTTCTCTCTTGTAATGTTCCTTCTCTCATCTTTTTTTTTTTTTTTAAATATCTTTATTTATTGGGAACCTAAGTAGGTACACCACAATGAGGAATAAAACATTACACATGAATTTGCAACAGTTCAGTTTACACAGAGGCAGTGTCGTAATCAGGTGCTTACATCATGTGATAGATGCAATTTGGAGAGATTCCGGGTATGTGGATAATCCCCACTCGGGTATTTTGTTTAACATTTCTGAGTGAACGGGGAGGAACAGGATGGGGGGAGGACGGGGAAGGGAATCACATTAGTGGGCGGGAAGGGGGGGATCACAATACATCAAGTTTGAACGTTCAAAACCATATGTAACAATAACAAGAATCCAGTTACCTGGTCTCCTGGGGAGTCGAGTCTAATACAGCTGGAAGGCTTATCTCTTGAAGCTGTAGAGGATGAGAAGCCTGGGGTTCGAGGAGGAAGCATCCGGTCCACCCTTTCTGAAGTGTGGTTTGTCTTCTTGCATATATGGAATAGTGAAGGTAGAGGTAGGGGGGGAGGGGGTAGAGTGTCAGGGGTCACTTAGGCTTCCTATAGACCATTTACCTTTCAGTCGCTCGGTCATAAGGTATGTGCTGCCAGCAAAGGGGGACGGTATTTGTGTGCAGATGTTGGCAGGCATAGTCAATAAATAGGGTTCCCATTTTATGATAAATGCTTTGATTCTTCTCTCTAGGTCTCCTTTAACGTCCGCCTGCACTATCAACAGTTGTGTGTGTAATAGGCTAATGAAGTGTGTTAGGTGTGGTGGCTTGCGAGATATCCAGTGTTGTAGTATCAATTTTTTAGCTATTAGTATGGCGGTGTTCAGGAAGCGGTCCTGTGAAGCGCCCTGTGTATGTCCCCTAAGAAAAAAGGCATCATGGATTGTTAGGACCAGTTGTGTGTCACAGGTCCTTTTCAACCAATACTAGATCTTACTCCAGAACTGAGCTATCCTGGGGCAGCTCCAGAACAAGTGCGTGGTATCTGGTTTAGGTGAGGAGCATTTAAGGCATGTGTCTGATGCGTCTGGTATCCATTTGGCTCTCAACTGGGGGTAATGTAGCTTATGTGTATAAAAGGTGCACCTCTCTATATGTCATTGCTAATGTGCTACTTGCCACCAGCTTAAAGCTGTCCAAAATGGTGTCCTCACCAACGTCGAGACTTGTGTTGCGCCTCCATTTGTCACTCAGTTGTTGCAGGATCTGTTCTCCATAATTAAGCTATACATGTATGAAATGGAGTGTGATCCTTGTTTAGTCAGAGAGTATTGGTCCTACAGCTGAGTCCCTCAGATAGTAATTTTTTGGCGTAATGAGTGGATTGAAGGTATGTGAAAGTGCTATGCCTAGGGAGATCACATTTTTACTGCAAATGTGATATCTGAAATGGTTTATCAGTGAGGGGATCTATCAGTTGTGAGATTGAACATAGTCCCATCTCTTCCCACAAAGCAAACATGTGTGTGGTCATATCGGGAGAAAAGTAGGGTTGCCCTGTAACGGGAGATGACTGGTGATTTTGTTAGGGAGCTTCCACCATTTGCACAGCTTTGCACACGCTCTGAGTTGATCTTTGAATAAAATGTTATCTTTAATTTGCGGAGGGAGTGAATGAATGGAAGTGTGAGGCAAGATGGCTAGGTGGAGTGGGTAAACTAAAGACTTCTTGAGTTGCATCATTGAAAACTGATGTACGCACTAGCCACTCAAATACTATTTTTGTCAATGTCACCCAATTATACCATTCAACATTTGGGAGTTTCAATCCTCCCTTGTCAGTTGGTAAGGCTAATTTAGTTCTACTAATTCTATGTTTCCTCGAGTTCCACGTGAAGTTGCAAAAAGCACTAGAGATATTCTTCAGATCAGTTCAGGTTAGTAACAAGGGGAGTAATTGCAAAGGATACAATAGTTTGGGCATCGTTATCATTTTGATTAGGTTCACTCAACCCGATAGGGACATTGGTAGTCTAGCCCAGCTTGCCAGCAATGGCCGAATCTGTGCAATCATGGGAGGAATATTCTGTTTGTAGATTAGGTGTGGGTTAATGTGTAGGCGAATGCCCAGATACTTAAAAGTCTGTAACTTTAAGCATAGTTTGTATAGCTGTGGGGTGCTGTGGTTTAGTGAGGTATGTCAGTTCCGATTTTTACAGGTTCATTTTGTAGCCTGAGATTGCTCCAAACTGTTGAAATATGGAGATGAGTTTGGGTATAGTGGTGTCTGGGTTGGTTGCATACAGGAGTAGGTCGTCAGCGTATAATGATAGATGTAATGAGTGAGTCTCTACCTTTGTTGATTATATTGTGTTTCTTATGTATATGGCAAGGGGTTCCATGACTAGGTTGAATAGGAGGGGTGAGAGAGGGCATCCCTGTCTGGTGCCTCTTTCAATGGCTGGGACACTTCTCCGTTTACTATTATTGAGGTGCGTGGTTTGTGGTATATTGTTTGTATGAGATTGTGGAAATCTCTGGTGATGCCAAATTTGCCCAGGGTGGTCAGTAAATGCTCCCATTCCACTCTATTGAATGCCTTTTCCACATCTATAGAGAGAAGGCATGCATTCCCCTGCCAGTAGTGGTCAATGACCGCCAGGGTTTTGCGTATGTTAGTGATTGAGGAGCGGTGTCTCATGAATCCCGTCTGATCTGTATGAATTACTGTTCCTAGTACGGCAGCTAATTTGTTCGCCAGTATGACTGTGAAAAGTTTATATTTATTATTCAAGGGTGCTATCGGCCTATAAGAGGCAGGGATCGTCGGATCTCTATCTGGCTTCAGGATTTAGTACGTATGTGCATCTGTGAAGTCAGCTGGGGGAATTGCTGTGCCCTTTAGGTAGGCTGTGAATGTTTGGGCTAGTAATGGGCTAAGCTCTGTTTGTAAGAGTTTGTAGTACTCAATTGGTATCTTATCAGGGCCTGGGGCCTTGCCTAGTTTGGCTGCTTTAATAGCTTTAACGGACTTACGATGCATGGATTGGAGCATTTAGATGTTCTAATTTCTCCGAATTGAGGGAGAGGGGAACTATCTAATCCCAGAATCGATCACTGTCAGACAGTGTGCATGGCTGTGCAGAGTAGAGTGTGGAGTAAAATTTTAAAAACTCTGCTGTAATTTATTTATTATCTGAGTGGAATACTCCCTGTACTTGAATAGAGGGAATTTGAGATTTGGGAGTGACTAATTTTACCATATTGGCCAACAACCTCCCTGTCTTATTTCCGAATCTGTAAAACTGGCCTTTTCTATGTGTTTGAAAGAGGTGATCCTGTTGACACAGGGCATCATCTCTTAGTTTCTTTTTGTCATAATATTTACTTCTATTTTGGGGGGAGGGGTGGGCTAGATATTGGTTGTAATCAGCTGATACTTCTGCGGTGGTTGTGGTTTCCACTTTTTTGAATTTGGCATTATAGTGGGCAGTAAAACTAGTGATTTGTCCCCACATGACTGCCTTGGAGGCATCCCAGAAGATGCCTGGGTTATTAAGATGTTGGGCATTGAAGTTGTAGTATTCTTCCCACTGAGCTTTTAGGTGTTTTATGAACTCTATGTTGTTATATAGGTAAGTAGGGAATCTGCAGTTCCCTTGGGCTGGAGTGGGGGGCCGGGGGCTGAGTTGAAGCCATATGGGCGCATGATCTGAGATTTTTATGTCTGAGACATCTGTTTGTGGGATCTGTGCGTGTAACTGTTTGGAGCACAAGAAATAGTCAATGCATGAGTGTCCCCTGTGTTTTGGAAGTGCACGTTAGGTCCCTCCTGGTCAGGTGGCATGAGCGCCACAGATCAATGAGGCTTAGTGATATCTTCAAAGCAGCCACGATGGCTGGTTCCTTTTTTCATTTTTTAGTGTAAATTTTCTCTTGTCTTTTTGTGTGCGTCAACCCTGCGTTCTAACGGTAAGTCCTGGGCCATATTGAAGTCCCCCTATTAATAGTGGTTTTTCAGCATGTAAGGTCAGGGTGGTCTGTAAGGAATACCAAAATTGTGGTAGTAGTTGGTTGGGGCCATATACGTTATATATAATATATATTTGATCAGCTGTGTGTAAGCTAGCTATGATGTATCTGCGTTTTGGGTCTATTGTGATGGGATTCATTTTAACTGACAGTCCCTTCTTAATCAGTATAGCAACCCCTCTTTTGCGCCCTTCGGTAGGGGTATAGAAGATCTGACCCATCCATCTGCTTTTTAATTTCTCAAGCTCTGTTTTCATGAGGTGTGTCTACTGCAGGAGGGCAATGTCTGTTTGAAGACGCATTAAGTGCTGCAGTATGGAGCTTCATTTGGTCGGGGAGGTGATACCTCCCACATTCCAAGACACTATTTTAAGGGGGTGTATCATGGTGTTAAGAGGTGAGAGATAAGTTTGGTGGATGTCTTGTGATGAGTACATTTAGCATGAACTTATACAGTCTCGGGTCAGCTGGATGAGAAGTGGTGGGTTCGTCATTGGCTCACAATGTGGTTGGCATTTAAATTTAATGGGGTTAGGAGTGTGTGTCTGCAATGTCAATAACTCACAGTCTGTGCTGTTGAGGGGCGGAGGACTCATCTGAGTCATCAGCAAGCTGGGCGGGATCCGGATGTTCCTCCTACGACCTGGTGGTATAAAAATGCACAAGTGTAGGATTATAATGACATGATGCATGGTGGGGGAGGGGCAGGATAAGGGGGGACTACCAAAGTTTGACAAGATAAAGCAGACCTCCTGGGGTGGGAGGAGGCTTAACAGTAAACCCAGGAGAGGTTCAAATACACACATTTTCAGAATTACAACAACACAAACATAAATATATAAAAACAGATACTCCGTCCTTGATTTGAACATTAACAGCAGTCCTCAAAGCATGTTGCCTATTCAGCAATTCGCACAGGGTGAGAAAGTGGATGTACACATGGTACTTCCTTTAACCCTCGCCATTGCGGATTTCAGTGTCTAGGAACTCTTGCAGCTGTTGTGGATTCAGGAAGAACTTGGGGCCTCCAAGTGTCATCAGCCTCAGCTTAGCAGGATAGAGGAGTGAGGCCTGTCTTCCCATGGACTGTAGCTTGGAGCAGAGGGGGCAAATTATTTTCTCTTTCTGGCGACCTCTGCAGAGAATTCCTGGAAGAAGAGGAGTTTGTGGCCCTCATAGAGTAAATCAGGTTTGGACCTGTATGCCTTTAGGACCACCAACTTCTCCTGATATCTGAGTAGCTTGAAGATGACTTGTCTTGGTCTCTGGTTTGGTTTAGCTGGTGATGTTTCTGGGCCTATTCTATGTGCCCTCTCAATATCCAGTGGCATTGTGTCTTGATTCATCTGTAGCAATTTGGGTAGTGTGTAGGCTGTGAACTCCAGAAGATCTTAATTTTTGTTTGACTCCGGGACTCCCAAAATCCTTAGATTGTTGCGGCGGGAGCAATTTTCGAGGTCATCAAGTTTTTCCTGTAGTGCTGAGTTGTGGCATTCTAGATGTTGTATGGCAATGGTGGATGTTTGTTGAGAGTCCTCCACATCAGAGATCCTTTGCTCTGCTTGTTGCAGTCTAGTGGAGTATTGTTGAATCTCGGAAGTGAGAGTGTCCATACATGCCTGCAATGTTTCCATTTTGGGTTAGAAGAAAGCCTTTAGGTCCTGGAGTAGATCATGGGATGGTTCAGAACTAGTATCCCTTTGGACAGGGGAGGCAGGCTCTGGATGCATTTCTGCGGCATGTTTCCTGTTCCTGTCTGATGTCTTGTTAACCAGCCATGATTGGGTATAGCTTGAGACACTGATACCTTGAAGTATTTGTCGACTTTCATTGTTGCTGAGGCTGATGTTCTGTGTCTGTGATGAGTTAAGAACCTGAAGTTGTTGAGGGCATTCTTGGGTGGCCGCTTTATAGTCACCCGGTGGGGTATGCGAGTAGGCTTGTGACCCTCCAACACTCTCTGCGAATTGTTTCTGTGAAGGACTGTCAGTTAATAGGCATGGTATCAAGGTGGGGTGAACCAGGTCTTGTTTCTTGCTACGTTTAGTGGGGTGGCTAAGATTATTACAATAAGATGTGGCCAACAAACATCTGTTTTTTTTGCAGCTATGTGTAGGGAGCACTTTATTGGATCTGAGTGCTTATTGAATAGCTGCCAGTGTGTGGGTTTTGCTCTGGAGTAATGCCTTCTGTACTGGCAGTGTTAAGAAGATTCTCTGCTGTGCTGCTGTTTCCTGCTACCCCAGAGATGCTCATACACTGCTAATAGTGCTGTTCCTCGTGTTTGTTGCTTTGGAGATGAGGTGACCAGCCCACATGAAGCTGTACTATTTTATATCTTTGCCTCTCCTCCAACAGACTCAGTATAGGTAATTTGGCAGTCTATTATTTTTACTTTGCCCTGGTTAATTTTCCTTGCAGCATATACAAGGAGAAGAAAAAAAGATTTTTTTTTTTGTTTTCCAAGATGGTTACCGCTCTGAGGGCCAGAGCGTGTGTCACCAGGCTACCCTGCTTGTTCAGTGCAATCCGGCTCCCGGATGTAGTCTCTGCTGGGCTGGGCAGGCTAGATTATCTCCTGCTGTGTGGCTTTAGCGTCAAGGATGCATCAACTGCCCCTTGCTGTCTGCCGCTCCTGATCGCGGCTCATCTCCGGCTGCTAACTTGCTGGTGGAGGAGCCGATGTTGGAGGCTCCTTGCTGTGGGGTGCAGGGCAGCATATGTTTTTCTCCTGTCAAGGCTAGGTAGTGTGCCTGGGGTCTAAAATTGACTGCAGAGGGTTCCAAAGGAGGGAAACAATGGAGCTCCCTTGTACTGCTGCTACTCAGAATGCCCGCCCACCCACCGGAAGTCCTCTTTCTCTCATCTTAGGGGACTTCAACATACCCCTTGACAATCCTAACATGCCTGCTGTCTCTAAACTTCTATCCCTCACCACCTCTTTGGCCTGTTCCAGTGAACAAAATCTCCAACCCACTGTGAAGGCAACTCCATAGATCTGGTCTTTACTAATCTCTGTGCCATTTCCAACTTCCCCTTTCCTCTCTCTGACCACCATCTACATAATTTTCTCTCATACTCTACCTGCTGCATCTTTGCAAGCCCCCCAAAAAACATAAATTATACTTACCTGATAATTTAATTTTCTTCCGTGGGAAAGAGTCCACAGCCGCATTCATTCATTATTATTTGTGGCAAATAAGAACCTGGCCACCAGGAGGAGGCAAAGACACCCCAGCCAAAGGCTAAAACACTCCTCCTACTTCCCTCATCCTCCAGTCATTCTGCTGAGGAACAAGGAACAGTGGAAGAAATATAAAGATGAAAAGGTGCCAGAAGACTATACACAGAATGCCGCAAAAAATGGGTGGGGAGCTGTGGACTCTTTCCCATGGAAGAAAATTAAATTATCAGGTAAGCAAAATTTATGTTTTTCTTCCTAATGGGAAAGAGTCCACAGCCACATTCATTACTTGTGGGAAAACTATACTCAAGCCAAAGAGGACACTGAATGCCAAAACGGGAGGGTAAAAGGCAGCCCAATCTGAGGGCACCAGACCTGAACCAGAATCCCATAAAGAAAGATACCCGCTTTGTCTGAAAACAGGGAAAAAAATAATGTAAGAAAAGCCCCCAAGGACACTAATAAACAGACAGCCCCAAGGACTGGCTAGAGACCGCGAGCAGGTGCAACCAAGCCAACAGGACTCGAAAGACACCATCGCTCAGAGGCAGATCCCAGCCACACACACCCTAACCAACTAGTGGACCCTGACTGACAACTCCAAGAAGGAAGAAGGCAAGGAAGTAAGAGAAAAGAACCAGAACTAGGCTTCCAGAGGAACCAAGTCCAGCTTGTGAGGCTCAAGAAAGCCCAACCAGATGACAAAAAAAGGCATCACCAGCAAAACGTGACAAGGTTAGAGACCGGAAAAGAAAAACAGAAAGTATCTTGAATAACAAGCAACAGCACAGACAGCTAGATAGAACGCCCTAGCACAAATGGAAGCAAGGCCAAAAGGGTACCCCCCCCCTTGCCTGGCTACCCAGCTGAAAGGAACTAAGGCGTCCACACCAGACCACAAAAGGGACAGAGGGCACCACCCAAAAGAAAACCACACCCAGAGAAGAGGGACCAGCAAGACAAACAAGCCCCTAGGCGAACATTCCCCCAACAGAGAGATTACCCAGAGGAATCCAAACCCCACAGAAGGCCAGAGAGCACCTCAACAGGGACCCCATGCATCCTGAAGAAGCTAGAGGGTTCGGAAAAGGTCAAAAGATGACCAGAACTATGTCTTAGCATCCTGAGCTAACAGGATCATCCCCACAGACTGCCGAAACCACCTCGACGAAGACAGCCCACACACGGGTAGACCAACCTCTCATAGACAGGGCTAAGTCCGGGGGACAGAGTCCCACCCCCACTCTCAACAAGAGGGAAGAAAACAACAAGCCACATCAAGAAGAGTGCGAACAAAACACCCCTAGACGTCAGACATGGACCAGAGAAATGGTCAGAGTCCACCCAGAGAACTGGAGGAACACAGTAACCCAGAGACAAAACTCTCAAGCAAGGTTATCTCCATCCCTGAAACAAGGGACTAACTTGACAAAACACTCCCGCAGAGGGAAAAGTGTCCCCCAAAAGGGGACTCAGGGCAAGGAGTACCTGCCACAAGACTCGAAGAAACTAGAAGCCAAGATGGACCCAAAGCCAGCCAGCATCCAAAAAGGTGCCCTACCGAGAAACTCTGCAGAAGGGCTAAAACAACAGACCAATGGAACCCATAAGAAAACATCCAATAAGCACATGCCTTCTCAAAAATCAAGGGGTCCTGACTCTCAAATAAGAGACAATGAAAACCTTTCCTGGAGCGAACCCAGAACCCTGAATGGAAACCAGGACAGGTATAGACAGGGCTATACCAACGTTAACAGGGAACCCTGAGCCCACCCCAGATCCGCGACCAGACCTGAATGAGGAGAATGTCACAAAGAGAATTCCACGAGCTGGAACCTAAGTCGAGTAAGACCTGAGCCTCAAACTGACCAGAACCCTGGTCAGACATCCCCCATCAGAAGAAAACCCGAATCCCATGGAACTACATAAGAACCTAGGAAATGGACTGCGAAAAATCGCAGGACCCATCCCAAGATGAGAAGAACCCTTGACAAGGCCATACGACTCTGAAGAGTCTAAGGAACCAAGCTCTACGAGTACCCAGGTACCAGGGTCTCACCTCGGCACCCAACCCCAAGGGACAGAAGAAAACGTTGGAACACAAGTTCCAGTACCGAGAAGAACCCATAGGCAAAGCCCAAAGGAACCTTAACGTCCGGGTTCCTGCCCGAAATAGACATCCAGCAGCAGTAGACAGAGGCGAAACAGCCACCCCTGCACGGCAAGCCACAAGCTAGCCACTAGACAGCAATGGCTGCTGGATCTCCATGAAAACCAGCTCCCAAAAAAAGAGTGGAATGAACTAGTCCAAGAGACCCAATAAGGACCTTCAGACAAGACCTAGGCTACCCTAGAAGGCTAAACCACCCAAAGGGCAGCAAAAAGCCAAAAAGGCCCCAAACTGCACCTAGCGGAGAAGGTCCCGTCCCACTAAAATGGGAGCGAGAGAGCGACATGGTGGAACTCCACAGACCCGGTCACCGGGATGCAGACTGATATGGTCTAACCCAATCTCTCCCGCCATCCAGACCCAAAAGTCCACGATGTAGATAGCGTAGTTTGTGAAAACAAACAATAAAAATGAACAAGTTAACACTCAAGGTCCCGTCGGACCAGCCAGGCGTAGCATGCGTCACTGACAAACTGACAAGGAGCACAGTAAACTCCGGACCAACGAGTCCGTGAACAACTTCTGTGGAAGTAACTAGATAAATAAATCCCAGAAAAACAGATAATCAAATTAAATATATCCTAATCGGATGAAAAAAAAATAAGGCAACCCATAGGTATCCACCAAAGAAAGAACGAGGCCTCTGCAGGACCCGCCAAATGAAAACCGGAACTTCCAAGAAAAAATTCTGGGATAGATCACACAGACTGACAGCATCCCCTCTAGTCTAGCTAGAAGTACCATTCGAGGACTGATAATTCCCATGCTGATGGAGAGGATCCCCCAACAACTGGAAAATATGTCGTAGTAGGATGCACAGGCGCGCTATCCTATAACAAAAAGCACAACATGCAGGAACAGTCACCCCTGGAGGGAACTGTATAGGCCCTCCTGAAGTCTGGATACCCGGGATAATTGTAAAAGAACACAACTGCAAATAAACTTCTGGGTCTTGTAGGCGAATAATCTCCATCAATATATTAAAACGGAAACGTGCTGCAACCTCCGAGGGGGAACAATCCACCCTGTACGGAGGGAAAAGTAACATTAGAGTTACCCGCAAGTGTAGTAGAAGGGTGCGGTTGGGAATTCACTTCTTGAGGGACAGAACCCCCAGAGGCTGATGGCTCAGCAGGCCCATGGTTCATGAGCCAGAGGAACGAGCCACTCTAAGAAGGCACAAGATACATGACTGGTTGACCTGCATCAACGGTACCGAAATACATTCCTCACAAGAGGAAGAATCAGAATCTGAAATTACAAAAGTCTCAGCATCAGAATCCTCCATGGCTGAAAAGACTATACCAAAAAGAAAATGGACTATATAAGAAAAATAAAGGCACCAGACACCCACAATGGCTGGGACACTCACCACCTCCTATGACCAGACCCCAGCGAAGCAGACTTTCTTTGTCGCCACATGGTCAGCAATGCGGAAGCGTAAAACCAAGCGTAATGACGCCCAGTCACAAGGTGAACTGTATAGTCCAAAAAAGTGCGCCACTAAAGGGCGGCAACAAGGCCCCACTGTCTCAGCCCCAGAGCCAATACACACTACACAAGGCAGGTTAAATTACATAAGAAACATGATTAAAGGAACCCCCCCACGTTCACAAATCCCCCCTAAGGAAGGAAATAGCCCTTGATTCCTAGATCGGTACAGAGGTACCTCACTGAGACCCATACTTAACTGTCACAATAAATCACATTACATTTTTAGTAATAAAATGAAGGGTTTTTCCGGAATCTATGCCGTGGAACAGGAACACAGCCCTTCAAGTGTGATGGATAGTAGCGTTACCTCCGCCATGGACTTGAGAGAAGATAGTAGGTAGCGAAGCGAAGTTCAGCAACACCAAGTGCTAGAGGAGATGTTAATATGAGTCGGGATGGTGTCGCAGAGAGAACTCCCACTGCATCTCCGGACTCTAACATTCACCCAGGCCCTCACTGAGAGACTGACAGGACTACTTAAAACTCCTGTCCCATGTCGAAGAGTAATACCCTCCATAAGAGATGTTTAAAATAAAATAAAAGTACAATAAATAAAACAAAAACTTCTGACACTTCTCTGCCAACTTCCTGGGACGAAAGGCAGAGAATGACCCTAGGGATGAGGGAAGTGGGAGGAGTATAAAAGTCTTTGGCTGGGGTGTCTTTGCCTCTTATTGGTGGCCAGGTTCTTATTTCCCACAAGTAATGAATGCGGTTGTGGACTCTTTCCCATTAGGAAGAAAACTACTGCCTTACAGGAATTTAAATGACTTGGATCTCTCAGACTTTTCCACTCAACTGAATCCTCTGCTCTCCAACATTTTATCCCTCTGTTGCCCAAACCTTGTGGCCCTACAGTATAATTCAGCACTAAAATCAATACTTGACAAAGCTGCATCCTCCACTGTTCGCCATACATTGATCACTCAACGACAACCGTGGCACACCAAAGAGACCAGGTATCTTCAGCGATGTTCATGGGCTGATGAACAGCAGTGGAGAAAATCACGCACCTGTGCTGACACCTGTGCTGATTTGCATCACTATAAATTCATCCATAAATTCTACAACTGCGCTCAGCCTGGCCAAACAAGTCTATTTATCCTCTCTTGTGTCATCTCACACATTCAACCCCAGAAAGCTATTCTCAACCTTTAACTCCCTTCTACATTTGCCTGCTCCGCTGCCCACTACCAACCTAACTGCTCAGATTATTCCTGATCACTTCAAAAATAAAATTGACACCATTAGAAAAGATATCTACACCTCACACCACTCAAACTCAGCATTTCCTACCCACCTCTTCTATTAACAAAACTCTATGCTACTTCCCTCCTGTAACAGAGGAATAAGTCTCTGTACTCCTATATTTGGCTCATCTCACATCCTGCCCACTTGAACCTATTCCTTCACAACTTCTTCCCTCTCTCTCTCTGCTTCACTAACCCCTACCCATCTCTTTAACCAATCTCTCTCTGCTTGCACATTTCCTGATACATTCAAGCATGTGTAAATCATACCAATCCTTAAAAAGCCCTTGCTTTACCCCTCCAACCCCTTCTAACTATCAACCGGTCTAATTACTTCCCTTTGCTTCAAAATTATTGTAACGCGTGGTCTATAATCGGCTAACTCAATTACTCACAACTAACTCCTTACTTGATCCACTACAATCTGGTTTCCGCCCTAAACACTCAACAGAAACCGCTCTTACTTAAGTAACAAATGACCTATTATTAGCTAAAACAAAGGGCCACTACTCCTTACTAATTCTTCTTGACCTGTCCGCTGATTTTGACACAGCTGACCATCCTCTCCTTCTTAAAATCCTACATTCATTTGGCATCTGAGACACAGCCCTCTCCTGGCTTGCCTCATATCTCTCAAACCGCTTGTTTTCAGTTTCCTTTAACAACATATCTTCTGATCCTTTAGCTCTCTCACTTGGAGTATCGCAAGGCTCTGTCTTGGGTCCCTTGCTTTTCCTTCTCTCTATACATCCTCCTTTGGAAAAATAATAGCCGTCTCTAACAACCATTACCACTTATATTCTGAAATCTTCTTCTCCTGATATCTCTCCCTCTTTACTCAATCAGATTTCCAACTGCCTCTCTGCAATTACCTCTTGGATATCTTCACACTACCTCCAAATCAATCTGTCCAAAACTGAGCAGCTTCTTAATCCCCCCTCTTCGAGACATCCAACACCTGACATTTCTCTGATGGTCGGATACTCTATTCTCAACACCTCAGCCTAGGTCCGCTGTCTTGGGGTCACACTTGACTCAGAACTCACATTCAACCCACATATACAAGAGCTTACCAAATCCTGCCATGCACACCTATGCAACATTTCCAGAATTTGTCCCTTCCTTACTCAAAAAACTGCAAAAATACTAATTCATTCCCTCATTATGTCACGCATTGATTATTGCAATCTACTTCTAAATGGCCTTCCAAAACACCGCCTCTCTTACCTCCAATCTATTATGAATGCTTTAGCTAGACTCATCCACCTAAGTCACCGATCTACATGAGCTGCTCTGCCAGTCTCTACACTGGCTCCCCATAACTCCTGAATACAATTTAAACTATTAACCCGAACTTACAAAGCACTCAAC
This sequence comes from Bombina bombina, assembly GCF_027579735.1. NCBI lineage: Eukaryota > Metazoa > Chordata > Amphibia > Anura > Bombinatoridae > Bombina > Bombina bombina. The sequence continues at coordinate 1,427,537,739 of NC_069500.1, forward strand.
ATTCTAACTCCCAACTACATTTCCTCTCTCATATACAAATATTCCCCATCCTGTTCTCTTCGATCAACCTCTGACCTACGTCTCTCTACTCCTGTTATCTCTAAATCCCACTCCCTTCTCCAATACTTCTCATGTGCTGCTCCTGTCCTCTGGAACTCTCTATAAGACTGTCTCCAACCTTGTATAGCTTCAGACGCTCCTTGAAAACATACCTATTCAGAGATGCTTACCATCTCTCCTCTATGGGGCCAATTTATCATTTGCTGGACAGACATGATCCGCTGTAGCGGATCATGTCCGCCTGACATCACTGAATGCCGACAGATTTAACATTGCAGAAGTAGTTCTGGTGAACTGCTTGTGCAATGCTGCCCCCTGCAGATTTGCAGCCAATCGGCCGCTAGCAGAGAGTGTCAATCAACCCGATCGTATGAGATCTGGCGGATTGATGTCCGCCGCCTCAGAGGAGGCGTACGAGTTAAGGAGAAGCGGTCTTAAGACCACTGCTTCTTAACTCCTGTGTCCGGCGAACCTGAAGGCTCGCGCAGAAAAAAGGGCGATTAGTAGCCATTCGGCCCTTGTTATATCGGCCTCCATCTCTCATCCTGACCAAAATAATTCTTGAACTGCCTGACTCACTGCTGCAACTACAATCCATGTGATAAGCTACCTCAAACCTTAAGTCTCTGCACCCTCAACCTGTAGACTGTGAGCTCTCTGGAGCAGGGCCCTCTTCCTCCTGTACTAGATTTGTTTAGTTTGTTTTGTATTTTAATCACAAATCCTTGTCATTGTTTACCCCTATCACTGTACCCAGCGCTACAGAATTTTGAGGCGCTATACAAATAAATAATAAAAATAATAATAATAATAGGAGATGGAAACAATAATATCATATCATGGCCCAAACAACTGTCAGTCACATCATTTTGTACTTTTATAAATAACATATTTAAACCTAAATGTAACACTTCATTACAATAATAATGGGCATTTTGTGTTTTAGTTTTGTTAAATGAATGTCATAGGACTAAGGTAAAATACAAAAAGTATGTTTGTTTTTTGGGCTTCCCAGTCCTATGCCAGGTACTTTACTTATCACCCAGTGACTTTTTACCCACATCGCAAAGTACCTAAATAAATTATTGACCCCTAAACCACCATCCCCCACATCGCAAATTAATTAAAATATAAACTCCCTAACTTAACCCCAGTTAATATACCCATAAATTGTTTTAAAAATATTCTTACTACCTTAAAATAAATAAAAACTTACCTGTAAAATTAAATTAAAACATAAGCTTACCCTAACAAAAAAAATATCTACTTAAAAATAAAAAAATACATTACAAAAAATAAAAAAACTAACATTTACAAAAAATAGCAAAAGCTACCCTTACAAAAAATAACAACATTATCAAAAATAAAAAAAATATATATTCCTATTTTAATACCCACCAAAAAACACCCCCCCAAAAAAATCCTAAAAATAAACTACCAATAGCCATTAAAAGGGCCTTTGTAGGGCATTGCCCTAAATTTAACATCTCTTCTGCATAAAACAATTACCACTTTACATTACAACCCCCCCCCCCCAAAAAAAAAAAGTGTATTTTTTGGGGGGTGGTTATTAGAATAGCATTACATTGTTTTATTTTTTATATTTTCGTTTTTTATTTTTGTAAGGGTAGGTTTTTGTTATTTTTTTGAAATTGTAGTTTTTTTTGTGTAAATGTTTTTTTTAGTAATGTAGGTTTTTCATTTTCAAGTAATGTTAGCTTTTTTGTTAGGGTAAACTTAGGTTTTAATTTAATTTTACAGGTAAGTTTTTATTTATTTTAAGGTGGTAAGAATATTTTTATTTTATTTTAATAACAAGCTTTATTGTGCACAATAGAAGAACAATACAGCAGTAACAATAGTTATATTCATATACAATTGGTTCATCAGCTTAGTGTGTTTATCTGCCTTAGTCTTCAAGAATGATGGTGATACAGTCGTGTGATTTAGCAGTCCATCATTTAAAGCTTGTCTCTGTGCTTTTGCATAAATGTTAACAGAAATATTGGTTTAATAGGCATTCAAATAAGAAATAAAGAGAAAAGAAAAAAGGAAATAACCATGAGGGTAACTCATCAATCCATATTCAATCATGAAATAATAAGCTAGATCTCTATTCTTTGTTACACCAAACAGGCGGGATCATTAAGGTTTGGTAATTCTTATCCCAAAAAAGAAAAATATTTTCTAAGGAATGAATTTAAGAGAGAAATGGAGGGCAGGGAAAAAGGTAGCATGATGCAAGCGAGATAGAGGGAGAGATTAAGGAGAGAGAGTAGAGGGAGAAGGAAAAAAAACGGGGGGACAAGGTCTTGTATATATATATATATATATATACCAGGAGGTGGGTAAGTGAAATATATGTGATTATACGTTAACATAACGTCACCTGTGGTTGATAAATCTTTACAACAATTTCTAAGCTATATAGTAGATATCATTATGCAAATGAAACTAGGCTAATATATATGAGCAGCAATCTGTATATACAGCGCACACTACATTTTTTCCTTGTCACCATTTTTTTGGAACATTTGTAAAACATATAGCATGGAAGAGAGTGAGGAAGAGCCATATGTTCTCACTGACTTTGGAGAGGAACTTACATTGTATGATACCAATGAGGAAATTGTGCATACTATTGATAGTTTGTTTTTTGACATAGACTCTTTAAAGAAGAGGGATATAAAATTGGAATTAGATATTAAAACCTTTCGTATCTATAAACATAACAAAAGGATTCCAAGAGGATTACGTATTCGTAAATTTCCCTCATTTAGGGTATTGGAAGCTGAATTCATAGACAAATGGAATATAATTCTGGACACCTGCTCTTTTGCCCTCATTGATCTCTTAATTCAATACAAGCAAAAACAGAGGGGTGAACTATTGCAGGAAATGAAAACAATACAAGACAAATTAAAGGCAGTGCAAAAAGATCCTGAATTTAGACCCTATGATAAACAATTTGAAAAACATATGACAGCATTCCGCCAAGAACTCTGGGAGTTTAAATCAAGAAAAATGCTGCGGGACAAATATGATTATGATCATCAAACTGCTTATAGATGGGATAGTAATGATAGTTTTGGTAGGGAACCTAAAAAAGGAAGGTGATGGTTTAAGAACCGAAATAAAAAAGGCAAAGAGGTCACCTTTTCCGATACCGAATATGAGGTGGAGTCCTCAGAGGGGGAAACCAATACAGAGGAACAGGAGCCAACTGTATTACAATCTACTCTTGAAGTACCCAAGTACAAAGACGAAAAAAGTACACAGAGGCAAAAGGGGCAAAGGAACAACGACTAGACGTCAGAGAAGGAATAGAGAGTACACATCAGAACAAGAAGAAGAAACAACAGAGAGCATATGTGACGACATCAGGGACACATCAAAAAAAATATGCATGAAACATAATGTATTAAATTTGTCAGATATAGTCTTGACAGATGTAGAAATCAAGGTATTGTCTAAAGTACTTAGTTTTGTTCCATCACAGCATTTCAACCTATTTAATACAATTTTGGATGTTAATAGGTTTGTAAGGAAGTTGATACTTCGTAAACATTTTGTTAATGCTGTGGTGGAACAGGACACAGATTGTTTTGATAGTCACAGACCTAAGGAGATGAATTTGGATTTTTGTACAGTATTTGATTTACAGGGTTCATTAGAGGAAAATATTGATTATACAGAACATCTAGCCATGAAGAGTGATATCAATCTAACTAAATTCAGGAAGAAGAGTAACTTCTATCCTGTAAGCTCCAGAACACACCCAGTTGAAATTTTTCAAAAGGCGATAGGAGTTAGATCAAAAACCCAAAAAATCAAAACGCAATATGTCACTGAAAGATAAAGAGGCACTCAATAAAATTGCCATGGACAACAGAATTATAGTGAGGCCATCAGACAAGGGGGGAAATGTGGTTATACTAAACAGAACAGCATATATTCTGGAAGCGCATAGGCAACTACATGATGCAGAAGTTTATGCTAAACTTAAAAATAATCCCACTAAACAATATAAGGAAGTATTAAGTAAAATTATAAAAATGACAAGATATAATAATGTTATTTCACAGACTACAGAAGAAATGTTGGTACCACATAAACCAGTTCCCCCGATATATCACTATCTCCCAAAAGTCCACAAAGACATACTTAATAGTGATGTCGCGAACCTAAAAATTTGGGTTTGCGAACGTCGAATGCAAACTTCCCCAACTGTTCGCGAACGGGCGAACCGGGCGAACCGCCATAGACTTCAATAGGCAGGCGAACTTTAAAACCCACAGGGACTCTTTCTGGCCACAATAGTGATGGAAAAGTTGTTTCAAGGGGACTAACACCTGGACTGTGGCATGCCGGAGGGGGATCCATGGCAAAACTCCCATGGAAAATTACATAGTTGATGCAGAGTCTGGTTTTAAGCCATAAAGGGCATAAATCACCTAACATTCCTAAATTGTTTGGAATAACGTGCTTTAAAACATCAGGTATGATGTTGTATCTATCAGGTAGTGTAAGGGTTACGCCCGCTTCACAGTGACAGACCAAACTCCCCGTTTAAAGGGACAGTCTACACCAGAATTTTTATTGTTTTAAAAGATAGATAATCCCTTTATTACCCATTTCCCAGTTTTGCATAACGAACACATTTATAATAATATACTTTTAACCTTTTAATCTTGTATCTAAGCCTCTGCAAACTGCCCCTTTTTTCAGTTATTTAGACAGACTTGCAGTCTAGCCAATCAGTGCCTGCTCCCAGATAACTTCTTGTGCACGAGCACAGTGTTATCTATATGAAATACTTGAACTAACACCCTCTAGTGGTGAAAAACTGTTAAAATGTAATCTGAAAGAGGTGGGCTTCAAGGTCTAAGAAATTAACATATGAACCTCCTAGGTTAAGCTTTCAACTAATAATACCAAGAAATCAAAGCAAAATTGGTGATAAAAGTAAATTGGAAAATTGTTTAAAATTACATGCTCTATCTGAATCATGAAAGTTTATTTTGGCTTAGACTGTCCCTTTAACGCACCGCAAACAACCGCAAACAGTCCATTTGCACAACCGCAAACTCCCCATTTGCACAAGGTTGGATACCAAGCTAGCCATGTCCTGTTCCTTGTCCTCACTGATGTCATTGAAGGTCTCTTCCTCCACCCAGCCACATACAACACCAAGGGTCCCGAAAGGTGACAACAAGCCCCCTGGGACGCCTGCTGTGTTTGGTGTTCTACCTCCTCAAAGCCACCTTCCTCCTCTGACTCCTCTTCTTCAGACTCCTCTCTCTGCGTTGCCTCTCTCTGCGTTATTATAAGTTGTGTTAACTATTACTATTCCTATCAGTTTAATTCCTGTTACGTCCCCTATCAGGGAATGTGTATGTGGCATCGATTTTAGGAACCGGGAGATGGAAAAAGATGCTTGGTCGGTCCTCCTACTTCAAATTTGGGGCACTGCGCGTGCAATCTAATGTGCCACCAGATAGGAGTGGTGTGTTAAGTAGTTCTATTCTTATCAGTTTAATCCCTGTTATGTCCCTATCAGGGGACGTGTATATGGCATCGATTTTAGGAACTGGGAGATGGAAAAAGATGCTTGGTCAGTCCTCCTACTTCAAATTTGGGGCACTGCGCGTGCAATCTAATGTGCCACCAGATAGGAGTGGTGTGTTAAAAAGTTCTATTCTTATCAGTTTAATCTCTGTTACGTCCCATATCAGGGGACGTGTATATGGCATTGATTTTAGGAATCGGGAGATGGAAAAAGATTCTTGGTCGGTCGTCCTACTTCAAATTTGGGGCACTGCGCGTGCAATCTAATGTGCCACCAGATAGGAGTGGTGTGTTAAGTAGTACTATTCTTATCAGTTTAATACCTGTTAGGTCCCCTATCAGGGGACATGTATATGGCATAGATTTTAGCAACCGGGAGATGGAAAAAGATGCTTGGTCGGTCCTCCTACTTCAAATTTGGGGCACTGCGCGTGCAATCTAATGTGCCACCAGATAGGAGTGGTGTGTTAAGTAGTACTATTCCTATCAGTTTAATCCCTGTTATGTGCCTTTTTTTTTTTTTTTTTTTTGAAGCCACAGTGCAGCACCAGAGGCCAGAAAAATTAGGCATGTACACATGGCTGAAAAATTAGGTATTGTTGCAGCCGCTGCTGTAGCAGCGGCCAGAAAAATTCATGTTTATTTCCCAGGCAGAAAGTGCTCTAAAACATTGTGGCTTGAACCCTAGTTGGTGGCGGATAAGTGACGCAAGTCATCGGGCATTCAGAGATAAAATACAGCACCGTGTGGACCATTTTTAGCCCAAGGAAACTCATCTCATCAGGCCTTTTTTAGTCGAATGTATCGCCCACTGTCAGTCCCTTCGGGATCCATCCCTCATTCATCTTATAAAGGTGAGGTAATCTAGACTTTTTTGACCTAGGCAACTTCTCTTCTCAGTGACAATACCTCCTGCTGCACTGAAGGTCCTTTCTGACAGGACACTTGAAGCGGGGCAGGCCAGAAGTTCAATCGCAAATTGGGATAGCTCAGGCCAAAGGTCAAGCCTGCACAACCAGTAGTCAAGGGGTTCATCGCTCCTCAGAGTGTCGATATCTGCAATTAAGGCGAGGTAGTCTGCTACCTGTCGGTCGAGTCGTGCTCTGAGGGTGGACCCCGAAGGGCTGTGGCGATGCTTAGGACTTAAAAAGCTCCACATGTCCTCCATCAACAACACGTCTGTAAAGCATCCTGTCCTTGCCGGCGTGGTCGTGCAAGGAGGAGTATTACTTTCACCTCTTCCCCTGTTAGATTCCCGTTGTGCTGTGACATCACCCTTATATGCTGTGTAAAGCATACTTTTTTTAATTTATTTTGGAACTGCTGCATCCTTTCCGACTTGCTGTAATTCGGTAACATTTCAGTCACTTTATGCTTATACCGGGGGTCTAGTAGCGTGGACACCCAGTACAGGTCATTCTCCTTCAGCCTTTTTATACGAGGGTCCCTCAACAGGCACGACAGCATGAAAGACCCCATTTGCACAAGGTTGGATGCCGAGCTACTCATGTCCCGTTCCTCATCCTCAATGATCTCACTGAAGCTATCTTCTTCCCCCCAGCCACGTACAACACCATGGGTACCAGATAGGTGACAATGAGCACCCTGGGATGCCTGTTGCTTCCAGGAAGAAAACAAATGGTATGATGTCGCTGATGGTGCCTTCGGTGCGACTGACTAGGTTTGTCACCTCCTCAAAAGGATGCATGAGCCTACAGGCATTGCGCATGAGCGTCCAGTAACGTGGCAAAACAATTCCCAGCTCCGCAGAGGCTGTCCTAGCACCTTGTTCATACAAATAGTCGTTAACGGCTTTTTCTTGTTGGATCAGGCGGTCGAACATCAGGAGTGTTGAATTCCAACGTGTCGGGCTGTCGCAAATCAAGCGCCTCACTGGCATGTTGTTTCGCCACTGGATATCTGAAAAGTGCGCCATGGCCATATAGGAACGCCTGAAATGGCCACACACCTTCCTGGCCTGCTTCAGGACGTCCTGTAATCCTGGGTACTTATGCACAAAGCGTTGTACGATCAGATTACACACATGTGCCATGCACGGCACATGTGTCAACTTGCCCAAATTCAATGCCGCCACCAAATTGCTTCCGTTGTCACTAACCACTTTGCCAATCTCCAGTTGGTGCAGAGTCAGCCACTGATCCACCTGTGCGTTCAGGGCGGACAGGAGTGCTGGTCCGGTGTGACTCTCTGCTTTCAGGCAAGTCAACCCCAAGACGGCATGACACTGCCGTATCCGGGATGTGGAATAGTACCTGGGGAGCTGGGCGGGTGCCGTTGATGTGGAGCAAGATGCAGCAGCAGAAGAGGACTCAGCCGAGGAGGTTATGGAAGAGGATGGAGTAGGAGGAGTAGAGGAGGTGGCAGCAGGCCTGCCTGCAAGTCGTGGCGGTGTCACCAACTCCTCTGCAGAGCCATGCATTCCATGCTTGGCAGCCATCAGCAAGTTTACCCAATGCACAGTGTAGGTGATATACCTGCCCTGACCATGCTTTGCAGACCAGGTATCAGTGGTCAGATGGACCCTTGCCCCAACACTGTGTGCTAGACATGCCATTACTTCCTTTTGCACAATCGAGTACAGGTTGGGGATTGCCTTTTGTGCAAAATTTCGGCCGGGTACCTTCCACTGCGGTGTGCCAATAGCTACAAATTTTTGAACATCTCAAACTCCACCAGCTTGTATGGTAAAAGCTGGTGGGCTAAGAGTTCAGTCAAGCCAGCTGTCAGATGCCAGGCAAGGGGGTGACTTTGTGACATTGGCTTCTTATGCTCAAACATGTCCTTGACAGACACCTGACTGTGGGCAGATGAGCAGGAACTGCTCAAGGCGAGACATGGAGTGGCGGATGGTTGAGAGGGGGCAAGGAGGACGGCAGTGGTTGACGTGGCTGAAGATGCTGGACCAGGAGGAGGATGGCGGCTTTGAGTTTGTGTGCTGCTTCTACTCATGTGTTGATCCCATAGGCGTTTGTGATGTGCAATCATGTGCCTTCGCAAAGCAGTTGTACCTAGGTGGGTGTTGGACTTCCCACGACTCAGTTTCTTTTGGCACAGGTTGCAAATGGCATCGCTGTTGTCAGAGGCAGACACACAAAAAAAGGCCACACTGCTGAGCTCTGCAATGACGGCATTCTGGTGGTGGCAACAGCATGCGTTGATTGGCGTGCTGTCTGGCTGACCCCGGGTGCCGATGCATGCTGTCTGACTGTGCCACTAGCTCCTTGCGATGACCTCCCCCTCCTTCCAACTCGTCTCATCCTCCTCTCTGTCTCCCCATCTGAACTTTCCCCCTCTTCTTCTTCTCTTCTAGCGGGCACACACGTGACATCCACGGACGCATCCTCATCATCAACCGCTTCACTTGTATCTGACAACTCAACAAAGGAAGCAGCTGTGGGTACAACATCATCATTATCACACCGTACGTCCATGTGTGTAATGCTGCCTGACTGAGACATATCCCTGTTATCTACATCATCTGGCAATAATGGTTGTGCATCACTATCACTCATTTCTTCCAACTGATGTGTAAATAACTCCTCTGACAGATCAAGTGAAGCGGCTGTGGTGCTAGTGTTGGTGGTGGCGGCAGGCGGGTGAGTGGTAACTTGAGAGGTGCCGAAGCTAAGCTGGAGGAGGATGGTGCATCAAGGTTCCGAGCGGAAGCTGTAGAAGATTGGGTGTCCTGTGTTATCTAGTCAACTATGTCCTCAGAAATGTTTGAGTTAGGGGTACGTGGCCTCTGAACACTGGGCATTATTCTAGGGCCAAAGGTAATCACAGCACCACGAACACGATGGCCCCTGCGGGGTGGCCTGCATCTGCCTGTCATTTTTTTTTCGATTAGTGGTACTATGCGTGCAAGCTACTGTGACAACAGATATGAGTGGCACTGTGCACTGTCAGAAGTTGGCAGAGTAGACGCTGTAGGCCTGACACACACGCTTGAAGACAACTAACTGCTATTCAATCTATTACAGTCAAAATTGTATTTGTTTTTTTAAATGTACACTACTGTTACACCAGATATGAGTTGCACTGGTGTGACACTGTGCCCTGGCAGGCACTGAAACGCACACGTGTGAAGGAAACTGACTGCTATTATTTAACACAGTCAAAAAAGTGTTGTTTTTTTTAAATGTACACTACTGTTACACCAGATATGAGTTGCACTGGGGTGACACTGTGCCCTGGCAGGCACTAAAACGCACACGTGTGAAGGAAACTGACTGCTATTATTTAACACAGTCAAAAAAGTTTTTTTTTTTTTAAATATACACTACTGTTACACCAGATATGAGTTGCACTGGGGTGACACTGTGCCCGGGTAGACAGGCTCTGAAACGCACACGTGTGAAGGAAACTGACTGCTATTATTTAACACAGTCAAAAAAGTGTTGTTTTTTTTAAATCTACACTACTGTTACACCAGATATGAGTTGCACTGGGGTAACACTGTGCCCTGGCAGGCAGGCTCTGAAACGCACACGTGTGAAGGAAAATGACTGCTATTATTTAACACAGTCAAAAAAGTGTTTTTTTTTTTAAATCTACACTACTGTTACACCAGATATGAGTGGTGGCACTGGGGTGACACTGTGCCCTGGCAGGCAGGCACTGAAACGCACACGTGTGAAGGAAACGGACTGCTATTATTTAACACAGTCAAAAAAGTGTTGTTTTTTTTTTAAATCTACACTACTGTTACACCAGATATGAGTGGTGGCACTGGGGTGACACTGTGCCCTGGCAGGCAGGCAGGCACTGAAATGCACACGTGTGAAGAAAACTGACTGCTATTATTTGACACAGTCAAAAAAGTGTTTTTTTTTTTTAAATCTACACTACTGTTACACCAGATATGAGTGGTGGCACTGGGGTGACACTGTGCCCTGGCAGGCAGGCACTGAAACGCACACGTGTGAAGGAAACGGACTGCTATTATTTAACACAGTCAAAAAAGTGTTGTTTTTTTTTTAAATCTACACTACTGTTACACCAGATATGAGTGGTGGCACTGGGGTGACACTGTGCCCTGGCAGGCAGGCAGGCACTGAAATGCACACGTGTGAAGAAAACTGACTGCTATTATTTGACACAGTCAAAAAAGTGTTTTTTTTTTTTAAATCTACACTACTGTTACACCAGATATGAGTGGTGGCACTGGGGTGACACTGTGCCCTGGCAGGCAGGCACTGAAACGCACACGTGTGAAGGAAACGGACTGCTATTATTTAACACAGTCAAAAAAGTGTTGTTTTTTTTTTAAATCTACACTACTGTTACACCAGATATGAGTGGTGGCAATGGGGTGACACTGTGCCCTGGCAGGCAGGCGCTGAAACGCACACGTGTGAAGGAAACTGACTGCTATTATTTAACACAGTCAAAAAAGTTTTTTTTTTTTTTAAATATACACTACTGTTACACCAGATATGAGTTGCACTGGGGTGACACTGTGCCCTGGCAGGCAGGCTCTGAAACGCACACGTGTGAAGGAAACTGACTGCTATTATTTAACACAGTCAAAAAAGTGTTGTTTTTTTTAAATCTACACTACCGTTACACCAGATATGAGTGGTGGCACTGGGGTGACACTGTGCCCTGGCAGGCAGGCACTGAAACGTACACGTGTGAAGGAAACTGACTGCTATTATTTAACACAGTCAAAAAAGTTTTTTTTTTTTTAAATCTACACTACTGTTACACCAGATATGAGTTGCACTGGGGTGACACTGTGCCCTGGCAGGCAGGCACTGAAACGCACACGTGTGAAGGAAACTGACTGCTATTATTTAACACATTCAAAAAAGTGTTGCTTTTTTTTTTAAATCTACACTACTGTTACACCAGATATGAGTGGTGGCACTGGGGTGACACTGTGCCCTGGCAGGCAGGCACTGAAACACACACGTGTGAAGGAAACTGACTGCTATTATTTAACACAGTCAAAAAAGTGTTTTTTTTTTTTTTAAATCTACACTACTGTTACACCAGATATGAGTGGTGGCACTGGGGTGACACTGTGCCCTGGCAGGCACTGAAATGCACACGTGTGAAGGAAACTGACTGCTATTATTTAACACAGTCAAAAAAGTGTTGTTTTTTTTAAAATCTACACTACCGTTACACCAGATATGAGTGGTGGCACTGGGGTGACACTGTGCCCTGGCAGGCAGGCACTGAAACGTACACGTGTGAAGGAAACTGACTGCTATTATTTAACACAGTCAAAAAAGTGTTGTTTTTTTTTAAATCTACACTACTGTTACACCAGATATGAGTGGTGGCACTGGGGTGACACTGTGCCCTGGCAGGCAGGCACTGAAACGCACACGTGTGAAGGAAACTGACTGCTATTATTTAACACAGTCAAAAAAGTGTTGCTGTTTTTTTAAATCTACACTACTGTTACACCAGATATGAGTTGCACTGGGGTGACACTGTGCCCTGGCAGGCAGGCACTGAAATGCACATGTGTGAAGGAAACTGACTGCTATTATTTAACACAGTCAAAAAAGTGTTGCTGTTTTTTTTAAATCTACACTACTGTTACACCAGATATGAGTTGCACTGGGGTGACACTGTGCCCTGGCAGGCAGGCACTGAAACGCACACGTGAGAAGGAAACTGACTGCTATTATTTAACACAGTCAAAAAAGTGTTGTTTTTGTTTTTTAAATCTACACTACTGTTACACCAGATATGAGTGGTGGCACTGGGGTGACACTGTGCCCTGGCAGGCAGGCACTGAAACGCACACGTATGAAGGAAACTGACTGCTATTATTTAACACAGTCAAAAAAGTGTTGTTTTTTTTAAATCTACACTACTGTTACACCAGATATGAGTGGTTGCACTGGGCAAGTGGGCACAGTATACGCTGTGAGCCTGACACACACGCTGGCAGGCAGGCAACTGTAATTAGATTACACAGAAAAAAAAGCAGCCCTAAAAAGGGCTTTTTGGGGTGCTGTCCTTACAGCAGAGATCAGATGAGTCCTTCAGGACTGTAGTGGACACTGAATACACTAGCCTAGCTATAGATTTCCCTACTAAATCAGCAGCAGACAACTAACTGGTATTCAATCTATTACAGTCAAAATTGTATTTGTTTTTTTAAATGTACACTACTGTTACACCAGATATGAGTTGCACTGGTGTGACACTGTGCCCTGGCAGGCACTGAAAAGCACACGTGTGAAGGAAACTGACTGCTATTATTTAACACAGTCAAAAAAAGTGTTTTTTTTTTTTAAATGTACACTACTGTTACACCAGATATGAGTTGCACTGGGGTGACACTGTGCCCTGGCAGGCACTAAAACGCACACGTGTGAAGGAAACTGACTGCTATTATTTAACACAGTCAAAAAATTGTTTGTTTTTTTTAAAAAATATACACTACTGTTACACCAGATATGAGTTGCACTGGGGTGACACTGTGCCCTGGCAGGCAGGCTCTGAAACGCACAAGTGTGAAGGAAACTGACTGCTATTATTCAACACAGTCAAAAAAGTGTTTTTTTTTTTAAATCTACACTACTGTTACACCAGATATGAGTTGCACTGGGGTGACACTGTGCCCTGGCAGGCAGGCACTGAAACGCACACGTGTGAAGGAAACTGACTGCTATTATTTAACACAGTCAAAAAAGTGTTTGTTTTTTTTAAATCTACACTACTGTTACACCAGATATGAGTGGTGGCACTGGGGTGACACTGTGCCCTGGCAGGCAGGCACTGAAACGCACACGTGTGAAGGAAACGGACTGCTATTATTTAACACAGTCAAAAAAGTGTTGTTGTTTTTTAAATCTACACTACTGTTACACCAGATATGAGTGGTGGCACTGGGGTGACACTGTGCCCTGGCAGGCAGGCACTGAAATGCACACGTGTGAAGGAAACTGACTGCTATTATTTAACACAGTCAAAAAAGTGTTGTTTTTTTAAAATTTACACTACCGTTACACCAGATATGAGTGGTGGCACTGGGGTGACACTGTGCCCTGGCAGGCAGGCACTGAAACGCACACATGTGAAGGAAACTGACTGCTATTATTTAACACAGTCAAAAAAGTGTTTTTTTTTTAAATCTACACTACTGTTACACCAGATATGAGTGGTGGCACTGGGTTGACACTGTGCCCTGGCAGGCAGGCACTGAAAGGCACACGTGTGAAGGAAACTGACTGCTATTATTTAACACAGTCAAAAAAGTGTTGTTTTTTTTAAATCTACACTACTGTTACACCAGATATGAGTTGCACTGGGGTGACACTGTGCCCTGGCAGGCAGGCACTTAAATGCACACGTGTGAAAGATAACTGACTGCTATTATTTAACACATTCAAAAAAGTGTTGTTGTTTTTTTAAATCTACACTACTGCAGTGACGTGCAGTCATAGGAGGCAGGTGAGGCAGCGCCTCACCTGTCCTATGTGTGCATTACACCTTTTAAATTCTATTTTATTAATAAAATAAAAAATCTTAAAGTTTATGACAGAAAAAAAAAATGGTACCCCAACTTACCCCCCCCTAGCCCCCCACCCCCCCCAAACGCTGACTCCACCATCAAGAACTGTGAACATATGTAGAAGATTAGATTGAGCGATTCATTGCGATCCTTATTGCGCAATGAAGGAGAGGCTGTGAGTGTGAGCCGTTCAGCTCCCCTCCATTGCGCAACATGGATGGCTTTGTAAAGCCCAGAGACAGCACCACCCAGTGGCTCTTAAGGCTCTTTGTGACCCATACCGCTCCCTATTGAGGCTGCTTCTAAGCCCTCAGCCAGTCGGCGGTCCAGTCTCCAGTGTGAGATTCACGTGACTGAGTATGTGAAGTCTCTCATCTACGTCACGCAGGAACTTCAGGAAGAGAGGGAGCCCGCTTCAAAATTAGCCTTTTTAGTAAGTGCCGGACCGGTGAGATAGGAGTCAAGTCACTACAATCGCGGCGCCATCTCTGCAGCACAGAGCAGTGCAACTGCACACTTTCAGGTATTTCATTCAATTTTTTTTCCTCCACCAATGCCCCCAAATATATATATAAGAACCGATTTTACTTACAAGGGAGCTAGTTTTGTCGTGACCCTCCCAGACCGCAGAATGGGAAACTCTATGATCTCATGAGGTCACTGAACAAGCATATTATCCCATACTATATTTTTATTAAAGTTGACTGGTCTGATAACATAAAAACCTGAGCACAACATGAAAACTCTTTGCACCACATGACAGGTCCTCGATGCCAAAATCAAACATGGAAAATCCACTATATCAGCTTTTATAACAAACGTGATAAAATTATCAGCCACTATGTAACTATATTTAATTCCCCTTTATCGCACATTATTTGGAGTTTTGTCCACTAACGTGGCAGCAATTATATTTTCATCTATCAAGTCTGAGGATAACTTGACACCGAACTTGACACCGGATATGGCAATGCGGCTATGAATCCAACCATCGGCTCATATGTACCATGCTGCGATAGAATGCATGGTACATATGAGCCGATGGTTGGATTCATAGCCGCATTGCCATATCCGGTTTGTGTGTTATAGCACAGGATGAATTACCTGTTGTAACTTGCTAGTTCAATATTGTTGAAATGACTAGTACTCTTGATCCTATAACGCTGCTTACAGTATTTTCTTAAATTAACGTTTAGAGATTTTCTGATTAGGTTATGCAATCAGCATTTATATTCAGATTATCCAGAAGGCTGTTATTTTGTATATAATTTAGTTCACATACACTTTGATATAGACACCGTTACACCGGTTCAGGGATACAATATGTGTTAGGGGACACTTAGGTATTCATCCATTTCACTCACTTTGAGAGCAGGAGAATGTATAGTTTATTCCCACGATACCTTTTAACACAACAATATGTTATATTTTATTACACTTGTGTTTTTTGTTCACTTTATGTGGTTATTGGTACAGTATGCTTTTTATATCAGCTTGTTTCCACATACTTTAATATAATTTTTTGAATATTTTAATATGTTGCAATATACCTATATGTGAACATTGTATAGTTTGTTGAACAGCATTAATTCACATGAGTAACACTCATCACATGACTATAATGTTTTTGAGGATCACCATGGCAACTGTTTTGGCGCAATTTTCACTGGGAGGGGTTAGTTTGGCTTTATAAGTTCAGTCACTTTTAGTTTGTCTTTGTCTGAGGAAGGGGAGTGTTTCCCCGAAACGTCACGATTATTAAAGTTATTTTGAAGAAAAAGACCAGTGAGTGCCTTCCTTTACTGTGTATATATATATATATATATATATATATATATATATATATATATATATATATATATATATATATATATATACCATTAAAAATCCAGGTTATAGTCTGGGGGGTGCAGTTTTGCACAAAGTTGACTTCAAATACATTAAAACGTCAACAACAATATTGAATGATTTTAGCTGCCATGTTTTATTGTTGCTATGGCTGTCTTTGTATTGATACTGTAAGTAACCTAAATATTCAATCAATAAGCCCAATAAACTGTTTTCACCAAAATACAAAAGGGAAAACATAGATTTCACAGATTTCTTGTATACATAATAATTAAGATGCAAAAGGGACATTTATATGCCTCCCCTGATTGGCTGTTTATCTCTGGACCTGTGGTGAATTGCTATTTAATGCTTTGTGTGGGTTAAACACATAGGAAAAGACAAGCAAAGATGCAATAAGAAAACACTAATAAATTAAGATTATTTTCTTATTAGCAGATTTTTAATGCATGGAAAGCCCTCTAATTAATTGGAATAAATTGCAGTTTGTCTCTCAGAAAATGTTTCAATATGTCACCAAGTTTTACAGTTGTAAAACATTTTATACTCAAGTAACAAACCGCTACTAACTTTGACTTTGGACCTCAAAGGGATTAATTATTTTAACTGAGACAAAGATTTCTAGAAGTATATTATGGATTAAATTTATGATACAACAGTTTAGAATAATGTGTGTATAATTCTTTAGGTGTCTGTGTTTGTGTTTCACTGAGTGTTTTGTGTGTCTGTGTGTGTCACTGAGTGTTTTGTGTGTCTGTGTGTGTCACTGAGTGTGTGTGTGTGTCACTGAGTGTGTGTGTGTGTGTGTCACTAAGTGTTTGTGCGTGTGTGTGTCACTGAGTGTGTGTGTGTCACTAAGTGTTTGTGCGTGTGTGTGTCACTGAGTGTTTCTGTGTGTATGTTAATTTGTGCTTGTGAGTGTGTGTGTCTCTCTCTCTGTGTTTCTGTGTATGTGTGTGTGGGGGCCCTGGTCAATGGTTTTGTAAAGGGACCCAAAAGTTTTTGTGACAGCCCTGACAAGTGTTTGTGCATGTCTGCACTGATGTTTTAGAAAGAAGAAAGCACAGCAGAAGATTTCATACTTCAATCTTTTCTTTAATAATAACAGCCTGGTTAGGTTCAGGAGCCCTGAGATTAGGGGGCTGTCTTCAGTGGCTTAGATACAAGCTTAGATACAATGCTAATCATCATTGTGCAATCTGCTAATTTAATCGTAAATTTAAGATACCTCTATTAGGTTCATATATGTGTTTCTCTGGCATTTTATAGCCAGTGCCTCACTATGCTCTGACTTCACCGCACGTCACTGCACTACTGTTACACCAGATATGAGTGGTGGCACTGGGGTGACACTGTGCCCTGGCAGGCAGGCACTGAAACGCACACGTGTGAAGGAAACTGACTGCTATTATTTAACACAGTCAAAAAAGTGTTTTTTTTTTTTTTTTAAATCTACACTACTGTTACACCAGATATGAGTGGTGGCACTGGGGTGACACTGTGCCCTGGCAGGCAGGCACTGAAACTCACACGTGTGAAGGAAACTGACTGCTATTATTTAACACAGTCAAAAAGTGTTTTTTTTTTTAAATCTACACTACTGTTACACCAGATATGAGTGGTGGCACTGGGGTGACACTGTGCCCTGGCAGGCAGGCACTGAAACGCACACGTGTGAAGGAAACTGACTGCTATTATTTAACACAGTCAAAAAAGTGTTGTTGTTTTTTTAAATTTACACTACTGTTACACCAGATATGAGTTGCACTGGGGTGACACTGTGCCCTGGCAGGCAGGCACTGAAACGCACACGTGTGAAGGAAACTGACTGCTATTATTTAACACAGTCAAAAAAGTTTTGTTTTTGTTTTTTAAATCTACACTACTGTTACACCAGATATGAGTGGTGGCACTGGGGTGACACTGTGCCCTGGCAGGCAGGCAGGCACTGAAACGCACACGTGTGAAGGAAACTGACTGCTATTATTTAACACAGTCAAAAAAGTGTTGTTTTTTTAAATCTACACTACTGTTACACCAGATATGAGTTGCACTGGGGTGACACTGTGCCCTGGCAGGCAGGCAGGCAGGCACTGAAACGCACACGTGTGAAGGAAACTGACTGCTATTATTTAACTCAGCCAAAAAAGTGTTGTTTTTTTTAAATCTACACTACTGTTACACCAGATATGAGTGGTTGCACTGGGCAAGTGGGCACAGTATACGCTGTGAGCCTGACACACACGCTGGCAGGCAGGCAACTGTAATTAGATTACACAGAAAAAAAAAAAGCAGCCCTAAAAAGGGCTTTTTGGGGTGCTGTCCTTACAGCAGAGATCAGATGAGTCCTTCAGGACTGTAGTGGACACTGAATACACTAGCCTAGCTATAGATTTCCCTACTAAATCAGCAGCAGCTATACTGTCCCTCCTCTCACTAACAATGCAGCTTCCGAATGAATCTAAAATGGATGCTGTCCAGGAGGTAGAAGGGTCTGGGAGGGAGGGTCTGCTGCTGATTGGCTGGAATGTGCCTGCTGACTGTGAGGTACAGGGTCAAAGTATTACTCAATGATGACGAATAGGGGGCGGATCGAACATCGCATATGTTCGCCCGCCGCGGCGAACGCGAACATGCTATGTTCGCCAGGAACTATTCACTGGCGAACTATTTGCAACATCACTAATACTTAACCCTCCGGGTCGCCCAATTATTGCGGGCATTAACTCCTTAAATGAATCGTTGTCAGATATTATTGATGCATTTCTACAACCACTAGTCTGTAAACTGCCCAGTTTTATACAAGATACTACAGATCTATTCCTGAAATTGCAGAATGTAGAATGGAAATCCAGTTACAGATTTTTGGTTGTAGATGTCACCTCCTTATATACCTCTATAACACATCAAATTGGGCTTACTTTGGAGAGTCAAAGTAGCTATGATGAGATGATCAAACAATTTATCCTAACATCTATAGAGTACTTATTGACACATCATTTTTTTTATCTTTGAGGAGAGTTTCTATCTCCAGGGTCGTGGAACCGCTATGGGGGCAAAGTTTGCCCCCTGTTATGCCAATCTCTTTATGGGATTGTGGGAGCGGTTCCACGTCTATGGAGATAAGAATCCCCTCAAAAATGACATCATATTGTATGCACGATACATTGATGACTTGATATTTATTATTGACAGTGATGAACAGAATGTAGACAGATTTTGTGATTATCTGAATGACAACACCATTGGCATCAGATTTGTAGGAGAACAAAATATAAACAAAATTAGTTTTTTCGATATAACAGTAACAGGAAATAATAAGGAGGAATGTATAGAAACTGATCTTTACAGAAAACCTACTTCTGGTAATACGATATTAGAATTTAGTTCTAACCACCCAAGACATACTATATATGGCATCCCTAAGGGTCAATACATTAGGGCTAAGATAAATTGCACTAATAAAGATGACTATAACAAACAAGCAGACATCATTACTAAATGACTATTGGATAGAGGATATAATTCTAAAATCTTAAGTAAGGCGCACAATGAAGTTGACATACTATCCAGAGATGATTTATTGATGTATAAATTGAAACACAATACACAATATAGTGAAATCAAACCAAAACCTTTAGTTTTAAGTTTAGTTTATAACAACATACAGCTTAGAGTATAATAGTATTTGTAATATCGTAAAACAATGCATTCCTATACTACACATGGATCCAGTGTTAAAGGAAATTGTAAAAGGGGGCTGTGATTTTATATCTAGAAAAGGTAAAACCATAGGAAACCATGTCTCACCTTCTGATTGTACAAAAAAGACAAGTAGTGCTTGCTGGCTTAAACAAAGAAAATAAATTTTTAAGTGCAGAAAAAATATCTGTTAAACTTGTGAGTATGTAAGTGGGGTGAAACTTTTGTTTCAACAAGTACCAACAAAGTACATAAAATACATTTTTATATTAATTGTGACACAACACATGTAATATATTTATTAACCTGTAGGGGGTGCTCTAAGCAGTACACAGGGAAAACAAAGTGTTCCCTAAAAGATAGATTTCTAGCCCATGTG
This sequence comes from Bombina bombina, assembly GCF_027579735.1. NCBI lineage: Eukaryota > Metazoa > Chordata > Amphibia > Anura > Bombinatoridae > Bombina > Bombina bombina. The sequence goes on from NC_069500.1 coordinate 1,427,557,796, forward strand.
AGATCCATTGAGGACCCAAATTCTGATACTCCCATAGCAAGACACTTTAGGGAATATCATAATTCAGATGTAAACGTATTAACTGTTCAAGCTAATGATCATGTCCCCATATGGAAAAGGGGAGGTGATAGAGAGGGAAAATTGGGTCTCAGAGAAGTATTCTGGATATTTACCCTGAACACTTCAATACCATTTGGTTTAAATTTTAGAAGGGATATAGACCTATGTGTATAGTCTCTGAGATTAATATGAAGTGTAATTTTTTCAAAAAGTAGAATATATATGTACCATTTGGTTATTGAATTTAGTAACATATATATGTATGATTTCTATTTTGGATGAATGCTCTTGTGCACTGTGTATATATATTTTCAATTGCTGAGTATAATGAGGATATTTTATATTGTGAGCATATGCCTTTAAAAATGAAGTACTTAAGGGTTAGAGGAAGCAAGGAATACTGTGGGCAGTGAACAAGTGCTGTTTGAGCATGAAACATGTCTGCTGCACAGATTCCTGCAGTCCTCATTTACTTTGCCTAGTTTCTGAATATCTAGTTGTGAAAGATTGAATCCAACATCATCTGTTTTTAACCATATACTGGAATAAAATATGTGACTTTTTTACCTAAAGGAGTGCTCGAATATCCTTTTGTATTTTATATATATATATATATATATATATATATATATATATATATATATATATATATATATATATATATATATAGGGACCAGGGTTAGTAGGGGGTCAAGGGTCACACTCATATTGTGAGCACCGGCCTTATGGGGTTCAGACTCATGGGGTTCAGATAGCTATTTTCAAATAGTGGTACCTCTCCAGCTGGAGCAGATCTCCAATCCCAGCCTTCCACTCACCTAGGTTTGGTGTTTGTTGCAACTTCCAATGTTTAGGTATGAGCGCTTTAGCTCCATTCAGCATTAGGGAAAATAAGCGTTGTTTGGTTTTTCCAATTATTTTAGGCAGATTATGATATAATAAATAGCTTGGATTAGAGGGCAAGATAATATTGAACAACCTGCTGATTTCCAAGAATACACTGTCCCAGAAGGGACAGATACATGAGCAAGTTCACCAGATGTGCGGTAAGGTTCCTTCTTCCCTGTATCCCCTCCAGCACGTCCCACTCATGTTTGGGTAAATTATTTTTAATCATTGGGGGGTCAGATAACATCTGTTCAGGAATTTATATTGCATTTCCTGTAACCTAGATGAAACAAATGATTTTTTAGCTTTGTCAAAGATTTTAAGCAAAACTTTGGTGTTGGTTTCTAGGGTTGAGATCTTTTCACCAGTCCTCTACATAAGAGGGAAGTACTGAGTCGCTCTTTACCAACAAAAGCTTGTAAAGGAGTGAAATCAAATGAGTTGGGGTATGGGAGGTGGTGCAAAGAATTTCAAAGGGAGTCTTTTGTCTGTTCAGGGAGGCCTGAGCCGTATGTTTTTTTATAATAGTGATGGAATTGTGCTACTCTAAACCAAGAGAAGAATGTCCAGCAATCCCATTCCATCAATTCTTTTTTTGTTTTGAGCTTCACTTGTTGAAGAGCATTGGTTATTGAAGATTCTACTAGGGGGTATGAATATCCCAGAGTATATGCTTTATTTCCCAGTCCTGTATCTGGGTTCTCACGTACCAGTGTAACCGGTGACTGGGCAGTGGAGATGTGGCTTTCAACTCTAATCAGCTTATCCCACATCTGGAACACCCCTCCGATCAGAGGGTATTGTTTTATTAGGCCTGGGTGATTTGCTGCTGAAATCCACCCTAGGGATCTAACGTTTATCCGTCGGAGTGTTAAATTATCGAAGCCTATTCAGGCTTTGTTATCTGAGCAATGGTACCATTCTACTAGTCATTGTAAAATAATATATTTGCAATATTCTTCCAGATGGGAGAACGAATCCTCCTCTTTCTCTAGGTAGGTATATTGTTTTCTTTCCTATCCTTGGTCTGAGCCCATTCCATATATAATCTTCCATTGCGGCTTGTATTTGGTGTATAAGATGGGTTGTGGTGGACAATGGGATAGTTTGCAGTACATAGAGGACTCTAGGTAGGATATTCATTTTAATCACATGGATGCATCCTATCCATGTAATTGTTTTATTTTTCCAGTTAGCTAAATCTCTCATGACTTCATCTTTGATACGCTTGTAATTCAGATGTGCTAACTCTTTTAGAGGGGGTAACGGTGATGCCCAGATATTATTAATGTGTGAGAGGCGATCTTAATAGGGCACTGTCTACTCAGGGCATCAAAAGTACTAGGATGTTCCGTGATGTTCAATATCTCTGACTTTGAGGAAGGAGGAAGTCTGATACTTTACCAAATTCTGCAAATTCTGCCATTGATGCTTGCAAGGAGGGAATAGTGTCTGATATTGTCAAGAGGATATAATCGGCATACATTGCCAGCTTGTGTTCTGTTTGACCCACTGTGATGCCTTTAATGTTTGGATTGGCGCAAATTTTGCTAGCTAGTACTTCTATAGTTAGTACAAACAAAAGCGGGGAAAGAAGACATCCCTGCCTCGTTCCATTAGTAATCTGAATTTTCCTGGATAACATACCATTCACTCTCACTCGTACGTTAGGAGCTGAGTAAAGTGAGAACACCTGATTTATAAAGAAAGACCCGAAACCCAATTTGATCAAAGTAAGGCGCATGAAGGACCAGTTTACTCAGTCAAACGCCTTTTCAGCATCTGTTAAAACTAGTGCAAGAGGGATTGAGTTAACTTGGGCATGCATAATCAATTGTAGAACCTTAAGGGTGTTATCATGTGCTTCTCGAACAGGAATAAATTCTACCTGATATGTAGAGATCAGTTGGGGTAGATATTTGTTTAGCCTGTTGGCCAGCACCTTGGCCAAAATCTTCACATCAGAATTAAGAAGGGATATTGGCCTATAGCTCCTGGGTTGGCTTGCTGGCTTATCAGGCTTGGGAATGACTGAAATATAGGCTTCTAACATTGTGTTTGGTAGGGACGGTGTTTTTGATAATTGATTAAAAAGGAGGAGCAGTTGAGGTGCTAATATGTCTGAAAAGGTTTTGTAGTATTTGACTCCAAACCCATCTGGGCCCAGGCTTTTGCCTACTGGCATGTCTTTAATTCCCAGGAAGATAATTTCCAATGTTATGGGAACTTCTAAATGGTCTGTATCTTCTTTAGAAAATTGTGGCATAGAGACACTCGACAAGTACTCTAGAATGGCTTGTTCTGAGTTGGGTTGTATAGGGGGCTCTTCTCCTCTTTGTTTGGAAGGGTGAATGTTATAAAGAGACTCATAGAAAGTGCCAAACATGTTGGCGATTGACGTCCCATCAGCATTTTTTATCCCATTTCATTCAATTATTTCATAGAAGTAGGACTTACATTTTTTGCGAGTGATAGCACGCAATAGGAGTTTTCCTGCCTTATTTCCCTGTTCAAAGAATTGTCTAAGGATTAATGCTTTTTTGGTAATCCTTGTGGTGGAAATATTCCTCTATGTCTTTACATAGATCCAACTTTAGGAGAGGGTCCTTCAATAGCGTTATCATCTAGCCTCCATACATAAGGATTTCCTGGGATGTTGGGCCATATAATCAAGCAGCCTACTGGTGCATGGTCAGACGTGATTGGTCTGATGCCATTGCCATTTGTAATGGTTAGGCCTTCCAGGTCTGTAAAGAGATAGGGGCCTATTTATCAAATGTCTGCCGACATGATCCGATCAGTGGATATATCATCGCTGAATTCGGACAGCATTATGCTCTCCATATTCAGCATTGCACCAGCAGTGAGTTAAAGGGATAATCACTTAATCACTTTGTCGGGAATGCTGGAGATGCCATCTGAGGTGTCCAAGCTGGGATTTAGTGATACATTAAAACCTCCCTTTAAGTACAGAACTCCTGTTTGCACCTCTAATATCTTTTGTGTCACCTTCTTAAAGAAGATGTCTTGTGCATGGCTGCAAAAGTACAGATTGGCTAGGGTTATGGGCCTGCCATAGTGTGCCGGTCAGGATCAGAAACGCGCCCTCGGGATCCCTGATAGTTTGAGAAAGCTGGACAGGTACTTTACTATGAAAAAATATGCCCACTCCATTTCTTTTGGATGGGCTTGAGGCAAAGTAGGCAACGGAGTAGTGGCAATTGTACCATTTGCATTCTTTAGAACTAGGGAAATGCGTCTCCTGAACATATATAATGTCACCTCCCATTCTAAGCAGATCTCCGGTAGCTATGGAGCGTTTCCCTGGGCTATTAAAGCCTTTTACGTTGAATGATATAAGCTCTATCAGAGATTTTTGAGAGGTGTAGGAGAGGAGGAGGGGAAAGTAAAGAAAAAAAAGAGGGAAAAGTGAGGTAGAGAGGAGAGGTTTTGCAGGGCCAAGGGCGAGGGGGATGCATGTGGAGGTGTCAAGGGAGTAGGGCGAAGGGGGGGGGGGGGAATAAGAAAAATTAGGAAAGTCCCAAACTGTGATTAGTGATCTGGTTAATGTCACTAGAGGTGGGTATATTTGGGAACTAGGAAAAATGATAGGGGGAAAAAGGTTAGCAGATCTTATGATCAAAACTTTGTGTCTGTGTAATCTAGATCTGCAAATAAAGTTAATATACCAAGTACAAATTCAGGGGTAGTAGTCCCTGTACTCTCGCTTCTTAAAATTTAAATATCATGTATACATTTGTAAATTAGTGCAACTATGAAAGAAATCAATAACTTATTAATTGTTAAAACCTGTGCTACAAAATATTTTCTAAGTCAGGTTCTGCTAACTGCATCCTGGAAAAGTTTGCTTGTGCAAGCATTGGAGGTATGATCCCAATATATCAAGAGGAAATATAAACCTTTTTGTACACTATGGTCCATCTCTGGACTCAGGTAACAAATACAACTTTTAAAACAACAATGATCACACATAATTCTTAACGTAAAAAGAAAAAAATTTGCAATAGAATATCACAATTCGTCAAATGTTCATCCTGATTTAACATGAGTATGTTGATTTCTGTTTTAAAGATGGAGGGGTCTCAAGTCGTGTATCTGCATATTGTGTGTGTATTGTGTGTGTCAAGGTGTTGCTGTCTACTGAGTGGTGTTCTGTCTGTCTCTATCAGCAGTGTTTGGGTTGCTTAAAACTCTACACTCATATAACTTGTCAAATAATTGGTGATATGGTTCCTGTTGTTTATTTACATGGATCTGGTACCTCACTCACATTACTCTACTCTTTTGGTGTAGGTATAGCTAGGGGAATCTTGTGTTGTGAGATGTGAATGAGTTGTGGTGTCAACCATATCTTACGAGTGTTGCTTGTTTCTCATTGAACAGGTTAAACATAATAAAACGATGAACATCAACTTAGCTGTCAGGAGTCCATTGCTGGTACAGCATGGGTCTGGCGCTAGAGCAAGCAACTTTTCCCTATCTTCAGTAGTTCAGTAGCTCATATTATAGTGTTTAATTTTACTCGTTTGAGATCAGCCAGGTAAGTTTTCATGCAGGTTGGGGTCTGGTCCAGGCGCCGTGGGGAGATTGCCTGCTGCTGAAGCTGGAGGTCTGATCTTTGTTCCAAGGGTATGGTTGAAGGCGTGTAGGTCCGAAACTGAGCTGAAGGTCACTGTGGAGTTGTCTTTAAAGGGAATAATGCAGGTAGTAAACCCCCACCTGTAAGGGATATTTTGTTCCTTTAGAGCTGTAGTGACATAACGTAGGTCCCTACGTTTTTGAAGGGTGGAAGGACAAAGATCTGTGAATACTTGGATATCAGCACCTTCATATATCAAGTGGTTGCTTAGACCTGGTATGCCTAAGGAAATCTTCTATATCTTTAAATGATAATAGCTTCACAATAACGTCCCTAGGTGGGGCCCTGGCAGGGGGTTTTGGGTGTAAAGCTCGGTGAGCTCGCTCTATTTGGATATCAGCTGCCAATGGAGAATCCTTGATGGATTAAATTCTTGTAAATATTTGTGCAGTGTTGTGGGATTACACACTCTGGGATGCCGCATAGTTTTAGGTAATCATGCCTGCTCCTATTTTCAAGGTCTTCTATGCGTTCCATAAGACTCTGAACTGCTACTTCTTGGGACTGCATACAACTTGATTGGTGTGGTAAGTCTGAGCAGAAGCTCTCTTGCCTTTCCTCCATTAGGTTAATCCTTTGGTCAACAGCCACAATATCTTTTTTACGTTCTCCAGTCATATGTTTGATGTCGAGCATGGCATCTTTAATGTCCTCTTTAGAGGAAAAATGTTTTATGTCTTCTTTAGTGATGTACTTATTCTGAACTGGTTCAATATTGTGTATTTGTGCTGCCACTATTTGTCTGCAGGGGTCTTGCAGGTCCTTGTTGGGGCCGGGTGCCGGGTCAGCGGGGGTAATGACATTTTCCATGTTTAGTGACTGTGAGCCTTTGGACGGCCTTGTCACCCTTTTATTTGCCATCCCAGGGTGCACTTTTAAGGTATAATCAGAGGGCCCTCTGAGATATATTGTGTTATGATTCAGAGGTATGCTTGTGTTTGGTTTCACTATGAGGTTTAGGGTCTAGGCTAACGGGTATGATGCATGACCTTTTAAAACCCTGGTACTTTTAAAGTCCCTTTATGATGGCTTGGCCTGTTATTAGAAGGGTTATGTGGTGATTTTTTGGCAGCAGCCGTGAGGGCCCCTGTTAGTGGGCTGTATGGAGTGTCCAAAATTAACCCCTCAAATCTTGTTAAAGTGAAAAGAAGGGTACTTTTAGCAGTGAGTTAGGAGCTATATGTCCTTCTTTAACATTGGTGGTTAACCTGGAGTTTAATTGCCTGTTTTTTGAGTTTCGGCTTGTTGTCTGTTCCCCGGTGGATGGTGTAAGGACTATTCACTGCCCACCTTCAATTGGTCTACTGAAGTTTAAGGAGTCGTACTGATGTTAGGGCGTTGCTCTCACCAACAACTGGGTTGTTCCGGGCACCGGGCAGGAGCCTCAACTTTTATTATTCAGTGCGTCACTATTGTCGACTTTCAAGATGATGCAGAGTCTTTAGTAAGTCGGCACTGTGGTTTTCTCTTCCCAGTTGATTCCTGATAAATAGCAGCTTTGGATGCCTGGGGGTTGGTTGCTGTTGCGCGCCTTTTATTGCTACCAGGGGTCATGTTTTACAGCCTACTTCAGTCTTTGTTTCTCGGCTTCTGACTCACGGTTCAGCCGGCTCCACAAGCGGTGTCTCCTTGGGCATCAATAGGTGCGGATTAAGTTCTGTATACCAGCGATCACCTGCGACCTGGTCTCTTTCTTTTGGAATATGCGCCCGCCTTGAGTGATGTATTAGGCCTTGTTGCGCAGTTTCCGGTGCTCAGCTTTTTTGGCCACAAATGTGGCGTCCCTTATGATTTAGGGAGGTTAGTGGTTACCCCTACTCTTAGTGAGTATTAGCAGATGATTTTGCATGCGAGAGGTGCAATTAGTTGTGCTAATTTTGATGCAAGAGTACTTAGGGCTTAAGAGCTGGGTTAGTGTGCAGCCATCTACCAGCGTGGCTAGGCTCCGCCCTTTCAAGGTGGTTAGAATATTTTTGCATCAGCCAATCAGATTTTTTCTACCTTAATTCCGATTGGCTGATAGAATTCTATCAGCCAATCGGAATTGAAGGGACGCCATCTTGGATGACGTCCCTTAAAGGAACCTTCATTCGTCGTTAGTCCGTCAGTGAAGGAGGATGTTTCGCGTTGGCGGGATGAAGATGAATCCGGAAGAAAGAAGATAGAAGATGCCGCTTGGAAGAGGACATCGCCCGGATGGAAGACCTCTTCTTTGCCGCTTGGATCAAGACTTCTACCGGATGGAGGACATCTTCTTGCTCCGCTTGGATGAAGAATTCGGCTCTGCTGGGTGAAGATGACTCAAGGTAGGGAGATCTTCAGGGGGTTAGTGATAGGTTTTTTTAAGGGGGGTTTGGGTGGGTTAGAGTAGGGGTATGTGGGTGGTGGGTTGTAATGTTGGGGGGGTATTGTATTTTTATTTTCATGCAAAAGAGCTGATTACTTTGGGGCAAGGCCCCGCAAAAAGCCCTTTTAAGGGCTTGGTAAAAGAGCTGATTACTTTTGTATTTTAGAATAGGGTAGGGAATTTTTTATTTTGGGGGATTTGTATTTTATTAGGGGGCTTAGATTAGGTGTAATTATTTTAAACTGCTTGTAATTCTTTTTTATTTTTTGTAATTTAGTGTTTGGTATTTTGTATTATAGAATAGTTTATTTTACTGTATTTTATTTTAGCTAATTGTATGTAATTTATTTAATTAATTTAATGATAGTGTATTTGTAACTTAGGTTAGGATTTATTTTACAGGTAATTTTGTATTTATTTTAACTAGGTAGCTGTTAAATAGTTATTAACTATTTAATAGCTATTGTACCTAGTTAAAATAAATACACAGTTGCCTGTAAAATAAATATAAATCCTAAGGCCTAGATTTAGAGTTTGGCGGTAGCCGTGAAAACCAGCGTTAGAGGCTCCTAACGCTGGTTTTAGGCTACCGCCGGTATTTGGAGTCATTCAAAAAAGGGTCTAACCCTCACTTTTCAGCCGCGACTTTTCCATACCGCAGATCCCCTTACGTCAATTGCGTATCCTATCTTTTCAATGGGATCTTTCTAACTCCGGTATTTAGAGTCGTGGCTGAAGTGAGCGTTAGAAATCTAACGACAAAACTCCAGCCGCAGAAAAAAGTCAGTAGTTAAGAGCTTTCTGGGCTAACGCCGGTTTATAAAGCTCTTAACTACTGTGCTCTAAAGTACACTAACACCCATAAACTACCTATGCACCCCTAAACCGAGGCCCCCCCCACATCGCCGACACTCGATTAAATTTTTTAACCCCTAATCTGCCGACCGCCACCTACGTTATACTTATGTACCCCTAATCTGCTGCCCCTAACACCGCCGACCCCTATATTATATTTATTAACCCCTAATTTGCCCCCCACAACGTCGACGCCAGCTACCTACACTTATTAACCCCTAATCTGCCATCCGCACGCCGCCGCCAGCTACATTATAGCTATATACCCCTAATCTGCTGCCCCTAACACCGCCGACCACTATATTATATTTATTAACCCCTAACCTGCCCCCCACAACGTCGCAGCCAGCTACCTACAATAATTAACCCCTAATCTGCCGACCGCAAAGAGCCGCCACCTACATTATAGCTATGTACCCCTAATCTGCTGCCCCTAACACCACCGACCCCTATATTATATTTATTAACCCCTAATCTGCCCCCCTCAACGTCGCCTCCACCTGCCTACACTTATTAACCCCTAATCTGCTGAGCGGACCGCACCGCTACTATAATAAAGTTATTAACCCCTAATCCGCCTCACTAACCCTATAATAAATAGTATTAACCCCTAATCTGCCCTCCCTAACATCGCCGACACCTAACTTCAATTATTAACCCCTAATCTGCTGACTGGAGCTCACCGCTATTCTAATAAATGTATTAACCCCTAAAGCTAAGTCTAACCCTAACACTAACACCCCCCTAAATTAAATATAATTTTAATCTAACGAAATTAATTAACTCTTATTAAATAAATTATTACTATTTAAAGCTAAATACTTACCTGTAAAATAAATCCTAATATAGCTACAATATAAATTATAATTATATTATAGCTATTTTAGGATTAATATTTATTTTACAGGTAACTTTGTATTTATTTTAACCAGGTACAATAGCTATTAAATAGTTAAGAACTATTTAATAGCTAAAATAGTTAAAATAATTACAAATTTACCTGTAAAATAAATCCTAACCTAAGTTACAATTAAACCTAACAATACACTATCAATAAATTAATTAAATAAAATACCTATAATTATCTACAATTAAACCTAACACTACACTATCAATAAATAAATTAAATACAATTCCTACAAATAAATACAATGAAATAAACTAACTAAAGTACAAAAAATAAAAAAGAACTAAGTTACAAAAAGTAAAAAAATATTTACAAACATTAGAAATATATTACAACAATTTTAAACTAATTACACCTACTCTAAGCCCCCTAATAAAATAACAAAGCCCCCCAAAATAAAAAAAATGCCCTACCCTATTCTAAATTACTAAAGTTCAAAGATCTTTTACCTTACCAGCCCTGAACAGGGCCCTTTGCGGGGCATGCCCCAAGAAGTTCAGCTCTTTTATCTGTAAAAAAAAACATACAATACCCCCCCCAACATTACAACCCACCACCCACATACCCCTAATCTAACCCAAACCCCCCTTAAATAAACCTAACACTAAGCCCCTGAAGATCTCCCTACCTTGAGTCGTCTTTTTTGTAACTTAGTTCTTTTTTATTTTTTGTACTTTAGTTAGTTTATTTCATTGTATTTATTTGTAGGAATTGTATTTAATTTATTTATTGATAGTGTAGTGTTAGGTTTAATTGTAGATAATTATAGGTATTTTATTTAATTTATTTATTGATAGTGTAGTGTTAGGTTTAATTGTAACTTAGGTTAGGATTTATTTTACAGGTAAATTTGTAATTATTTTAACTATTTTAGCTATTAAATAGTTCTTAACTATTTAATAGCTATTGTACCTGGTTAAAATAAATACAAAGTTACCTGTAAAATAAATATAAATCCTAAAATAGCTATAATATAATTATAATTTATATTGTAGCTATATTAGGATTTATTTTACAGGTAAGTATTTAGCTTTAAATAGGAATAATTTATTTAATAAGAGTTAAATAATTTCGTTAGATTAAAATTATATTTAATTTAGGGGGGTGTTAGGGTTAGACTTAGCTTTAGGGGTTAATACATTTATTAGAATAGCAGTGAGCTCCAGTCGGCAGATTAGGGGTTAATAATTGAAGTTAGGTGTCGGCGATGTTAGGGAGGGCAGATTAGGGGTTAATACTATTTATTATAGGGTTAGTGAGGCGGATTAGGGGTTAATAACTTTATAATAATAGCGGTGCGATCCGGTCGGCAGATTAGGGGTTAATAAGTGTAGGCAGGTGGAGGCGACGTTGTGGGGGGCAGATTAGGGGTTAATAAATATAATATAGGGGTCGGCGGTGTTAGGGGCAGCAGATTAGGGGTACATAGGGATAATGTAAGTAGCGGCGGTTTACGGAGCGGCAGATTAGGGGTTAAAAATAATATACAGGGGTCAGCGATAGCGGGGGCGGCAGAATATGGGTTAATAAGTGTAAGGTTAGGGGTGTTTAGACTCGGGGTACATGTTAGAGTGTTAGGTGCAGACGTAGGAAGTGTTTCCCCATAGGAAACAATGGGGCTGCGTTAGGAGCTGAACGCGGCTTTTTTGCAGGTGTTAGGTTTTTTTTAAGCTCAAACAGCCCCATTGTTTCCTATGGGGGAATCGTGCACGAGCACGTTTTTGAGGCTGGCCGCGTCCGTAAGCAACTCTGGTATCGAGAGTTGAAGTTGCGTTAAATATGCTCTACGCTCCTTTTTTGGAGCCTAACGCAGCCATTCTGTGGACTCTCAATACCAGAGTTATTTTAAAGGTGCGGCCAGAAAAAAACCAGCGTTAGCTACGCGGGTCGTTACCGACAAAACTCTAAATCTAGCCGTAAAATTACTACAATGTAATTAATAATTATATTGTAGCTATATTAGGGTTTATTTGATAGGTAAGTAATTAGTTTTAAATAGGAATAATTTAGTTAATTATAGGAATATTATTTTGTTTACTATAAATTATTTTTATGTTAGGGGGTTTGTTGGGGTTAGGGTTAGAGTTAGGTTTAGGGGTTAATAACTTTATTATAGTAGTGGCGACGGTGTGGGCGGGAGATTAGGGGTTAATAATTGTAGGTAGGTGGCGGCGATGTTAGGGAGGGCAGATTAGGGGTTAATACTATTTATTCTTGTGTTTGCAAGGCGGGAGTGTGGCAGTTTAGGGGTTAATACATTTATTATATTGGCGGCGAGGTCCGGTCAGCAGATTAGGGGTTAATAAGTGTAGTTAGGTAGCGGCGACGTGGGGGGGGGGGCAGATTAGGGGTTAATAAATATAATATAGGGGTCGGCGATGTTAGGGGCAACAGATTAGGGGTTCATAGGGAAAATGTAGGTGGCGGTGGTGTCCGGTCAGCAGATTAGGGGTTAAAAATTTTTATTAGAGTGGCGGCGATGTGGGGGGGGCCTCGGTTTAGGGGTACATAGGTAGTTTATGGGTGTTAGTGTACTTTAGAGCACAGTAGTTAAGAGCTTTATATTCCGGCGTTAGCCCATAAAGCTCTTAACTACTGACTTTTTTTGGCGTTAGGAGTCTTGTCAGTAGAGGGTCTACCGCTCACTTCTCCCAAGACTCCAAATAACAGCGTTAGGCAGATCCCATTGAAAAGATACAATACGCAATTGGCGTAAGGGGATCTGCAGTAGCCTGGAATCGCGGTAGGGAAGTGAGCGTTAGACCCTTTCCTGGCTGACTCTAAATACCAGCAGGCGGCCAAAAGCAGCGTTAGGACCCTTTAACGCTGCTTTTGACGGCTAACGCAGAACTCTAAATCTAGCCGATAGTTTTGTTATCTCTTACTTTCAGTAGTGGTTCTGACTCTGAAGTGGTTATAGTACAAATAATTTATGCCAAACAAGGGCCAGGGGTCAGAAGGCTTCTGATACAGAGGATAGTGATGGGGATGATGTTGGTGATAATGAAACAAATGGTGTAAAATTGGTTCCTCTAGCTTCACATTTAAAAAGAAAAATAGTACAGAAAGCTCAGAAAGGAAAGTCCCTTGACTTTTTTAGTATAATTAGGGAAGCCTTTGCCACTAAGACCAGGGGAGAAGGCAATGAAATTAAGAAAAAGGTCTCCTTTGCAGACTGCGTTAAGGGGTTTGCAGTATTGCAAATGAAAGGTATGATGCAGTATTTGCATTTAATTGCAGATTGTTTTACAATCTATTTGGGTTCTCCTGGAAGGAGTATGAAGAGTTCAGGAGGGGTGGTGTGGCCACAGGGGGAAAGGGCAGAAAGGATTTTGGGGTAAAAATCATTGACATATGGTCTTGCCTAGTTAGATTAGCAGAAGAACAAGGATCCAGGAATACTTTTATTCTTAAAGGGAATTGATTTGAAGCAAAGGAACGTTGCCCATTTAATGATAAGGGGTTGTCTTGTAATTATAAACATATTTGTAAACACTGTGCAGGTAATCACATCATCCTAGTAAGAAAAGAAGGGAGCAGGGATAATTCATTTTGGGGGTAAGGCAGATTTCAAGGGGGTGGAAATGGGGTTAGCCGGAACCCCATTGAAGGTAAATAAGATAGTAGAGGTATTGGTATTGGAAGAATACCATAATGTAAAAGACAGGGAGATATTAAAGGAAGGTTTGAAATTTGGTTTTAAGATCCCTATTCAGGTAGAGGTATATGTGTCAAAAAAGGCAAAACAAATTAAATCTGTGTATGAATTCCCATAGGTTTTGAGAGAAAAATTAAAAAAGGAGATTGAGTTAGGAAGGATTGCAGGCCCCTTCAAGGAGAAACCATTGCAAAGTCTGGTAGTGTCACCATTGGGGGTCGTTCCCAAAAAAGAAGTTCATTAGTTTAGGATGATCCAACACGTCTTATCCAAGAGGAGCGATCAATAGGGAGGATGCATCAGTAGCTTACCAGTTTTCTGACCAGGCAGTTAATTTGGTTAAGTCTGCGGGTTTGGTGCCTGATTTAGCTAAAGCTGATATAGAATCTGCCTTCAGGCTATTACCGCTGCATCCAGAAAGTTTTAGATTGATGGAATGTAAGTTTGAAGGCAGTTTCTACAGTAACAAGTGTCTGCCCATGGGGTGCGCATTTTCATGCGCATATTTTGAGATGTTCAGTTTCTTTTTGCATTAGTTAGTAAAGGAAAGAACAGGTAGCGGATCAATAATATATTACTTCGATGATTTTATGATTGTTGGTAGATGTAAAACATGTGAATGTGATAGAATTTTAAGTAAACTATTGAGAATATTTGAAGAATTGGGGGTCCCTGTAGCACAGGAGAAATCAGAAGGCCCTTGTACTAGCCTGATTCATTGAATAAACAATGTAGATTGTCAAAGTATAAGTAAGATAAGATGAGAACAGCTATAAAACAAATGATGGTAAGAAGAAAGTTAGTTTTAGGGAGATACAAAAAGTGTTAGGCCTGCTAAATTTTTAAAAAGAGATTGGAAATCAGTACAAGGGGTGCGGTGTTGCCCAATCATAAAATTAGATTGAATAGACAGTTAAAAGGGGATTGTTTCTTACAGAATTTTAATGGGATAAGGATTTGGGAAGATAAAGTTTTGGTGGATTAGATACAATTGTATACAGACACTGTGGGATGAGCAGGTATTGGAGCCTTTTTGAGTTGCAAATGGTGTGCAGGAAAATGGCCTCAATTATGGGAGGATAAAGGTTGGAATAAGAATCTAGTTCTTTTGGAATTGTTCCCAATTGTTACTGCAGTAGAGCTGTGAGGTAGGGATTTAGCAAATAAAATAATTTTGTTCTGGAGTAGTAGATGTATTGGAGTAGTGGATGTATTGAACAATTTATCAGCATCCTCTCCCCAAGGCATTGCACATACAGCATTTAGTTCTAAAATCTTTGGAGTATAATATAAGTTTTAGGGCTAAGCATATTCCAGGTGCCAAAAATGTTATTGCTGATTCCTTGTCTAGATTTAAATGGGATGTGTTCAGAAAACTAGCACCTAATGCAGAACAGAAAGGTGACAAATGCCCCATTTATCTTTGACAGATTGGGAGCAATTAGAGACCATCAAGAGTTTGGTAAAAGAAAGGTCAGTGGCTCCGCGGACATGGACAGCTTATAGTAAGCATTGGAAGGATTGAATGAAATTTATAGAGAATAAAGAAGAAAATAAAGATAAGCTATTTTAGATTATTTGGTAAGACTGAAGCAGTTAGGAGTTAAGTAAGGGAAGCTAGGTGCTAGGTAACATATTGGCTGGTATTTCATATTTTGCTCAGCTATTAGAAGAGAAGGATGTCACAAAAAGAGTTATAGTTAAGAAAGTGGTTAGAGGTTAGTCAGTGGGGGTGGAGAGAAAAGTAAAGATGAAAGAGAGCCCATTACGCCGGAGAGATGGCGTGTGTTGATAGGTTCATTAAGGCATGTATGTGTGGATGTTTTTGAGGTAAACTTATTTTCAGCTGCTTTTGTGTTGGATTTTTCAGTGGCTTTGCACATAAGAGAGTATGTGGCTCCAAGTAAAACATCATTGAGATTAGGAGATGTCAGGTGGTCTGACAAAGCAGTGCTGGTATTTATTAGTGAATCTAAGATGGATAGGGAAGGAAGAGGGTCATGGATAGCAGCTAAAGCGACAGGAGATTAAATATGTCCAGTGGCATGTGTGAGCAGCTTCTTGGAGGCGGGCCCCGCAGAGGGTAGTATATTTTACAGACATAAGGATGGGGGTCTTTTGACAACATTTGTTTAAAAAGGTATTTCAGCTAGCAGTATCAAAACTAGGTTGGAAAGTCAATTATTAAGCTCCACACTCCTTTAGGAACGGAGCAGCCACAAAAGCAGCCTCAATAGGAGCGCCCACAGAGCAGATAAATAAGCTGGGCAGGTGGAAATCTAACGCCTTCAAAAAATATATTAGATAATTGTAAAGAAAAAAAGGGGTGTTTCTATACGTGTTGTTATATGGTACTGTTCAGTTATGGTGTGACGTTAACGTGTGAATTGTTTTGTTACAGAAAGAGCTTTAAGAGTTTGGATATTAGGACACTCCTATGTGCATTGGGTTGCAATAAATGCTGCCAAGGCCAAGCAGGTAGTGAATTTGGGATTCTTCTATAAATTAGTAGTAATTAGATGTATAGGACAGAGAGGGATGAAGTGGAGGCAGTTGCTATGACTAGCACAATTGTAAAGGAGAAAATGGGGGAAGCCAGATGTATTGATTATTCATTTAGGAGGGAACGACATAGGTTCAAGTACCTTTAATCGAGTTGCAAGATCAAGTAAGGGAGACATTGAAATGGTTTAAAGTGACATGGCCAGAAACTAAATTAGTATGGTCAAACATCATCTCTTGTATGTATTGTAGTCACCCAAAAAAGGAGGTTATAAATGCAGGAAAAAGGTGAACCAGGCAGGAAGGAAATGGATAGAAGAGATTGGAGGCAAGGTGCTGGAGCATTCTTTAATTGGCTGATGGAGTGCATTTGACAAGCCAAGACAAATACATATTCACAGAGGATATCCGGACTATGATACAGTCTTATGGTGGAGGTAAGATACAGTCTTTTGGTGGTGGAAAATGTGGCGGTCTGGCATGTGGGTACGGCTGTAATGGGGGGGTGTATGTAGGGTACAGAGACAGAGTGGTGGTCTGTCGGTCACACTTATATGCCCTCCTAGTCTGCAGACCTTTCAGCCTGTTATTTGCAAAGTAACACCCCTGAGTTGCATGCGGTCATGCTTCTTGGTTACGTGGGGCCGCCTATTTTCTTTAAATGCTTGTGCATTAAATTGTGATACAATTCTAATTTGATTATGATTTGGATATGTTATCTGACAGTTATGAGGATAGCTCAAAATATTAAAATCAATAAATATGTGACCTTTTCTAAAGCCAAAAATGTGTCTGTCAAATCTATTGCACTGGGGTAAAAGGAATTAAGGTTATGTTGGGGAATTTGTTTATTGGGTATTACTGGGGAAGGAAGTTAAAGTTTAAAGTCCTTAGTGAACATAAAAAGGCAAGGCTGCGGCTTTTCCGGGGAAGAAAACGGTAACATTTTTGAATTGTATATACTACAATTTGCATCTTTAAACTTTTGAGTTTTGAAGGAATTAACTGTGAACATTGCTGTTCTTATTAAGAACCTGTAAACTAGTTTTGGATATATTAATGGACTTTTTATGAACTCAGATCTGGAGTTTATGAATCCATTAACTTCTGAGGTTTTAGCTTTTTATTTAACCACTGGTGGTCTATTTATGTGATATAGTTCTGTGATTCATTTATTTTTTACAAAAACTACTAATAAAAGCTGCTTCTCTCGAGCACACTCTCTTGGTTGATTAGCTTGAGATATAGAGGATTTTTTTGAGGAATCTTCTAAGGGAGTTTTTTGAATTACACGGTTTAAAAGGGTTAATATACCAGTATATTTCTAATTGTGCAGTAATATTTATATGTTTGTGTGTGTCACACAGTTGTTTACTACCTTTATAACATTTTGAGGTTTCACTAATGTCAAGATTAAAGGGATAGTAAACACCAAAAATGTTATTGTTCAAAAAAATAGATAATATGTTTATTTACCATTCCCAAGTTTTGCATAACCAACACTGTTATAGAAATATACTTTTGACCTCTGTAATTACTTTGTATCTAAGCCTCTGCAGTCTGCCTCCTTGGGGACGATTTATCAGCCAATCAGATTGAGCTTGCATTCTATTGGCTGTTCCGATCAGCAAATAGAATGCGAGCTCAATCTGATTGGCTGATTGGATCAGCCAATCGGATTGAACTTGATTTTGATTGGCTGATTCCATCAGCCAATCAGAATTTTCCTACCTTAATTCCGATTGGCTGATAGAATCCTATCAGCCAATCGGAATTCGAGGGACGCCATCTTGGATGACATCATTTAAAGGAACCGTCATTCGGCGAGTAGGCGTCGGTTGAAGAGGTTGGATCCGCGTCGGTTGGAAAGAAGATGACTCCGCTCTGTTCCGCTCCGCTCCAGAAGAAAGAAGATTGAAGATGCGGCTTGATAGAAGACTTCATCCGGATGATGGACTTCCGACTTCAGCCCGATGATGGAGTTCTTCCGCCGCCGCTTGGATCCAGACTTCAGCCCGAGGATGGACGTCACTCTTCAGCCCCCCGCTTGGGCTTGGATCAAGACATCGGAGGCTCTTCTGGACAGATCGGGACCCGGTGAGGTGAAGACAAGGTAGGGAGATCTTCAGGGGCTTAGTGTTTATTTAAGGGGGGTTTGGGTTAGATTAGGGGTATGTGGGTGGTGGGTTGTAATGTTGGGGGGGGTATTGTATGTGTTTTTTTTGTAACTTAGTTCTTTTTTATTTTTTGTACTTTAGTTAGTTTATTTAATTGTAGTTATTTGTAGGTATTGTATTTAAATAATTTATTGATAGTGTAGTGTTAGGTTTAATTGTAACTTAGGTTAGGATTTATTTTACAGGTCATTTTGTAATTATTTAAACTAGGTAACTATTAAATAGTTAGTAACTATTTAATAGCTATTGTACCTGGTTAATATAATTACAAAGTTGCCTGTAAAATAAATATTAATCCTAAAATAGCTACAATATAATTATAATTTATATTGTAGCTATATTAGGGTTTATTTTACAGGTAAGTATTTAGCTTTAAATAGGAATAAGTTATTTAATAATAGTTAATTTATTTTGTTAGATAAAAATTATATTTAACTTAGGGGGGGTGTTAGGGTTAGAATTAGCTTTAGGGGTTAATACATTTATTAGAATAGCGGTGAGCTCCAGTCGGCAGATTAGGGGTTAATGTTTGAAGTTAGGTGTCGGCGATGTTCGGGAGGGCAGATTAGGGGTTAATACTATTTATTATAGGGTTATTGAGGCGGGAGTGAGGCGGATTAGGGGTTAATAACTTTATTATAATAGCGGCGCGGTCCGGTCAGCAGATTAGGGGTTAATAAGTGTACGCAGGTGGAGGCGACGTTGTGGGGGGCAGATTAGGGGTTAATTAATATAATATAGGGGTCGGCGGTGTTAGGGGCAGCAGATTAGGGGTACATAGGGATAATGTAAGTAGCGGCGGTTTACGGAGAGGCAGATTAGGGGTTAAAAAAAATATGCAGGTGTCAGGGGTTAATAAGTGTAAGGTTAGTGGTGTTTAGACTCGGGGTAAATGTTAGGGTGTTAGGTGCAGACGTAGGAAGTGTTTCCCCATAGAAAACAATGGGGCTGCGTTAGGAGCTGAACGCGGCTTTTTTGCAGGTGTTAGGTTTTTTTTCAGCTCAAACAGCCCCATTGTTTTCTATGGGGGAATCGTGCACGAGCACGTTTTTGAAGCTGGCCGCGTCCGTAAGCACTGCTGGTATCGAGAGTTGCAGTGGCATTAAATTATGCTCTACGCTCCCTTTTTGGAGCCTAACGTACTGAAAACCCAGCCATTCTGTGAACTCTAAATACCAGCGGTATTTAAAAGATGCGGCCAGAAAAAAGCACGCGTAGCTAACGTACCCCTTTGGCCGCAAAACTCTAAATCTAGGCGTAAGGTTTTTATAGATTGATCATTTTATGATTTTTTTTCTAAAGGATTGTGATGGACCCAATTATTTTATGTTATTTTTGTACAAAAAAAATAGTTTAAATTACACTCAGTTACTGCGAGAAGCCTAGAGCCTACTTCACAGCCAGCACTGATGTGCTAAAAAAGTGTGCTTGTTATAGTTTAAAAGTAGTTGTAGCTGTAATATCTTTGCTAGTAAAACATGACAGTTATTTGGCTTGGATGGGTAATACTATGCTTCCCTGTGACAGTACAAAGAAAAGGTCTGAAGGTGCAGGAGAAACAGCATCCACTTCAAAAAATGCATCCTCCCCTTATTGCCATCAGCCTCTCGTTGTAGTAGCACAGTGCAAAGTCAGATACAGCCCAGAAGCAGGAATATGCAGATATGCAGCTCAACTCTAAAGAGGAGGTTTCCTCATAAGGCAAAAAAAATAGGAAAAAGGACGATGCTATCTTAAAATCATATCAACACATTAACATTTTGTCAGAAATAAATAATTAAAAGAAGAAGCAAATGAAGCAGCTGCCAGTGAATCCAACAGCAGAAGACATAGCCCCCTCTTATTCACTGGTGTTACTCACAAGAGTCAGGTAATTGCTGTGACTGATTTTGAAGAATCTTCTTCAGCTCTTCAAATGGCTGTTCCTATTTTTCAGTATCTTCAGATCTTCAAACAGCTGATTTTGGACAGCTTTATCCAATTACAGTGCATAAAGAGAAGTAATGGTCTAGTGGAGGTTTTGATTAATGTTGGTGTTTTCAAATTGTTGTTCCTATTTTTGGGGTATTTTTTAGTAGAAGTGCTACTGAGGGGGTATTCATGGATCAGAAACTATGCTGACGTTAAGGATCAGTAGCATACCTTAGATAATATATTAGCAACCCTTAAAAAACTGTTAACAGAATGTATTAAAGAGCAGGTGAAAATGCATGGGGACATGGCTTTTCTGGAGTCTGACAGGGTGAAGAACCAAGTAAAATACCTTAGTTAAAGGAATCTGCACAATCGTACAGCTAGATTTAGAGTTTTGTCGGTAACGACCCGCGTAGCTAACGCTGCCTTTTTTTTGGCCGCACCATAAAATTAACTCTGGTATTGAGAGTCCAAAAAAAGGCTGCGTTAGGCTCCAAAAAAGGAGCGTAGAGCATTTTTAACGCAACTTTAACTCTCGATACCAGAGTTGCTTACGCAAGCGGCCAGCCTCAAAAACGTGCTCGTGCACGATTTCCCCATAGGAAACAATGGGGCTGTTTGAGGTGAAAAAAAACCTAACACCTGCAAAAAAGCCGCGTTCAGCTCCTAACGCGGCCCCATTGTTTCCTATGGGGAAACACTTCCTACGTCTGCACCTAACACTCTAACATGTACCCCGAGTCTAAACATCCCTAACCTTACACTTATTAACCCCTAATCTGCCGCCCCCGCTATCGCTGACCCCTGCATATTATTATTAACCCCTAATCTGCCGCTCCGTAAACCGCCGCTACTTACATTATCCCTATGTACCCCTAATCTGCTGCCCTAACATCGCCGACCCCTATATTATATTTATTAACCCCTAATGTGCCCCCCACAACGTCGCCGCTACCTACCTACACTTATTAACCCCTAATCTGCCGAGCGGACCGCACCGCTATTATAATAAAGTTCTTAACCCCTAATCCGCCTCACTAACCCTATAATAAATAGTATTAACCCCTAATCTGCCCTCCCTAACATCGCCGACACCTAACTTCAAACATTAACCCCTAATCTGCCGACCGGAGCTCACAGCTACTATAATAAATGGATTAACCCCTAAAGCTAAGTCTAACCCTAACACTAACACCCCCCTAAGTTAAATATAATTTAAATCTAACGAAATTAATTAACTATTATTAAATAAATTATTCCTATTTAAAGATAAATACTTACCTGTACAATAAATCCTATTATAGCTACAATATAAATTATAATTACATTGTAGCTATTTTAGGATTAATATTTATTTTACAGGCAACTTTGTAATTATTTTAACCAGGTACAATAGCTATTAAATAGTTACCTAGTTAAAATAATTACAAAATGACCTGTAAAATAAATCCTAACCTAAGTTACATTTAAACCTAACACTATACTATCATTAAATTAATTAAATTAAATACCTACAATTACCTACAATTAAACCTAACACTACACTATCAATACATTAATTAAATACAATATCTACAAATAAATACAATGAAATAAACTAACTAAAGTACAAAAAATAAAAAAGAACTAAGTTACAAAAAATAAAAAAATATTTACAAACATTAGAAAAATATTACAACAATTTTAAACTAATTACACCTACTCTAAGCCCCCTAATAAAATAACAAAGACCCCCAAAATAAAAAAATGCCCTACCCTATTCTAAATTAAAAAAGTTCAAAGCTCTTTTACCTTACCAGCCCTGAACAGGGCCCTTTGCGGGGCATGCCCCAAGAATTTCAGCTCTTTTGCCTGTAAAAAGAAACATACAATACCCCCCCCCCCAACATTACAACCCACCACCCACATACCCCTAATCTAACCCAAACCCCCCTTAAATAAACCTAACACTAAGCCCCTGAAGATCTTCCTACCTTGTCTTCACCATCCAGGTTCACCGATCCGTCCTGAAGAGCTCCTCCGATGTCCTGATCCAAGCCCAAGCGGGGGGCTGAAGAGGTCCATGATCCGGTCGAAGTCTTCATCCAAGCGGGGCAGAAGAGGATCTTCCATCCGATTAAAGTCTTCATTCAGGCGGCATCTTCTATGGTCTTCCATCCGGAGCGAAGCGGCAGCATCCTGAAGACCTCCAGCGCGGAACATCCATCCAGCCCGACGACTGAACGACGAATGACGGTTCCTTTAAATGACGTCATCCAAGATGGCGTCCCTCGAATTCCAATTGGCTGATAGGATTCTATCAGCCAATCGGAATTAAGGTAGGAATATTCTGATTGGCTGATGGAATCAGCCAATCAGAATTAAGTTTAATCCGATTGGCTGATACGATCAGCCAATCAGATTGATCTCGCATTCTATTGGCTGATCGGAACAGCCAATAGAATGCGAGCTCAATCTGATTGGCTGATCGAATCAGCCAATCGGATTGAACTTGATTCTGATTGGCTGATTCCATCAGCCAATCAGAATATTCCTACCTTAATTCCGATTGGCTGATAGAATCCTATCAGCCAATCGGAATTCGAGGGACGCCATCTTGGATGACGTCATTTAAAGGAACCGTCATTCGTCGTTCAGTCGTCGGGCCGGATGGATGTTCCGCGCTGGAGGTCTTCAGGATGCTGCCGCTTCGCTCCGGATGGAAGACCATAGAAGATGCCGCCTGAATGAAGACTTCAATCGGATGGAAGATCCTCTTCTGCCCCGCTTGGATGAAGACTTCGACCGGATCATGGACCTCTTCAGCCCCCCGCTTGGGCTTGGATCAGGACATCGGAGGAGATCTTCAGGACGGATCGGTGAACCTGGATGGTGAAGACAAGGTAGGAAGATCTTCAGGGGCTTAGTGTTAGGTTTATTTAAGGGGGGTTTGGGTTAGATTAGGGGTATGTGGGTGGTGGGTTGTAATGTTGGGGGGGGGGTATTGTATGTTTCTTTTTACAGGCAAAAGAGCTGAAATTCTTGGGGCATGCCCCGCAAAGGGCCCTGTTCAGGGCTGGTAAGGTAAAAGAGCTTTTAACTTTTTTAATTTAGAATAGGGTAGGGCATTTTTTATTTTGGGGGGCTTTGTTATTTTATTAGGGGGCTTAGAGTAGGTGTAATTAGTTTAAAATTGTTGTAATATTTTTCTAATGTTTGTAAATATTTTTTTATTTTTTGTAACTTAGTTCTTTTTTATTTTTTGTACTTTAGTTAGTTTATTTCATTGTATTTATTTGTAGATATTGTATTTAATTAATGTATTGATAGTGTAGTGTTAGGTTTAATTGTAGGTAATTGTAGGTATTTAATTTAATTAATTTAATGATAGTATAGTGTTAGGTTTAATTGTAACTTAGGTTAGGATTTATTTTACAGGTCATTTTGTAATTATTTTAACTAGGTAACTATTTAATAGCTATTGTACCTGGTTAAAATAATTACAAAGTTGCCTGTAAAATAAATATTAATCCTAAAATAGCTACAATGTAATTATAATTTATATTGTAGCTATAATAGGATTTATTGTACAGGTAAGTATTTATCTTTAAATAGGAATCATTTATTTAATAATAGTTAATTAATTTTGTTAGATTTAAATTATATTTAACTTAGGGGGGTGTTAGTGTTAGGGTTAGACTTAGCTTTAGGGGTTAATCCATTTATTAGAATAGCGGTGAGCTCCGGTCGGCAGATTAGGGGTTAATAATTGAAGTTAGGTGTCGGCGATGTTAGGAAGGGCAGATTAGGGGTTAATACTATTTATTATAGGGTTAGTGAGGCGGATTAGAGGTTAATAACTTTATTATAATAGCGGTGCGGTCCGCTCGGCAGATTAGGGGTTAATAAGTGTAGGCAGGTGGAGGCGACGTTGAGGGGGGCAGATTAGGGGTTAATAAATATAATATAGGGGTCGGCGGTGTTAGGGGCAGCAGATTAGGGGTACATAGCTATAATGTAGGTGGCGGCGCTTTGCGGTCGGCAGATTAGGGGTTAATTATTGTAAGTAGCTGGCGGCGACGTTGTGGGGGGCAGGTTAGGGGTTAATAAATATAATATAGGGGTCGGCGGTGTTAGGGGCAGCAGATTAGGGGTACATAAGGATAACGTAGGTGGCGGTCGGCAGATTAGGGGTTAAAAAAAAAAAATCGAGTGGCGGCGATGTGGGGGGACCTCAGTTTAGGGGTACATAGGTAGTTTATGGGTGTTAGTGTACTTTAGGGTACAGTAGTTAAGAGCTTTATGAACCGGCGTTAGCCCAGAAAGCTCTTAACTCCTGCTTTTTTTCTGCGGCTGGAGTTTTGTCGTTAGAGCTCTAACGCTCACTTCAGCAACGACTCTAAATACCGGAGTTAGGAAGATCCCATTGAAAAGATAGGATACGCAATTTACGTAAGGGGATCTGCGGTATGGAAAAGTCGCGGCTGAAAAGTGAGCGTTAGACCCCTTTTTCAGTTACTCCAAATACCGGCGGTAGCCTAAAACCAGCGTTAGGAGCCTCTAACGCTGGTTTTCACGGCTACCGCCAAACTCTAAATCTAGCTGTAAGTAAATAAATACAATATGACTTGAACATGGTTCCCTAATCATTTTATGCAAGTGGGTCTTGGAAGGCAATTTATCTACTACTTCCCACGGGAATAGGGCCCTCAATCCTCCCTGTATTTGTCTGTAAAAACATAATTTATGCTTACCTGATAAATTTATTTCTCTTGTAGTGTATCCAGTCCACGGATCATCCATTACTTATGGGATATTAACTCCTCCCCAACAGGAAGTGCAAGAGGATTCACCCAGCAGAGCTGCTATATAGCTCCTCCCCTAACTGCCATTACCAGTCATTCGACCAAAAACATGCAGAGAAAGGAAAACCATAGGGTGCAGTGGTGACTGTAGTTTAATGGAAAAATTACCTGCCTTAAAGTGACAGGGCGGGCCGTGGACTGGATACACTACAAGAGAAATAAATTTATCAGGTAAGCATAAATTATGTTTTCTCTTGTTAAGTGTATCCAGTCCACGGATCATCCATTACTTATGGGATACCAATACCAAAGCTAAAGTACACGGATGACGGGAGGGACAGGCAGGCTCTTTATACGGAAGGAACCACTGCCTGAAGAACCTTTCTCCCAAAAAACAGCCTCCGAAGAAGCAAAAGTGTCAAATTTGTAAAATTTGGAAAAAGTATGAAGAGAAGACCAAGTTGCAGCCTTGCAAATCTGTTCAACAGAAGCCTCATTCTTAAAGGCCCAAGTGGAAGCCACAGCTCTAGTAGAATGTGCTGTAATTCTTTCAGGAGGCTGCTGTCCAGCAGTCTCATAGGCTAACCGTATTATGCTACGAAGCCAAAAGGAGAGAGAGGTAGCCGAAGCTTTTTGACCTCTCCTCTGACCAGAATAAACGACAAACAGGGAAGACGTTTGTCGAAAATCCTTAGTTGCCTGTAGATAAAATTTCAGGGCACGGACTACATCTAGATTGTGTAGCAGACGTTCCTTTTTCGAAGAAGGATTAGGACACAAAGATGGAACCACAATCTCTTGATTGATATTCCTGTTAGTGACCACCTTAGGTAGGAACCCAGGTTTAGTACGCAGAACTACCTTGTCTGAATGAAAAATCAGATAAGGAGAATCACAATGTAAGGCAGATAACTCAGAGACTCTTTGAGCCGAGGAAATCGCCATTAAAAACAGAACTTTCCAAGATAACAACTTGATATCAATGGAATGAAGGGGTTCAAACGGAACCCCCTGTAAAACATTAAGAACTAAGTTCAAACTCCATGGTGGAGCAACAGTTTTAAACACAGGCTTGATCCTAGCTAAAGCCTGACAAAAAGCTTGAACGTCCGGAACTTCTGACAGACGTTTGTGTAAAAGAATGGACAGAGCTGAAATCTGTCCCTTTAAGGAACTAGCGGATAAACCCTTTTCTAAACCTTCTTGTAGAAAAGACAATATCCTCGGAATCCTAACCTTACTCCATGAGTAACTCTTGGATTCGCACCAATATAAGTATTTGCGCCATATCTTATGGTAAATCTTTCTGGTAACAGGCTTCCTAGCCTGTATTAAGGTATCAATAACTGACTCAGAAAAACCACGTTTTGATAAAATCAAGCGTTCAATTTCCAAGCAGTCAGCTTCAGAGAAATTAGATTTTGATGTTTGAAGGGACCCTGGATCAGAAGGTCCTGTTTCAGAGGTAGCGACCAAGGTGGACAGGATGACATGTCCACTAGATCTGCATACCAAGTCCTGCGTGGCCATGCAGGCACTATTAGAATCACTGATGCTCTCTCCTGTTTGATTCTGGCAATCAATCGAGGAAGCATCGGGAAGGGTGGAAACACATAAGCCATCCCGAAGGTCCAAGGTGCTGTCAAAGCATCTATCAGAACCGCTCCCGGATCCCTGGATCTGGACCCGTAACGAGGAAGCTTGGCGTTCTGTCGAGACGCCATGAGATCTATCTCTGGTTTGCCCCAACGTCGAAGTATTTGGGCAAAGACCTCCGGATGAAGTTCCCACTCCCCCGGATGAAAAGTCTGACGACTTAAGAAATCCGCCTCCCAGTTCTCCACTCCCGGGATGTGGATTGCTGACAGGTGGCAAGAGTGAGACTCTGCCCAGCGAATTATCTTTGATACTTCCATCATTGCTAGGGAGCTTCTTGTCCCTCCCTGATGGTTGATGTAAGCTACAGTCGTGATGTTGTCCGACTGAAACCTGATGAACCCCCGAGTTGTTAACTGGGGCCAAGCCAGAAGGGCATTGAGAACTGCTCTCAATTCCAGAATGTTTATTGGTAGGAGACTCTCCTCCTGATTCCATTGTCCCTGAGCCTTCAGAGAATTCCAGACAGCGCCCCAACCTAGTAGGCTGGCGTCTGTTGTTACAATTGTCCAGTCCGGCCTGCTGAATGGCATCCCCCTGGACAGATGTGGCCGAGAAAGCCACCATAGAAGAGAATGTCTGGTCTCTTGATCCAGATTCAGAGTAGGGGACAAGTCTGAGTAATCCCCATTCCACTGACTTAGCATGCACAATTGCAGCGGTCTGAGATGTAGGCATGCAAAGGGTACTATGTCCATTGCTGCTACCATTAAGCCGATCACCTCCATGCATTGAGCTACTGACGGGTGTTGAATGGAATGAAGGACACGGCATGCATTTTGAAGCTTTGTTAACCTGTCTTCTGTCAGGTAAATCTTCATTTCTACAGAATCTATAAGAGTCCCCAAGAAGGGAACTCTTGTGAGTGGAAAGAGAGAACTCTTCTTTTCGTTCACCTTCCATCCATGCGACCTTAGAAATGCCAGTACTAACTCTGTATGAGACTTGGCAGTTTGAAAGCTTGAAGCTTGTATCAGAATGTCGTCTAGGTACGGAGCTACCGCAATTCCTCGCGGTCTTAGTACCGCCAGAAGAGCACCCAGAACCTTTGTGAAGATTCTCGGAGCCGTAGCCAATCCGAATGGAAGAGCTACAAATTGGTAATGCCTGTCTAGAAAGGCAAACCTTAGATACCGGTAATGATCCTTGTGAATCGGTATGTGAAGGTAAGCATCCTTTAAATCCACTGTGGTCATATACTGACCCTTTTGGATCATGGGTAAAATTGTCCGAATAGTCTCCATTTTGAACGATGGAACTCTTAGGAATTTGTTTAGGATCTTTAAATCCAGGATTGGCCTGAAAGTTCCCTCTTTTTTGGGAACCACAAACAGATTTGAGTAAAACCCTTGTCCCTGTTCCGACCGTGGAACTGGATGGATTACTCCCATTAATAAAAGCTCTTGTACGCAGCGTAGAAACGCCTCTTTCTTTATTTGGTTTGTTGACAACCTTGACAGATGAAATCTCTCTCTTGGGGGAGAGTATTTGAAGTCCAGAAGGTATCCCTGAGATATTATCTCTAGCGCCCAGGGATCCTGGACATCTCTTGCCCAAGCCTGGGCGAAGAGAGAAAGTCTGCCCCCCACTAGATCCGTTCCCGGATCGGGGGCCCTCAATTCATGCTGTTTTAGGGGCACCAGCAGGTTTCCTGGCCTGCTTGCCCTTGTTCCAGGACTGGTTAGGTATCCAGCCTTGTCTGTAGCGAGCAACAGATCCTTCTTGTTTTGGAGCAGAGGAAGTTGATGCTGCTCCTGCTTTGAAATTCCGAAAGGAACGAAAATTAGATTGTCTAGCCTTAGGTTTGGCTCTGTCTTGAGGCAGGGCATGGCCTTTACCTCCTGTAATGTCAGCGATAATTTCTTTCAATCCGGGCCCGAATAAGGTCTGCCCTTTGAAAGGTATATTAAGAAATTTAGACTTAGAAGTAACGTCAGCTGACCAGGATTTTAGCCACAGTGCTCTGCGCGCCTGAATGGCGAATCCGGAATTCTTAGCCGTAAGCTTAGTTAAATGTACTACGGCATCTGAAATAAATGAGTTAGCTAACTTAAGAGCTTTAAGCCTGTGTGTAATCTCATCTAATGGAGCTGATTCAAGTGTCCCTTCCAGAGACTCAAACCAAAATGCTGCTGCAGCCGTGACAGGCGCAATGCATGCAAGGGGTTGCAATATAAAACCTTGTTGAACAAACATTTTCTTAAGGTAACCCTCTAACTTTTTATCCATTGGATCTGAAAAGGCACAGCTATCCTCCACCGGGATAGTGGTACGCTTAGCTAAAGTAGAAACTGCTCCCTCCACCTTAGGGATCGTTTGCCATAAGTCCCGTGTGGTGGTGTCTATTGGAAACATCTTTCTAAATATCGGAGGGGGTGAGAACGGCACACCGGGTCTATCCCACTCCTTAGTAACAATTTCAGTAAGTCTCTTAGGTATAGGAAAAACGTCAGTACTCAACGGTACCGCAAAATATTTATCCAACCTACACATTTTTTCTGGTATTGCAACTGTGTTACAATCATTCAGAGCCGCTAACACCTCCCCTAGTAATACACGGAGGTTTTCCAGCTTAAATTTAAAATTTGAAATATCTGAATCCAATCTGTTTGGATCAGAACCGTCAGCCGCAGAATGAAGCTCTCCGTCCTCATGTTCTGCAAGTTGTGACGCAGTATCTGACATGGCCCTAACATTATCAGCGCACTCTGTTCTCACCCCAGAGTGATCACGCTTACCTCTTAGTTCTGGTAATTTAGCCAAAACTTCAGTCATAACAGTAGCCATATCCTGTAATGTGATTTGTAATGGCGGCCCAGATGTACTCGGCGCCACAATATCACGCACCCCCTGAGCGGGAGATGCAGGTACTGACACGTGAGGCGAGTTAGTCGGCATAACTCTCCCCTCGTTGTTTGGTGAAATGTGTTCAATTTGTACAGATTGACTTTTATTTAAAGTAGCATCAATACAGTTAGTACATAAATTTCTATTGGGCTCCACTTTGGCATTAGCACATATAGCACAGATGTCTTCCTCTGAATCAGACATGTTTAACACACTAGCAAATAAACTAGCAACTTGGAAATACTTTTCAAGTAATTTACTATAATATGAAAACGTACTGTGCCTATAAGAAGCACAGAAAGAGTTATGACAGTTGAAAGTTAATAAACTGAAAGGTTATAGCATCAAATCTTTGTAAAAAACACAATTTTAGCAAAGGCTTGTTCCCATTAGCGAAGGATAACTAACCCTGATAGCAGAAAAAAAAGTTACAGAAATAAACGTTTTTTATCACAGTCAACTACAATCTCACAGCTCTGCTGTGAATGATTACCTCCCTCAAAACAAGTTTTGAAGACCCCTGAGTTCTGTAGAGATGAACCGGATCATGCAGGAAATACAATGAGCTTCTGACTGAATTTTTTGACCTCCCCCTCACACACAACAGTGAGAGAGATCAGTAAACTGTCATAAATTAAATAAAACAACTGCCAAGTGGAAAAAATAATGCCCAAAACATTTTATTCACCCAGTACCTCAGAAAATGAAACGATTTTACATGCCAGCAAAAAACGTTTAACATAAATTAAGTGTTATTAAAGAGCCTGTTGCCAGTCCCTGCAAATTAGGCTAAAGTCTTATGCACACAGTATAATTCCAGTGAAGTGCCATTCCCCAGAATACTGAAGTGTAAAATATACATACATGACAGCCTGATACCAGATGCTGCTACTGCATTTAAGGCTGAGTTTACATTATATCGGTATGGCAGAATTTTCTCATCAATTCCATTGTCAGAAAATAATAAGCTGCTACATACCTCTTTGCAGATTAATCTGCCCGCTGTCCCCTGATCTGAAGTTTACCTCTCCTCAGATGGCCGAGAAACAGCAATATGATCTTAACTACGCCGGCTAAAATCATAGTAAAAACTCAGGTAGATTCTTCTTCAAATTCTACCAGAGAAGGAATAACACACTCCGGTGCTATTATAAAATAACAAACTTTTGATTGAAGGTATAAAACTAAATATAATCACCATAGTCCTCTCACACATCCTATCTAGTCGTTGGGTGCAAGAGAATGACTGGTAATGGCAGTTAGGGGAGGAGCTATATAGCAGCTCTGCTGGGTGAATCCTCTTGCACTTCCTGTTGGGGAGGAGTTAATATCCCATAAGTAATGGATGATCCGTGGACTGGATACACTTAACAAGAGAAATGTTGTCTTTTATTGTATTGTTTCTCTGTTGTACTCTTACCTGTGTACCCATGGGCAGTGCTGCAGAATCTGTTGGCGCTTTATAAATAAATAATAATAATAATAATAATAATAATAATAATAATAATTCCTGTTCAAAAGAGGCAACAATTACTCAGAAAACTTCTGATATATAAATATTTATATAAAATATGCATTGTGCTCACCTGTATGTGCTGCCATTTTTTTCAGGAAATATTTCCAAGTCAACTGAATTTTGATGCTTAGGAAAAAATATAAAATGGAAAAATGTTTATTTTAGATTATCTGAATTTACATAATGCTAAAAACATATAAATATCAAGGTCTGGATCTATAAGAAAACATTTATTCTTACCTGATAAATGATGGTCTTTCTTGGTACTGAAAATCCACAAGACCTTTACTCTAGGGAATTACATCTCCTGGCCACCAGGAGGAGGCAAAGACCAGAGCTATATATATATATCCCTCCTACTTACTCTTGTCTCCAAGTAGTGTTTATAGCTGAGGAAAGAAGAAAGTCAGTAGGGTAAAGAGGTGCAAACTAGCGGCTAGATTTAGAGTTCGGCGGTAGATGGGCTGTTAACGCCACGCGTGTTTTATGTCTAACGCACGGCATTGTTTGACTCCGGTATTTAGAGTTAATATAAGACCATCTAACGATGCTCCTAACGCGTGTATGTCACACGCGTAATCCTGCCCGCGTTAGACAGTCTCCCATAGAGAACAATGGGAAAGGCAAAAAATAGCTTTTTTCACCTAACACTCGATCTCGCGAGAAATACGCACAGCTCGGTCATATGACGCATACCACATCATGCACAACAATAACACGCCGCAAATGTCACAACATCAATCAATCAACAAAGCACACAAGCATTACACATTCACAAGCGGGGGAAGTTTTAATACTATTTATACGTGGAATACGCATATACTTTAAGATGCGGAAAATCGCACAATAACAACAAGGATTAAAAAATATATACATACACTAAAAAAAAAATCGCATTCAATATCATTATATATTATGAAAAACATACATATACAACACTTCACGAAGAACACACCATCGCAAATTCACATTTAAAAAGAATACTATTGGACAATGTTAGAGAAAACGACCACTATGACATCATCGCATTCTACACATTCCACAAATACCAACTCAAAATGAGCATGCGCAAATTAACACACCTAATACACATTGCAATAATATTAATTGCTAATAAAGCACACCTGAACACTAATTACAATGGAAATTGGGACATCATTAAACATTTACACAGGGTATATAAGCACCACACAAGCAGGGCTTCTTTGACTGTGTTGCTGGTGGGTCTTTGGAGAGTTAAGAATAGAGATTTTGCGATTTTTTGAGAGTGAGTTAGTGTTAGTGTGAGAGAGTCAGTTGGTAGTGTTAGCGTGAGAGAGTCAGTTGGTAGTGTTAGCGTGAGATAGTCAGTTGGTAGTGTTAGCGTGAGAGAGTGAGTGAGTTAGTGGGAGGTAGCGGGAGTGGGAGAGAGTCTGTTAGTGGGAGCGTGAGTGAGTTAGTGGGAGTTATTAGTGATAGTTGTTAGTGTGAGCGTCAGTTAGTGGTAGTTAGTGAGCGTTAGTGGGAGTGTTTGTTATTGAGAATTAGAAGTAGTGTTAGTTAGCGAGCGAGTGATTTATCTGTACACTTAACACATTTACACGCAAACACATTCAATACATACATACACTTATCAATAACACTACATACACTCCATACCCCCTACCCCCTCATACTACACTCCATACCCCATTCCTTGTAGTCCCATTCCCTTTCATCCCATTTACTCTTATCCCATACCCCATACCCATCCCATACCCATCCCCTAGTTACATTTAGTTTACATATCCTCCTTTTAGTCTTATTCTTTTCGTTTATTTAAATACTCCTTACCCTCTTTGTTTTTTTTTACATCCCTCACACTTTAAGCACCTTTTTTGTCTTTTTAGTTCTTTATTTTGACCCCCTTTCATTTCATCACACTCAATTTTTTTTGATTATTTGGGGTTTAGTTTAGGGAGGAGATGGAGGCCAGGCAGGGGACAGGTAGAGGGGGGAGTAGAGGGAGGGGGAGAGGAACAGGGCAGGAAGGGGGGCAGGAAGGGGGGCAGGAAGCGGGGGTGGAAGCGGTGGGTGGACCCAGCCACTTGGTTCAAGATGACCAAGTGGCTGGGCCCAGTGGCGGTCAGAGTAGGGCTTCACAGTCCGGGAAACAGAGGGCATCGTCACAGGGGAAGGCCAAGGCGACTAGGGAGGCGAGGTTTACGATGGAGGAGAAGGAGGCCCTCGTAGAGGCCTATATGGCCAGGTATAGGATGCTGCAGCACCAGAAGACTACCCCGACTGACAGGAGGAGGCTCTGGAACGAGATTCGGAATGCAGTCAATGCAGTGGGTTGCCGGAACAGGGATATGGATTCCATCAAACATCGGTACCGGGACTGTAAACTTGAACTTAAAAAAAAGTTAAGCCTGGAGGCCCGACATGCCGCAGGGACCGGTGGCGGCCCTGCCCTTGAAATGGAGTACTGCAGATGGGAGGAAATGTTGCGGCCCAGCATCTCCGAGGTGGAAGTAGTCGGTATCGGAGGAATCGATACCGGGAACCTGCCACTCTCATCTGACGGTAAGCTCATTTAACAATAATTTCACATACGAATGTATTTCAATGGACACTATACGCAAACATTTACTTTCATGATTGAGGTAGCGAATACAATTTGACAAAACATTCAAATGTACTTATATTACCTAATTTGATTCATTCTTGAGATATATTTTAATGAAGAAATAGCCATGCACACGGTGAAACAATCACAGGAGGCAGCTATATTCAGCTAACAATCAGAATCTTATAAACATATTTAGATATGCTTTTCAGCAAAGAATATCCAGAGAATGAAGCTAATTAGATAACAAAAGTACATTCGAAAGTTGATACTAAATGTATGCTTATAAATCATGAAAGATAAAACATTGGGTTTCATGTGTTAAGGATCAGATTAATGCTATTACGCTGTTTACACGCATTCTATTACTTAGCGGTTACATCAGTATCTAGGCTATAGGTTAGGTGTGCATTTAAACAGACTGAAAACAAACGCAAAAACATTCACATTGACCAGATATCACAAACACTGTTTAGAAAAAGCGGAAATCGTATTGATTGTTTGTTAGATTTCAAAGTGGATTAATGATTCTGCATTTGTAATTGTATCGTAAGCTAAGTCATTTAAACCTTTATTTGCAAATATGCTAATATATACATTTCTTTTTTTATTTTTTTTTTAATATACAGAGTCTGGGGACGAGGCAGCACAGCCTCCTGCATCTCCCCGGGATGAGAGTGGTGGTGAGGAATTCCCACTTCGGAGGGAAGAGGCCCCCCGTGACGAACAGCGCACGGGAGATGATCAAGAGGCCCCGGAAGCACAGGAGGATGCCGCTGAAGCCGCGGAACCCGAGGTCCCTCAAAGACCCGCACTCCGCCGTGCACGGGCACCCCGCCGTGCACGGGTTCAACAGGCACAACAAGAAGAAATAGCGGAGGTGCGGGTTCTACTGGAGTACATAGACCAGATGCGTACCTCCCGGATAGAAAACATAGAAGGACGACGCAGAATACTTGATGGGCAGAATCAAATAATTCAAGGCCAAAACGAAATAATCAGTATACTGAATACAATACAAGAAGGACAAACAAGAATGTTCAATCTTCATCAGGAAATGTTCACATTTTTCCGGGAGGCGCATGCTGGTCTACCTCCTGTTGCTGGGCCTCTTGTTGCTGGGCCTCTTGCTGCTGGGCCATCTCCTCCTGCCGGCCCATCTCATCCTCCTCCTCAGCCATCTACTCCTCCTCCTCCTCAGCCATCTTCTCCTCCTCCTCCTCAGCCATCTTCTCCTCCTCCTCCTCAGCCATCTACTCCTCACCTTGGTCGTCCCAGTACTCTTCCTTCCACTCCTCCCACAACAGCTCCAAGGAGGACTCTTCGGAGTCGGCAGTTGCCTCTCCCAGAGCCTCAGCCCCGTGGGAAGAGGGGAAGGAAGAGGAAGTAAGTTTTTTTTTCCATCTTAAATTTTGTTTTTTGTGTAATGGATAGGTATGTGATGATGTGGTTTTCATACACTTGTGGACCACACTCTGTATATAATCGACTTCTATGGGACCGGGTCCATGGAGGAAGATTCTTTGCAGAGTGTGGGTTATAAGTGTGTGAAAACCACATCATCACATACCTATCCTTGTTCATGATATTGATTGGTTTCTGTGATGTGATGTCCAAACTGTTTCCCGAATCGCTAACTAAATTACCATAACAATTATCCATGATGGCATATTACTGTTTGAATGCCAATAACACAGCTTAAAGGGACAGTCAGAAAATTATTGATTACAAAGAAAACACTGTATTACGCATTATAAAGTTTGAAACAACAAAACATGGAGAAATACATGTGTGACTTATGTGCTTACCCTTGTATCTATGACTATGAAAAATGACCACTTATTTGTTGTTCTGACATAACAACATTTTAGATATCAATGATCAATACATGGTCAATAATATGCTGTATGAGCACAAGATTTTACATATCCAAATGCTATCCAAATGCCCTCTAGTGCTCAAATTGTATAATGATTACAAGCACTCTTCAAGATTTAAGAAATGAGCACACCAACCTCATAGGTTTAGATAGCAAATTTAGATAGCAAATGTTCAATTGTTGAGAAACATTTGATATCCTTGTTATTACAGAATTGACTTTTCGAATAATGTAAAAATATTTTTTTTCGAAACTGTCCCTTTAACAACATTACATATGCTAACACATTTTAAGCTTGTTGCTATATCTACATGTACTTTGTCAAAAAAAATATTTGAAAATCACATTTATATTGACGTGTTAAATAAAGTCTATTTTCTTTAAGAGACATTATTGTGTTAATATTTTATTGTAACTATTTATATTTTAACAATGAATATGGTTTAAAGTCCTTTTAGGAGTGGGGGGGTGAAATATGCTAACAAAAATATATTTGAAGATTAAACTATGTGGATCTCATACATGATACAAAAAAAACAACATTTGCATTCAAGGGACAGTATCCTATATTTTTTACATAACTGTATGTAATAGACACTACTACAAACAACAAGATTAACATATACTGATAGCAATATTAAAAAGCTTCAAACACTTGCAAATAAAATAGGGTTAGCTATATTTTAAATATAGATGAACCACCATTACAACCGTAAAACACAATACCCCATCATTAACATATGAAAAGAACCTTTACACAAACTGGACAAAGCTGGAGATGGTACTCACATGAAACTCATTGGCTTTGCGAGGAGTAAGAAAATTACTTACATTTTCTTACAAAACAAGACAAAATAAACCTATTGGTTAAACAATGGACTATCTAACTAGAGACAAAATCAAATATTTTTATTTATAATGTGAGTGTCTAATGAACCTTTCATAAAATATACAACGAAATTACATTTAGAAGAAGTCGGCATCATATATTTAGCATATGATAAATGCATATTGATTACTTTATTCAAACACAATAGCGCATATTTATTAATTAGATATGTTCAACATTAAACACAACATTAATTTTTAAGAAAAAGGAACATTGTTGACAAACATATTAAACATGGACTGTAGAGATTTGCACTTGCCTAGAAATATCCTATGCATGAAAACATTTTGCTTTCGTTCGTTGATTCAACCAGACATCCAGCAAAAGAGAATGTGTTGGTCTTTATCAGCTACGGGTCAACAATGTAACATGATGCAAATAATACATATTCGCAAGCTTTTTAAAATTGCATGCAGTCACAAACGTTTTTAACGTGCACAAATATTGCGGGACTACGCAATCCAATCACACGTTTTTTTAACTTTACATGTGCCGTCTTAACATGGCGCTTCCTTGATCACGTAAGAACGCCATCCAATGAAAGGCACATTATTGATCACGTAAGAACGCCCAAAAAAAAAAGGCGCATCCTTGATCGCGTCAAAACGCAATCCAATAAAAGGCATATTCCTGATCACGTAAGAACGTCAGTCAATACAAGGAATCATTGGACAGCCTGGCAGGTGACGTCTTAAGCAACATGGCGCATCCGAGATCGCTGAAAAACCGCAGACAATACAAGGACTCAGTGACATCTTGGCATATCATTAAGAAACGTATTTATATTTTAGGAACTAGTATGTGTGTAGATTGCTATCTAGGAATGTCACCAAATTATGAATCATCTTTTCGGACTTGACTGTCCCTTGAACTATAGCTATGGTGTATATCTTTAACATTTAAAAGATACACATGAGAAATACATATGCCATTGATGTTTTAAGATATCTTTGGATTGTTGTTGAATAACAATAGTTATACATGTATTGATTAAACGTGTCATTTATTCAAGTTTAATTATGGTCAGCCTACCTATAGCCATATATGGGAGGAGATGTATTTTGTTAACATATTAGTTAACTAATATTCATCATCTACATTATTTGTATTACACACAGAGATTGATTTGGTTACACTTTGACAATAATATAGATTTGAAAATGAAATACAGGTGCTGTCAACATTACAATAAGATTGTTTATTAATAAAACTATATGTCCTTGTTCTTGTAAAAAGGACAAAAACGCTTTACAAATGGAAATACATTCATTTACAATAGTGATCAACATCACTTAAAGGGACATTATTTTGTTTTTAAAAAGAGCATACACATAGTCAATACTATTTAAATAAAATGAACACTTTACAGGGATTATATCATTGTATCAATACTCAGATCATTTGGTAAAGGTGCATCAATTCATGCAGAGTTTATAAATACACACATGGATATGAACATTTAAATATACATATATACACAAATACAAAAATATATATACATATATAAAGAAATTACTCTGCTAATCATAATCAGGCAATGATAGAGCTAAGAGAAAATAATATAAACACAAATAATAAGATTACATTGGAGATGTTAATCTTAAAGTCATTTACTATTGTCTTACATATATGATTTCATTATAACAAATAGATTTGTTAGGTCCCTTTAAGGATAAACAACATAAACTAGAGCTTGCAAAAAATAACAGGAAGAATGAGGACAAAGATTTGTGAAATAAAATTTATTTTATTAGTATGTAAGAAAACATACACAACGTTTATAAATAATCTTGTAAAAATAAGGAATATATGAGCCATATGACAAGGTAACACAGTGCATCACAGTCCATGAAGAGAGTTGCCAAGGGCCAGCATAGCCCCATTGGAGACACATGACAAGGTAACACAGTGCATCACAGTCCATGAAGAGAGTTGCCAAGGGCCAGCATAGCCCCATTGGAGACACATGGCAAGGTAACACAGTGCATCACAGTCCATGAAGAGAGTTGCCAAGGGCCAGCATAGCCCCATTGGAGACACATGGCAAGGTAACACAGTGCATCACAGTCCATGAAGAGAGTTGCCAAGGGCCAGCATAGCCTCATTGGAGACACATGACAAGGTAACACAGTGCATCACAGTCCATGAAGAGAGTTGCCAAGGGCCAGCATAGCCCCATTGGAGACACATGACAAGGTAACACAGTGCATCACAGTCCATGAAGAGAGTTGCCAAGGGCCAGCATAGCCCCATTGGAGACACATGGCAAGGTAACACAGTGCATCACAGTCCATGAAGAGAGTTGCCAAGGGCCAGCATAGCCCCATTGGAGACACATGGCAAGGTAACACAGTGCATCACAGTCCATGAAGAGAGTTGCCAAGGGCCAGCATAGCCCCATTGGAGACACATGACAAGGTAACACAGTGCATCACAGTCCATGAAGAGAGTTGCCAAGGGCCAGCATAGCCCCATTGGAGACACATGGCAAGGTAACACAGTGCATCACAGTCCATGAAGAGAGTTGCCAAGGGCCAGCATAGCCCCATTGGAGACACATGGCAAGGTAACACAG
Organism: Bombina bombina; assembly: GCF_027579735.1. Lineage (NCBI taxonomy): Eukaryota > Metazoa > Chordata > Amphibia > Anura > Bombinatoridae > Bombina > Bombina bombina. The sequence goes on from NC_069500.1 coordinate 1,427,596,497, forward strand.
TGCATCACAGTCCATGAAGAGAGTTGCCAAGGGCCAGCATAGCCCCATTGGAGACACATGACAAGGTAACACAGTGCATCACAGTCCATGAAGAGAGTTGCCAAGGGCCAGCATAGCCCCATTGGAGACACATGGCAAGGTAACACAGTGCATCACAGTCCATGAAGAGAGTTGCCAAGGGCCAGCATAGCCCCATTGGAGACACATGGCAAGGTAACACAGTGCATCACAGTCCATGAAGAGAGTTGCCAAGGGCCAGCATAGCCTCATTGGAGACACATGACAAGGTAACACAGTGCATCACAGTCCATGAAGAGAGTTGCCAAGGGCCAGCATAGCCCCATTGGAGACACATGACAAGGTAACACAGTGCATCACAGTCCATGAAGAGAGTTGCCAAGGGCCAGCATAGCCCCATTGGAGACACATGGCAAGGTAACACAGTGCATCACAGTCCATGAAGAGAGTTGCCAAGGGCCAGCATAGCCCCATTGGAGACACATGGCAAGGTAACACAGTGCATCACAGTCCATGAAGAGAGTTGCCAAGGGCCAGCATAGCCCCATTGGAGACACATGGCAAGGTAACACAGTGCATCACAGTCCATGAAGAGAGTTGCCAAGGGCCAGCATAGCCTCATTGGAGACACATGACAAGGTAAAAGAGTGCAACAGGCACAACAAAAAACTGATAAAAAGGCCAAATGGCAACAATATAAATACAAATTCAACATGTGGACAGAGGATTATTATCTGCCACCATGGAGCATATCCAGATCCTCCACTTACTGGTCATCCTCTTCATTGTCCTGTGCATGTCCAGCTCCAGATTCAGGCCTTGAACGTAATTGCATAATTTCACGCAGAGTCAAGTCCTGAACCCGGAGCTGGGCCTGCATGGTGTCGTTCATCCCTCTCAGGACAGCTGCGTTCCTCAACACGGCCTGCTCTACTCTTGCTATCCCTTCTAGCATGAGCCATGCTGAGTCACAGCCTAAAATAAAATAAAAATTAATATTAAGGATAATTACACAACAGAATAAAAGATTTTAATACATACATTGTCATCATAAAGACAAATAATTATTTACATCAATTATTTTTCATATATTCTTTACACATGAATTAGGTTATTCAGACAGACAGAAATCATTAAAGGCTCATGTTACTCAAACATGTTGAACCCTTTAATTGGTTTTAGATGATCCACTTATACAGCTTGAGTGTATCAAATCTTGTTAAAGGATTTACATTGTACTTACATTAGCAATTTAAAAATTCAATTTAGACTGTGGTAGGCACACATATCCTTAAACATTTTGGCATTGAGGACAAGCTGTGTAAACATAGCAACCAGAAGAAATTACATTCCCACTGGGTTAGACAAGAGATAATGTATCCACATTTGGACATAAAATTTTGTATCCAAGTAGTGGTGTTTGGTATATGTAGTGATATCCAATTAAAGGGACACTGAACCTAAATATTTAATGGACTGATTCAGATAGAGCATGACATGACAAATCTTTAGAAATTACACATATTCATTATATGTTTTAATTGTCAAGCTATATTTTGAATGCAAGAATGTTGGTTTTTATGGAAGCCAATATTTGTTGATGAACCTTGTTTGTGCATGCTGGTTGATGGATACATTCATCCAACAATAAAGAAATGATGGCCACATTTATTTTATTGTTTAAACTAATTATAGGAATAAGTTGTTTTCAATTAATATATCAAGAGAATGACGAATAATTCATAAGAGTATTCTATTATACATTGGCTTAACATTGCATGCTGGATTTGAATCACAATTTAACCAATTTAACTTCACTGTACCTTTAAGTATCTTATAAAGTGTATTTAGAATGATACTTACAGCTGTGCCTGGGAAGGACAATCTGACACCCAGGACAATGAAGGTTTAAACAGGGGGGAGGGATGGGATTGGCTCGGGGAGGGATGGGAATGGCTTGGGGAGTGGTGAGCTGCTGCTCCAGGGTAGGCCGTACAGCTGGGGAGTGGGGAGTTTGGGTCTGGGCAGCTGTATGGGCCAGAATACGGGGAGAGCGGCGAAGGGGGGTGTATGGGCGTTTTTTGGGAGGGACAGGATATGAAATATGGGAAGGGCTGGCAGTGGTCGGGGCATGGTCATGGGTTTGGTGATGGGAAGGGCTCTGGGTGTGTGCAGAGGTGTGGCCATGGTCAGGGGTGTGTGCACGGGGAGGGGTCTGTGACTGGGCAGGGGCGGAATCCAGATGACCAGAAGTGGTGGATCCATCTGAAAATGTAAAATAAATATATTAACATCTCATACATCCTGACATCAAATCAACGCATTTAAAATTGATTATGTTTTCAATATACCTCGAAGTGTGTTTGAATCTGTAAACTATTCTGAAATGAGGATATGGTATCTATATAGGCACTCAGATGAATCTCAATGACTGTCTGTACAATGTGAAACTTATTATTGTGTTTTGGCATGGAATATGCATGTGACATAATGATGGCATGAATTATATATTCTTAAAAAAATATATACAAGCAGATTTTCATGCTGCCTGATATAGAAAGGGGGCAGTAGTGTATTTGAACAGACAAATAATATTCCTTTTTAAAGGGAAAAAGCTGTAGACTTTGAATGTCTTCAATAAAATGATTTAAAAAAAAGAAACATGTTGGAAACATGATAGATATATTTCACATACCATCAGACTCCAAGGCAGCCTCTTCCTCCTCCATCCCACATGTGACATCAATCTCTGTAAAACATAACATGTTGTGTACACCTTAAGATCAGATATTATAACATATGTTACTGTTGCTCAAATACGCACATCAATGTTGCATTAAAGATATACACACACAAAGTTATGATTTACATCATTTTGATGGAGCATACCAATGACAATAGATTTGTTATTGTCAATAAATCAGAATATTAATGTATTGTTTGTCTTAATGTTAAATTCATAAAAGCATAGTACATAGAACATTTAAGATTTCTCATGTGTGTATCACTTGATGACTGTTGTTAAAAAAAAAAATTTAAAAAAACATATGTTAGACATCTTATGAATAACAAATGTGTAGAATAATAAAGTAGAAATTATTAATCGCTCAATATAAAAAATAAATATATAATCAGAAGATAAATTCTATGATTTTTTATAATGTTATGCTTCATCGGAATCATGATCATAATATTGATTAGCAATACACCTTCAATTACATATAAATGAGTCAATGGACTTACCAGGAGACCGCAAAGGCGGCTCTATGTCACTGCTGGATTCCTGTGGGCTCCCCACACCAACTCTCTCTATGAATGATATAGATATATATTATTAAACACATTTTGGATATCACTAAATCACATCTGTCTAGAATTTTAACATTAATCAACTTTAAAATGTGAAGAATAGAGCAGTCATTACACCAGAAAATGCTTGATTGAATCAAGGGGATTCTGTAAACATATCTGTATTCAACATATGTTTAATGTCAGACTACATTAGACATCAAATTCATCTCAGATGCTGCTATTGCATATCTAAATATACCCAATGATCAATGTTCTTAACCCTTTAAGGACACAGCTTTCACTTAGCTCAATTGTTTTATGACGGAATAATTCCGTCATATGTCCTTAAGAAGTTACAAGAATACACACAAACCACATATTGAGGAGCATCTGTTGACAAATCTAAACAAACATGTGTCACATCGAGCCATTTTTTCAATGTACAGTAATCTTGTTTAGGACACAACACATATTTATCACAATACATAACAAACTTTATTATTACAAATATGTAATCATGGTGCTGTTAGAGTATGCAGATATATATAAAGTAACTCCAACAGATAATTAGATTTATATATCAATAGTTTTTAATAAAAATAATGTAATGATGAATGAATCTATTTTGTCTTAAAGGGACACTGACATGATTAATTTAAATAATTGATTTCTATGTTCAAACTGTAAAAAATGATTTAACATTGACTCCTATTATAATTCGAATGTTGTTCGATATTAATCTTAAAGGCAGATAAGGAATATTGGATTCAATAAATATTGTTTGTTGAAGGTATCCACCAATCATCAATATAAACCCAGGTTGGTCAACAAATATTTAGATGCACATAAACGTACTTTATTTATTTTAAAATACATTTAGCAATAGAATATGTCACATATGATGATAGTATTATATTTTATGTTTATTAATATTGCATACTGTATGTGAAAGACAATATTAATAATTGTAGTTCAGTATCCCTTTAATCTAAAATTAAATAGATTCCACAATGTTGTTGTTTGTTAATGAATTATCTACTCCATATGTTGATGTAATGAATGGTATTGAGCATGCAATTAAAATCAAATATGTTATTTAAGTATATCCGAATAATTATATAATTTTCATCTATTAAATAGACATTACATATAAATATAGAACAATGTGTATTTAGTATGTAATGTTCATTCCATGTTTCTAAGACAAATGTCAATTAAAATGAGACATACCATACTGTGACAAGCCCTGGCTTGAGGATCCAGCAGCCACATCCATATCTGTAATATATTAAATGAGGATTGCATATCATTAATACTAATCATGCCATGTTTAAAATATTTACATTAATAACAAATCAATAGAAAAATATTAATCCTTTGGTAGTCCCATGAGTTAATAGTTTCCGAAATTAAATGAATGATAAATATATCCTGGACTCTTATTTTCAATCAGTTGTGTTGTTTACTGTATCTTTAAGAATATATGCTTGTTATTACATAATCATCAATTGATGGCCATATGTTATAATTTATTAGTATTATTCGTTTTTTATTAGATATAATATTTAAAATAAGAATACTGTATTCTTCACTAATCTAAGATTTTCCATTTAATTTTTAACAACATGTATAAAGCAATGCCACTTTCCGCAAACCCATGTTAACGTGGATGAGAAATGCCATTTTCGCGATCATTGCGCAATGATTCCAAGCGGAATTACGCATCCGTCATTTGACCAACATGTATAAAGCAATGCCACTTTCCGCAAACCCATGTTAACGTGGATGCGAAATTAGATTTCCGCTCTGTGACGCATATTCTGTAGAGCGCAATAAACATCATTCCAATTTCATGTATCACTAATGTAAAATCAGATATCTAAACATCATATGTAGTGTATGTTGTGAGATCTGTATAGGTTTAGTATCTGACTAAATACACATTTTGGATTTTTAACATTATAAATATTATATGAAGTTGGATAATTACCTGGTTCAGATTCTCTATCGGGTCCTCCCAGGCCACCGGACGGAGAAGCATCTGCCCTGTCCCCCGCGTCAGGACTTTCAGATCCCGCAGCTGGGAGGGAAGAAGAGGAGGCCGAGGATGGCGAGGATCTAAATCTTTTGGGGACCCGGAGATTGAGGAGCTCGCATAAAGTCACCTCATAAGGGAGTAGGTACAGTTTCCGCGGGGCCTTTCTTTGGCCCCCTCTTTTACGGGCTTGTACCCAGTCCCTTATGAGGTTGACTTTTTTCGATAAACGCAACCTCATATCTCCGAATCTCCTCATGATCTGATCCTGGGTCCTCTGGACGTCACACACCAATCTAACCGCATTGGTGATAGACTCCCAGAGGGCCTTCTTAACAGGCGCATCTGTCGAGCTCCTCTTGTTCCCAAACAGCTGGGGATAAAAGTCCTTGACGGCGTGGACCAGTGCAGCGCTCTCCTCCTTGGTGAACCTGGGAACTGACATGCCTGCTCGGTTGGCTACTAAATATATTATAATAATATTAATATATAAGACTGCCTGCAGGCATTAGAGAACTGACAAAGATGGCAACGTGTAATGGACTTTTATATGGTGAAGTAAACATGAGATGCACCATGGGACAATTTATCTGTACATCTGATTGGATAAAAGTTTGAAATATTGTTATAATGTCTGTGAGACCATCCTGACTCAAGTTGTGTTTGTGTGATGAACTCTGATTGGCCGTTCCTTAATGTTTCATATCTTAGTAACTTCCTTACACATACCGCTTGGTGGTGCTGTAACTTCATTTTTCATGTAGACTTATTTGTAACTCATGGGCCTGTCATGCGGATATGTGTGACGCAGATTTAATATCCGTGATCCGTGAAATATTAATGATTAAATACTCTTTAAAATCTCATCCTGTCACATTATTAATGTTGTAGACATTTCTCGGTTTAATAACGGTCTGTTTCTTTAATACAAATACACATTTAATATTGTATGTCTTTATTGTTCTTTAAATAAATTGATTGTGAAGTATTGACATTGCTCTATTAAATGTATTTATAATGCACATTGATTGTGTGCTATTGCGTGACATTACACTAATGTTTAAATATGCTAATCTGGTGTTTGAAGATGCGTTTCCCACGCAATATTTATTAATGTTAAAATTCCGGGAAGAATGTCAGTAACTTTGATAATCTGTTTATAAATGTTAAACTACAGCTTTGTTATTCGCAAATAAACCTCGAGCTTGTATTTCTCTGAAGTGCTCATATATGTTATTGTGCAATGGCGTCTTTAGTTTTAAAGAGACATTACAAACAATTGTATCAAATGATCTGTAGAGATAGAAGATTGTTTAGACTTTAAAATGTAAATCATTTTCTCTTAGTATTTATATATCCTCAACATAAGAAATTTAAATGCACATGGTTGAGCCAATCACATAAGGCATCTCTGTGCATCCACCAATCTTCATCTACTGAGCCTATCTCGATATGCTTTTCAAGCAAAGTATGTCAAGATAGGAAGAGAAGTAAATACACTATTTCAAGCTCTTAAAGGGACACTGTCCAAACAAATTTACCATTGGTGATTGAGCATTAAATGTTAATCAACTTTATTATTTAATACGATTATCAAATGTTAAGTTATCTTGTTATGTTTCTTTGAAAATCAATAATGATATTTTATATTACGGACAATTGTTTAATAAAAACCTGGGTTGTCCTTGACGATTGTTGCATCAATTATTCCAAACAATCAAGTTCTGTCCAGAGTACTGAAGCAAATAAATTAGCTATTTACTGCCTTATTTCTAAAGTAATGATAGCAACATCACAATGAGCATTCATAATATGAGACAAGTTTTAAAGTTGATTAAAATAGAATACTCATTCAGAATGTATAAATCATTGTTTTTTTTAAATGGCTACCTTTAAGTATATTTTGAGTTCATGTCCCTTTAAATAAACATTTCACAATAATGCTTAATATATCATAAACCTAGGCACCTTCCTTTTGCTAAATGAGTCTAACATATGAGTAAAGCAAATTTAGATTAACTTCTAGATTGTTTTACACACTGACTGAAATATATTTATTAAATGAGGTATTTTTTAGCCTTCAGCGTAGAGGGACATTAAGCTATATGTTATGTATGCATTTTGTATCATAATCTTATATTTGACCAACTTAATATGTTTTGTTATTCAATCATTATATTGTAATTATATATATTCGTGGATTAAATACATCTCTACATAGGCTATTTTGATGCTGATTGTTGTTTGCATATAGATGCCTTATATCATTCACTAAGATATGTGCATTTATTTTTATTTTAACAAGTATATTTAAAGACTGAATGTAATTCTATAGTACATTCTAAATATGTTTAAATTCTTGTATGATATTTGTAACAATGTATACAAAATATACATTTTGAATGACCCCTTTAAGGACCCAAACATATTGTATTTTTATTTAACATTGACAAAATAAACTAAAGGGGAAATTACATTCTATATAGATATTTGATGTCTAACCCAAGAGGTAAGATTGTAATAAATACATAATATTACTAAGTATAGTTAAATGACTCCACTAGAAAATTACATAGATTAACCTGGCATCCAATAACTAATTATTAAAAATTATAAAGTTAAATGACCTACCATTTATAAATGTAATAATTGTAAAATATTTTCTAATAATGTTTTGAGATACCTAAGGAAGATACATGATCTTATACAATTCTTTTTACATTCAACAACACTGTCACTTTCATGTAATTGAACCACTTCACCTTATTAAATGTTAAAACAATCATAATATTAATACATATCCTAAATATTTTTAATATATACTTTTTCAATATAAAAGCATTGAAGAATATGACTCCCCAATTAATGTTAAAATATATCTTTTAATATTCTCTGAAGAATTTTATTTTCTACTATTAATGCATTATTTTCTCTTATGCATGTGCTTGTCAAATAGCCAACTACCAGTCATGGGAGTCCAAGTTTTATTTATTTACAGATTATATTGATATATATTAGAATCTGCTAAAAAAAATATATATATTTAATAGAAAATAAATAAATATTCCATGAAGTCATCAGATGCCAATCTGAAATGACAAATAATAAAAATGGAACAAAGTTAATACACACGTTGTAAAATATTCATAAAATACATTTAAAATCATATGGTGTCTATGCTCTAACTTTGATCAACATTTTTTAAAGATAATCATTACATTCATTTTAAATTAATAAAATACATACACCATTATATTGTTGATTAAAAATAATATTTAAATTTCAAAAATTAAATTTATACATAATAATGTATATCACATGTAAACAATATATGTATGCTGAACATAAATGTAATATTTCATGTCCATTCAAATACCTCTATATCAACTATAATATGTATTCCTTTTTCTGATTGTGATCCCTAAATATCTAATTAAGAACTAAATATGACTAATGTATGTAAGCTACTAATATTCTACAGTCTTCACTAGCATGCATTGGTACACCAACCTGGACAATGCATGGTCTTTGAATGTCAATTCAGGGGTAAACAGTTGATCTTCAATAGGTGTCTTATTCATCAGTTCATTAAATAGAGGACTGGGAAATACCATCTAAAAAAGTAAAATCATCTAAGTGTCTGATTGTGATCCCTAAATATCTAATTAAGAACTAAATATGACTAATGTATGTAAGCTACTAATATTCTACAGTCTTCACTAGCATGCATTGGTACACCAACCTGGACAATGCATGGTCTTTGAATGTCAATTCAGGGGTAAACAGTTGATCTTCAATAGGTGTCTTATTCATCAGTTCATTAAATAGAGGACTGGGAAATACCATCTAAAAAAGTAAAATCATCTAAGTGTCTGATTGTGATCCCTAAATATCTAATTAAGAACTAAATATGACTAATGTATGTAAGCTACTAATATTCTACAGTCTTCACTAGCATGCATTGGTACACCAACCTGGACAATGCATGGTCTTTGAATGTCAATTCAGGGGTAAACAGTTGATCTTCAATAGGTGTCTTATTCATCAGTTCATTAAATAGAGGACTGGGAAATACCATCTACAAAATAGAAAATCATCTAAGTGTCTCCAATAGGATGTCTCCACAGCCTTATTCTATCAAATAGTTTGCACTTACCATGTGAACATGTCTTTGTATGGTTTTCAAGGTCAGCAGAATTTAAATATGCCAGACATGATCCCATTGGTATACTTCAATTTCAATCTTGGCTTTTTCCCCACTGTCAGTCTTGGAAATCTTCACTGTCAGGCTTCAAATTGTTCCCTTTCAGTCTTTATATTAAGTCATCTCCCTAATGTAAGAAATTATATATAAAGATTTCATACAAGTGTGTGAATCAGTTCTGTACCCCTCTCCCACCCCCCATTTCATAATAAATATCTATCACTAGCTTACTAAGCCTGTGTATGAACCTGTGTTATTTTCTATCAAGTGTGAAGATGAGTCATATTGAGCAGAACAAACCTCTGTGTGACATTGAACCATAGTCATTCTAGAGTATCCCTTTCTGATTATGTACATAAGTAATGTGTAAACAAAGTTATATTTTTAAAAATTTATGCCATATTATGTATTTGTGTACAAATCATGCCAGCAACAGTCCATACATTTCTACTTACCATCTGATGTCCTCTATAAAAACCAGGTGGCAAAGACTCGCTATAGGACCCAATGCCCAGAGCATCACCTATATTATGAGAAATAAATATTATTATAACATTTTATCAATACTAACATGTTTGCACAATTCTCTACTTGTCATTTCCCTAGAGTTCACATCTATTGAAAATACTCCAGTGTAACTTCTATTATTTACCGTCTAAAGTGGCGGTTGATGACGTCTGCTCTGACATCAAGTCCCTCGTCCTGGAATTCCCCCTCTAGAACAGGATCATCCTCCTCATCTCTGAGGAGGTCTCTGTCCACCGGGACGGCCTGCAGCATCCCAGCCCGCTGTGCAATATTATGCAGGACGCTACAGGCTACAACGATCTTAGCCACCTTCTTTGGGTTGTACTGGAGTGCTCCTCCAGAACGGTCCAGGCACCTGAATCTCATCTTCAGGAGCCCGAACATCCTTTCAACCACCGCCCTGGTTCTCTTATGAGCCCTATTGTAGCGCTCCTCAGACACATCAGTTGGGCTACGCAAGGGGGTAATGAGCCAAGGCCGGCTCATGTACCCAGAATCACCTATAAATTTAGAACAGAACATAATTCAAACAGAATACTTAAACTAGTATATTGTTGTATAAATATATTTTTTAAAAACCATAATCCATATTAAAAGTTGTCAGAAACATAAAAAAAAAAAAAAAAAATTATATCTAAATCTGTATCTAGCCATTTCATCGAAGACATGCTACATATGCGTATTTCTCCTAAACCAAACCTTGTGTAAAATGCTAACTACATGTTTACATTGCATTCTCTATATGAACACTTAAGGTAAGACATGCTACATATCTGCATTTCAATAAAACTAGACATTAGCAGAAATAGACAATGACAGGGTTAAATTGAATGAGATAATATCTTGCCATTTCATATAAGACATGCTACATATGCGTATTTCTCCTAAACCAAACCTTGTGTAAAATGCTAACTACATGTTTACATTGCATTCTCTATATGAACACTTAAGGTAAGACATGCTACATATCTGCATTTCAATAAAAATAGACATTAGCAGAAAAATAAAATGACAGGGTTAAATTGCATGAGATAATATATTGCCATTTCATCTAAGACATGCTACATATGCGTATTTCTCCTAAACCAAACCTTGTGTAAAATGCTAACTACATGTTTACATTGCATTCTCTATATGAACACTTAAGGTAAGACATGCTACATATCTGCTTTTCAATAAAAATAGACATTAGCAGAAAAATACAATGACAGGGTTAAATTGCATGAGATAATATGTTGCCATTTCATCTAAGACATGCTACATATGCGTATTTCTCCTAAACCAAACCTTGTGTAAAATGCTAACTACATGTTTACATTGCATTCTCTATATGAACACTTAAGGTAAGACATGCTACATATCTGCATTTCAATAAAAATAGACATTAGCAGAAAAAGACAATGACAGGGTTAAATTGCATGAGATAATATCTTGCCATTTCATCTAAGACATGCTACATATGCGTATTTCTCCTAAAACAAACCTTGTGTAAAATGCTAACTACATGTTTACATTGCATTCTCTATCTGAACACTTAAGGTAAGACATGCTACATATCTGCATTTCAATAAAAATAGACATTAGCGTCGGTAAATAACAAATGGTTAAATTTAATCCTATAGCTGAACATGACGCTAACAGTTAAAAAATACAGGGGCAATTGTCAAAATAATTAACCATGTTGTGCACAAATACTCACCAACGAGATAACCAGGGGGCATTTGTCTTTCCTCAAACTGTCTCCACAGGGACGACAGAGAGAGGATGCGGGCATCATGACAAGCACCTCCAAAATTCGCATACACATGCATAATCCTCATCCGTGCATCACAAACATACTGCACGTTGAGGCTATGAAAATGTTTGCGATTTCTGAAGGGCAAGTCATCAATTGGAGCACGCAGCGCAATGTGGGTACAATCAATGGCTCCCAAGACATTGGGCAATTGAGCAATATCAAAGAATTCCCGCTTCAGGCGCCTCCAATCACCATCATTCTGTGGGAATCCTATGTATTGCTTACTGATACGTACCATGGCGTTCAGAAAGTTATCAAACACCACAGAGAATGTACCTTGAGCCAGGCCATGCATGTACAGTTCTCCTGATTGAAAACTCCCGGAGGCCAGGACGTATAGACAGCTTAGCATCTTACTCATGGGGGGAACAGCAGTCCTTATTTGTATACGTGGCTCCAAATGAGGTTTAAGAAGCTCGTAAAGGCCAATGAGCTGTTCGCGATCGAGCCGATACTTATCAAAAACCTCAAAGTCACTCATGTTTTCCAAGGTGGGTCTCACCCTGTAGACACGAGGACCTCGAACCAGACGACCCCTTCGTCTCGGTCTGAGCCGCCGAGGCTGCCTGATTCGACCAACAGCTAGTTCGCCAATAGCACCACCAGCAGCGTCTACCATGTCATCGTCATCCATCTTTCAAAACAGCGTAACAAGGTAAGCACTTGATCTGATGTGGATCACAAGTGATGCATTGGCCATGTTGTTTGGGGGATTTATAGTACAATTAGTCCAATGGTAGTGAGTTTGTAATGATTGCTGATTGTATTCACCTGTTTGTATGTGAGCGGCGCGAATGCTTTCACAGTGGGCGTTTATTTGTTGTTTGCTGAAATGTTAGTTTCAAACAATGATTCTCAATGTGAAAGTGTCAAATATCACACATACAGTGCATGTTTGTAATGTTTGTTCATATGCGTAATCAATATTTCCTAAACGCGATGTTATAGTAACAAGCACACGTCCAGGCTAACATGAATGAAAGTGCATAGTTGTGTATAATGTGCATCGAATGTGATCGATCAATGTTGCTGCAATATTGTTTGTAAATGATAAAGGAACATCTGCCATCTGTAGGATTGTATATATAAGTTATTGCCGAGCTGTCAATATTGTATGCGTCCCTTTAAAATCGCAATAATAATTCAGAACTTCCCGTCTGCCATCTGTAGTATTGTATATATAAGTGATTGCCGAGCTGTCAATATTGTACGCGTCCCTTTAAAATCGCAATAATAATTCCGAACTTCCCGTCTGCCATCTGTAGTATTGTATATATAAGTGATTGCCGAGCTGTAAAATATTGTACGCGTCCCTTTAAAATCGCAATAATAATTCCGAAATTCCCGTCTGCCATCTGTAGTATTGTATATATAAGTGATTGCCGAGCTGTCAATATTGTATGCGTCCCTTTCAAATGGCACTAATACTGAATAACTTCCGGCTGTCATCTGTAGTATTGTATATATAAGTGATTGCCGAGATGTGAATATTGTACGCGTCCCTTTCAAATCGCACTAATACTGAATAACTTCCGGCTGTCATCTGTAGTATTGTATATATAAGTGATTGCCGAGATGTGAATATTGTACGCGTCCCTTTAAAATCGCAATAATAATTCCGAAATTCCCGTCTGCCATCTGTAGTATTGTATATATAAGTGATTGCCGAGCTGTCAATATTGTATGCGTCCCTTTCAAATGGCACTAATACTGAATAACTTCCGGCTGTCATCTGTAGTATTGTATATATAAGTGATTGCCGAGATGTGAATATTGTACGCGTCCCTTTAAAATCGCAATAATAATTCCGAACTTCCCGTCTGTCATCTGTAGTATTATATATATAAGTGATTTTCGATCTGACGATATTGTATGCGTCCCATAAAAATTGCACGAATACTGAATAACTTCCGGCTGCCATCTGTAGTATTATATATATAATTGATGTGCGATCTGACAATATTTCTGAATTGTCCCATTGAAATCTCCATAATAATGCTGTTCAAAAGTGTGTTTTACGTATATGTTGTATTGTAGTATTGAGTGTTAAAGTTCCTAAAGGGGCGGTACAGTGGTGAATCTGTGATGTGTATGGTTGAATCTTGTAATGACGTCATGATATTATTAACCTGCCTATGTAGTTGTGAAATCCTCATTGTGTTGTTGTATTGTGCTACATTGTTATTGTGTGCTGAATAAAATCTAAATGTGTGCTTTGTGGTTGCGTGATGGGTGATGCGTGTTATGTACATGTACGTATATATTGTGATTGTGTCCCACATATGCTGACTTCTATATAGCGGTCTGGCATTGTTGTTCCTTCCCATAAAGTGACATCTGTAATCTGGTGTAATGATGTTCTTGTTGTAGGTAATTCCTAATGGTTTCTGGTGATGGAATCATGATGTTAAAAGTACAGTAAAATCCATATGTTGTGTTTTGTGATTCCTCGAGAGAATGTAATGTGTTTTTCCCCCATCATTTGAATGCACATGTATGAGTGAATGTTAAAAGTAATGTATGTGCATCCATGAGTGATCATGTGTTAAGCCTATGTAGATATGCAGTTGCTGCAAGCATATGAGTTGAATAACAGAAATGCAATAATAAAGGTAAATGAGAGATGTTTCCCATTGTGTAGTGTTTGTGAATCCAGAAATGTGTATTGAATTTTATTTTAATTGTAAATGTAATTTTATTGAAATAATAATGTGTTACTAGTGATGGGGATTTGTAGTTGATGTAATCTAAAAGTGTTAAAAATATTTATGGTGTGGTGAATATTTAATATTAAAAAACATAAATCCACCATAGGGAAATAGTCATTTCTTGATCTATTTATCATAGCTGTGTCTAACGCATAAAAGCATGTATTTTCTAGCGCTGGTATTTGGAGTTTTTCCGTCTACGCTATTTGCGTGCGTTAGGGAAATGAGGGTTTCGCGTGCACGAGCACGTCTTCCCAATAGAAGTCAATGGAGGCTCCAAAGATTTCTATATTTTTTTTTCTAAGACTGGTTTTCCTCGTAAAGTGAGTGACGTCATGAGCTTGTGTGAAAAAGTAACTAAATCGTGTTCTTTTTGTAATAAATAAATATTTTGTGTATGTAATGTGGTGTATATTGTTTGTATGCATCGATGAGTGTATGTTTGTGATAATGTTATTCGTTAGATGTAGGTATATGAGGGTCTTTTCCCGTATGTCCATGTAAGTCAATGGGAAAATGGATTTGTGTGGATTTTTTTCAAACACCCGAGATCTCGCAACTTTAATCCTTTGTATTTTAAAGAAAAAATAACAATTCCGAAAAATAAAGATAGTGTTGTGTTTGTATGAGTGTAAGTGTACTTTGTGTAATATTTGTTTTGTGATTCGTGGATGTTTTTTTGTGCGGTATATGTTTACTACTGGGTCTGAGGTGGCGGTAGAAAGTTGAGCGTTAGGTGTATTTTGAGTCGCGGTAAATAAACTCTAAATACCGGAGTGCGTAAAAAACCCGCGTTAGGAGCCTCTAACGCTGGTTTTGACGGCTACCGCCGAACTCTAAATCTAGGCCTAGGACTGCCGCCACCAGAGATATAGTTTTTGGGTTAGTTCGTGGACTCTCACTACCAAGAAAGAAATTGATTTATCAGGTAAAAATAATTTTTGTCTTCTTTCTAATGGCAGTGAGAGTCCACAAGACCTTTGGTCTTTGGGACCAATACCCAAGATGTGGAGTTCACTAAAAACAATCACCTAGATTACGAGTTTTGCATTGCAATTTCAGCGTAAAAGCTGTAACACCGCTATTGGGAGACGTGTCGGTATAGCTATGCTGCAAGCATTTTAGCCTTTAATGCAACGTCAATCCCGCAATGTGCGTTCAGGCTAAAAATCTTGTGTTACAGCCTATACCGACAAGAGCCATTCTGCCATCTGAAAGCAGTAGTTATGAGTTTTGCGCCACGAAAATGTTTCACAAAACTCATAACTAAAGTGTTACAAAGTAACACTCGCATCCTGACTATTAAATAAATGTATTAACCCCTAATCTGCCACTCCAGACACCGCCAACACTAATAAAAACTATTAACCCCTATTCCACCGCTCCCCAACATCACCGCCACTATAATAAAGTTATTAACCCCTATTCCATCGCTCCCCGACATTGCCGCCACTAAATAAAGTTATTAACCCCTAAACCTCCGGCCCCCCACATCTCCACCACTAAATAAACCTATTAACTCCTAAACCGC
Source organism: Bombina bombina (assembly GCF_027579735.1). NCBI lineage: Eukaryota > Metazoa > Chordata > Amphibia > Anura > Bombinatoridae > Bombina > Bombina bombina. The sequence goes on from NC_069500.1 coordinate 1,427,612,610, forward strand.
CGCCCCCCACATTGCAAAACGCTAAATTAAACGATTAACCCCTAAAACTAACACCCCCTAACTTTAAATTAAAATTACAATATAACTATTTAAATAAATAAAAAACTTGCCTGTGAAATAAATATAAACCTTAACATTAACTATAAGTAACCCTAACATAACTAATCTGGAGAATCTGAACCTGGAGAATCCTTGGAATTTGAATGCCAGGAATAACCATGTTGAGAACACTAGGATAAAAAAACCTCCCATACCTTATTGTAAATCTCTCTACTAAACAGGTTTACGGGCCTGAAACAGAGTATCAATTACAGAATCAGGGAAACCACTTTGCAAAAGTATCAACAGTTTAATGTCCAAGCAGGTAAGTTTAGAGACTGAAGGTTTTAACCTCAAATCGTACATTGCTAGTTTTTGATTGAGATGAGAAGCCATGAGATCCATCTCTGGAATCCCCCACCTGCTCATGACAAAACTATCCACTGAGGGTAATCCAATATGAGAATAGAAATAAAAGATCCTTTTTTAACACCTCTTTATCTCTTTGTCTTCTCCTTGATGATGCAAATAACTACTGGGGAGAAGGGGAAGTAGGAGGGATATATGTAGAGCTTTGGTAGGGTGTCTTTGTCTCCTTATGGTGGCCAGGTGTTGTAATTCCCAAGAGTAAAGGTCTCCTGGACTCTCACTACCATTAGAAAGAAACTAACCTTAGTTATAATGCTGCTAGTGTGACTTAATTAAAATTAAGTACATAGTTACCTATTTATATTGACTAGATCAGGTTAACAGAAGCATTTTGCACAAACCATTAAACTGATTCCATTTGCAACCCAATTCCAATAAAAAACACCCTTGTTTGCCAGTCAAGTAAGAACTCTGGGATGACAGGAAAACATTAGATACCCAACCCTAGGACCATATCCAATCCACAGAGGCCTATTTATCATATGTCTGTCGGACCTGATCCGACAGTGCGGATCAGGTCCAACAGATATCGCTGAATGTGGTGAGCAATACGCTCTCCGTATTCAGCATTGCACCAGCAGCTCACAAGAGCTGCTGGTGCAATGCTGCCCCCTGCAGACTTGTGGCCAATCGGCCGCCAGCAGGGGGGTGTCAATCAACACAATCGTACTCGATCGGGTTGAATTCCAGCGATCCCTGTCCGCCTCATCAGAGCAGGCGGAGAGGGTTATGGAGCAGCGGTCTTTAGACCGCTGCTTCATAACTTGTGTTTCTGGCGAGCCTGCAGGCTCGCCAGAAACACGGGCCATCAAGCTCCATTTGGAGCTTGATAGATAGGCCCCATAGTCTATGTTCTATTGTTTGAGTTTTCTTTCACTTGGCTTCAACTCTTAATTTAATCATCTATAAAATAATTATGCCTAGATTACGAGTTTTGCGGTAACAGGGGTAAGGTATTAACTTGCACGTTATTCTCACCGATCACTTTCCTGCAGCGCTGGTATAACAAGTTTTCAGAAACCCGGCATTAAAAGACAAAAAGTGAGCGTACAGCAAAATTTTGCGCCAAATCTCACTCCAATACCAGCGCTGCTTAAGTCAGCGGTGAGCTGGTGTAACGTGCTCGTGCACGATTTCCCCATAGGAATCAACGGGGAGAGCCGGCTGAAAAAAAGTCTAATACCTGCAAAAAAGCAGCGTAAAAGTGAGTAACGCAGCCCCATTGATTCCTATGGGGAAATAAAATTTATGTTTACACCTAACACCCTAACATGAACCCCGAGTCTAAACACCCCTAATCTTACACTTATTAACCCCTAATCTGCTGCCCTGACATCGCCAACACCTGCATGATAATTATTAACCCCTAATCTGCCGCCCCCAATGTCGCTGCAAATTACCTACACTTATTAACCCCTAATATGCCGCCCCCAACGTCGCTGCCACTATAATAAACATATTAACCCCTAAACCACCGCACTCCCGCCTCGCAAACATTAGTTAAATATTATTAACCCCTAATCTGCCATCCCTAACCTCGCCACCACCTACCTACATTTATTAACCCCTAATCTGCCGCCCCCAACGTCGCCACCACTATATTAAATGTATTAACCTCTAAACCTAAGTCTAACCCTAACACCCCCTAACTTAAATATAATTAAAATAAATCTAAATAAATATTCCTATCATTACCTAAATAATTCCTATTTAAAACTAAATACTTACCTATAAAATAAACCCTAAGCTAGCTACAATATAACTAATAGTTACATTGTAGCTATCTTAGGGTTTATTTTTATTTTACAGGCAACTTTGTATTTATTTTAACTAGGTAGGATCGTTATTAAATAGTTATTAACTATTTACTAACTACCTAGCTAAAATAAATACAACAGTACCTGTAAAATAAAACCTAACTTAAGTTTCAATAACACCTAACACTACACTATAATTAAATAAATTAAATAAATTAAATACAATTACCTAAATTAAATTAGCTAAAGTACAAACCCCTCCACTAAATTACAGAAAATAGTAAACAAATTACAGATATTTAATTACACCTAATCTAATAGCCCTATTAAAATAAAAAAAAGCCCCCCCAAAATAAAAAAAAACCCTTGCCTAAACTAAACTACCAATAGCCCTTAAAAGGGCCTTTTGCGGGGCATTGCCCCAAAGTAATCAGCTCTTTTACCTGTAAAAAAAAAAATACAAACAACCCCCCCCAACAGTAAAACCCACCACCCACACAACTAACCCCCCAAATAAAATACTATCTAAAAAAAACCTAAGCTCCCCATTCCCCATTGCCCTGAAAAGGGCATTTAGCTCTTTTGCCGCCCAAACCCTAACCTAAAAAAAAAAACCCACCCAATACACCCTTAAAAAAACACTAACCCCCTGAAGATCGACTTACCACCAGGAGACGTCTTCATCCAATCTGGGCCGAAGTGCTCAACGAAGCCGGGAGAATCTTCATCCAAGTCGGGCGAAGTGGTCTTCTAGACGGGCAGAAGTCTTCATCCAGATGGCATCTTCTATCATCATCCTTCCGGCGCGGAGCGGGTCAATCTTCAAGACATCCGACGTGGAGCGTCCTCTTCAAACGACAACTTCTTCGTAATAAATATCTCTTTAAGTGACGTCATCCAAGATGGCATCCCTTAGATTCCGATTAGCTAATAGAATTCTATCAGCTAATTAAGGTAGAAAAAATCCTATTGGCTGATCCAATCAGCCAATAGGACTGAGCTTGCATTATATTGGCTGATTGGAACATCCAATATATTGCAAGCTCAATCCTATTGGCTGATTGGATCAACCAATAGGATTGAAGTTCAATCCTATTGGCTGATTGCATCAGCCAATAGGATTTTTTCTACCTTAATTCTATCAGCCAATCGGAATATAAGGGACGCCATCTTGGATGACTTCACTTGAAGAGATATTCATTACGAAGAAGCTGTCGCTTGAAGAGGATGCTCCGCGTCGGATATCTTGAAGATGGACCCGCTCCGCGCTGGAAGGATGAAGATAGAAGATGCTTTCTGAATGAAGACTTCTGCCTGTCTGGAGGACCACTTCGCCCGGCTTGGATGAAGACTTCTCCCGGCTTCGTTGAGGACTTCGGCCCGGCTTGGATGAAGATGTCTCCCGGTAAGTCGATCTTCAGGGGGTTAGTGTTAGTTTTTTTTAAGGGTGTATTGGGTGGGTTGTTTTTTTAGGATAGGGTTTGGGCGGCAAAAGAGCTAACTGCCCTTTTAAGGGCAATGCCCATCCAAATGCCCTTTTCAGGGCAATGGGGAGCTTAAGTTTTTTTAGATAATATTTTATTTGGGGGGTTAGTTGTGTGGGTGGTGGGTTTTACTGTTGGGGGAGTTGTTTGTATTTTTTTTACAGGTAAAAGAGCTGATTACTTTGAGGCAATGCCCCGCAAAAGGCCCTTTTAAGGGCTATTGTTAGTTTAGTTTAGGCTAGGGTTTTTTTTATTTGGGGGGGGGGGCTTTTTATTTTAATAGGGCTATTATATTAGGTGTAATTAGTTTAAATATCTGTAATTTGTTTATTATTTTCTGTAATTTAGTGTTTGTTTTTTTTGTACTTTAGCTAATTTAATGTAGGTAATTATATTTAATGTATTTAATATATTTAATTATAGTGTAGTGTTAGGTGTTATTGTAACTTAGGTTAGGTTTTATTTTACAGGTTCTTTTGTATTTATTTTAGCTAGGTAGTTAGTAAATAGTTAAACTATTTAATAACTATTCTACCTAGTTAAAATAAATACAAACTTGCCTGTAAAATAAAAATAAACCCTAAGCTAGATACAATGTAACTATTAGTTATATTGTAGCTAGCTTAGGGTTTATTTTACAGGTAAGTATTTAGTTTTAAATAGGAATTATTTAGGTAATGATAGGAATAATTATTTAGATTACTTTTAATTATATTTAAGTTAGGGGGTGTTAGGGTTAGACTTAGGTTTAAAGTTTAACACATTTAATATAGTGGCGGCGACATTGGGGGCGGCAGATTAGGGGTTAATAAATGTATGTAGGTGGCGACGATGTTAGGGACAGCAGATTAGGTGTTAATAATATTTAACTAATGTTTGCGAGGCGGGAGTGCGGCGGTTTAGGGGTTAATATGTTTATTATAGGGGTGGCAGATTAGGGGTTAATAAGGGTAGGTAGGTTGCTGCGACATTGGCGGTGGCAGATTAGGGGTTAATAAATATAATGTAGGTGTTGGCGATGTTGGGGGCAGCGGATTAGGGGTTCATAAGTATAATGTAGGTGGCGGCGGTGTTCAGAGCGGCAGATTAGGGGCTACAAAATGTAATTTAGTGTTTGCGATACGGGAGGGCCTCAGTTTAGGGGTTAATAGGTAGTTTATGGGTGTTAGTGTACTTTTTAGCACTTTAGTTATGAGTTTTATGTTACGGCGTTGTATCATAAAACTCATAACTATTGACTTTTAAATGCGTTCGAAATCTTGACGGTTTAGGGTGTACCGCTCAATTTTTGGCCTCTCAGGACAGACTCGTAATACCAGCGCTATAAAAGTCCCATAGAAAAAAGACTTTACAAAGTTTACGTAAGTCATTTTGCGGTAAAGCCAAAAAAGTGTGCAGTGACCCTAAACCTGCAAGACTTGAAATACCAGCGGTAGTGAAAAAGCAATCACCTACATATAGAGTTTTGTCGGTAAAGACCCGCGTAGCTAACGCTCCTTTTTTTTCCAGCCCACCCTTAAGACAACGCTGGTATTTTGAGTTGTCTGAATGGCTGCGTAAGCCTCAGAAAAATGAGCGTTGAGCATAATTTAACGCCACTTCAACCCTCAATACCAGCGTTGCTTACGGTAGCGGTAAGCTGGAAAAACATGCTCGTGCACGATATCCCCATAGGAAACAATGGGGCTGAGCTGGCTGAAAAAAAACCTAACACCTGCAAAAAAGCAGCGTTCAGCTCCTAACGCAGCCCCATTGTTTCCTATGGGGAAACACTCTCTAAGTCTACACCTAACACCCTAACATGAACCCCGAGTCTAAACACCCCTAATCTTAAATTTATTAACCTCTAATCTGCCGACCCCGACATCGCCGACCCCTGCATTATATTATTAACCCCTAATCTGCCGCTCCGGACACCGCCGCCACCTACATTATAGCTATGAACCCCTAATCTGCTGCCCCCAACATCGCCAACACCTACATTATATTTATTAAACCCTAATCTGCCCCCCCCAACGTCGCCGCCACCTAACTACACTTATTAACCCCTAATCTGCCGACCGGACATCGCCGCCACTATAATAAATGTATTAACCCAAAACCGCCGCACTCCCACCTGGCAAACGCTCTAATACATTTTATTAACCCCTAATCTGCCCTCCCTAACATCGCCGCCACCTACCTACAATTTTTAACCCCTAATCTCCCGCCCCCAACGTCGCCGCTACTATAATAAAGTTATTAACCCCTAAACCTAAGTCTAACCCTAACACCCCCCTAACTTAAATATAATTTAAATAAAATGAAATAATATTCCTATAATTTAATAAATTAATCCTATTTAAAACTAAATACTTCCTTATAAAATAAACGCTACTATAGCTACAATATAACTAATAGTTACATCGTAGCTATTTTAGGATTTATATTTATTTTACAGGCAACTTTGTATTTATTTTAACTAGGTACAATAGCTATTAAATAGTTATTAACTATTTAATAGTTACCTAGTTAAAATAATTACAAAATTACCTGTAAAATAAATCCTAACCTAAGTTACAATTAAACCTAACACTACACTATCATTAAATTAATTAAATAAATTAACTACAATTACCTACAATTAAATTTAATTAAATAAACTAAACTATAGTACAAAAAACCCCCACTAAATTACAGAAAATAAAAAAAAAGAATTACAAGAAGTTTAAACTAATTACACCTAATCTAAGCCCCCTAATAAAATAATAAAGCTATAAATATTCTAAATTACAAAGTAATCAGCTCTTTTACCAGCCCTTAAAAGGGCTTTTTGCGGGGCATTGCCCCAAAGTAATCAGCTCTTTTACCTGTAAAGAAAAATACAACCCCCCCAACATTACAACCCACCACCCACATACCCCTACTCTAACCCACCCAAACCCCCCTTAAAAAACCTAACACTAACCCCCTGAAGATCTCCGACGCGGAGCGTCCTCTTCAAACGACGACTTCTTCGTAATAAATATCTCTTTAAGTGACGTCATCCAAGATGGCATCCCTTAGATTCCGATTAGCTGATAGAATTCTATCAGCTAATTGGAATTAAGGTAGAAAAAATCATATTGGCTGATCCAATCAGCCAATAGGACTGAGCTCGCATTATATTGGCTGATTGGAACATCCAATATATTGCAAGCTCAATCCTATTGGCTGATTGCATCAGCCAATAGGATTTTTTCTACCTTAATTCCGATTGGCTGATAGAATTCTATCAGCCAATTGGAATATAAGGGACGCCATCTTGGATGACTTCACTTGAAGAGATATTCATTACGAAGAAGCTGTCGCTTGAAGAGGATGCTCCGCGTCGGATATCTTGAAGATGGACCCGCTCCGCGCTGGAAGGATGAAGATAGAAGATGCCGTCTGAATGAAGACTTCAAATTCCGATTGGCTGATAGGATTCTAATTAAGGTAGGAAAAATCTGATTGGCTGATTCAATCAGCCAATCAGATTGAAGTTCAGTCCGATTGGCTGATCCAATCAGCCAATCGGATTGAGCTCGCATTCCATTGGCAGTTCCGATAGGTAGTTTATGGGTGTTCGTGTACTTTTTAGCACTTTAGTTAAGAGCTTTATGTTCCGCGTTAGCCCATAAAGCTCTTAACTACTGACTTTTTTTGTCAGAAGGAGTCTTGTCGGTAGAGGGTGTACCACTCACTTCTTCCAAGACTCGTAATACCGGCGTTAGGCAAATCCCATTGAAAAGATAGGATACACAATTGACGTAAGGGGATCTGCGGTAGCCTCGAGTCACGGAAAGAAAGTGAGCGGTAGACCCTTTCCTGTCTGACTCTAAATACCAGTGGGCGGTAAAAAGCAGCGTTAGGACCCCTTAACGCTGCTTTTGACGGCTAACACCAAACTCTAAATCTAGGTGAATGTTAGCACCTGTTAACGCTGCTTTTTCAGCTACCACAAAACTCGTAATCTAGGCCTTGGTAAGCAAAAGTAAATATTTTTATTTTTGATAAGGTATAAAAAATAATAATAAGCAATACCTCCCCACAAAGCTTGCAATCCATCCCTTGTCTATGGATCGAGGTAGAACTCTTTGTTGGCAAAGTTACTCCTAGTTTAAGATTTGATATGATAGTTCCAATTTTTCTGTCTAAAAGGAAAACAAAGAAATGACATTCACTCATATGTTTGTTTCGGTAGAGGAGGCGCAGGTCTCCGGGTTCTTGTTTATTAATCAAAAGTGTTCAAACAATCTAAATTTCTTCTGAAATGCAAGGCACTGGAAATACAAATTCACATCTGTGCAAGCCAATGCTCTGTATACAAAAAATGCAGAATACTCTGTAGTAGTGAGTAGTTTCCAGAATCAGGCAATTTATTCAGACCGGATGATCATTTTCAAAAATGATACAACTTTTTATTGCTGTTTTTTTGCTTATATGTCATTGTAAAAAACAGTATATATTTTTATGTATATTAAAGGGACAGTCTACACCAGATTTTTTATTGTTTTAAAAGATAGATAATCCCCTTATTACCCATTTCCCAGTTTTGCATAACTAACACAGTTATAATAATATACTTTTAACCTCTGTGATTATCTTGTATCTAAGCCTCTGCAAACTGCCCCTTTTTTCAGTTCTTTTGACAGACTTGCAGTCTAGCCAATCAGTGCCTGCTCCCAGATAACTTTTCGTGCACGAGCACAGTGTTATCTATATGAAATACGTGAACTAACACCCTCTAGTGGTGAAAAACTGTTAAAATGCAATCTGAAAGAGGTGGGCTTCAAGGTCTAAGAAATTAGCATATGAACCTCCTAGGTTAAGCTTTCAACTAAGAATACCAAGAGAACAAAGCAAAATTGGTAATAAAAGTAAATTGGAAAATTGTTTAAAATTACATGCTCTATCTGAATCATGAAAGTTTATTTTGGCCTAGACTGTCCCTTTAAGACATTTCATATATTTTAGGAATTTAGCACTATTAAAAAAGGAATACTAGTTTAAAAAAAACACACAAAAAAAAGGACTATGAATTGTTAGATTGGTGAGTAGGTGACTGGGACAGATACTCTAATGGATTTAATTTTAATAATGAAATCTTGTTAAAAGGACAGTCAACACCAGAATGTTGTTGTTTTAAAAGATAGATAATCCCTTAATTACCAATTCCCCAGTTTTGCATAACCAACACAGTTATAATCATACACGTTTTACCTCTCTAATTACCTTGTATCTAAGTCTCAGCAGACTGCCCCTTATTTCAGTTCTTTTGAAAGACTTGCATTTTAGCCAGAGCTGACTCCACGGTAAATTTACGTGCATGAACTCAATGTTATCTATATGAAACACATGAACTAATGCCCCCTAGTGGTGAAAAACGATCAAAATGCATTTAGATTAGAGGCGGCCTTTAAGGTCTAAGAAATTAGCATATGAACCTCCTAGGTTTAACTTTCAACTAAGAATACCAAGAGAACAAAGCAAAAGTGGTGATAAAAGTAAATTGGAAAGATGTTTAAAATTACATGCCCTATTTGAATTATGAAAGTTTGTTTTGGACTTGACTGTCCCTTTAATAATCATTCATTAGTTAGATACCCACTAACAAAAACAGCTCCCAGCATAATAGATTTATGGTGTTTTTTCAGTTACACTAAACATATTGGTTTCATTCTTAGAATAATAAGGTACAAAGCCTTTATTTAATAATTAAGTATTAGATCCTATGGAACCAGATATTGTCAGGGACAGGGCAATGTTTTAGGCTGAAGACTTTAGGACTTTTATATTTGTTTTTGTAATTAAGATTTTGTTTTAATTTATCAGATTTATTTTTTATTTTGATTTTAGATTTAGGGATCATGGGGCATTTACCAATAGGTGTTGCATAGAAGGGGATCGAATCAAAATGTTAAAGTAAAGGGGGTGTTAATCGTGGAGGGGAAGATCACAACTAGGTTTATATACAGTGTGTGTGTGTGGGAGGGGGGTCTTCTTTAATTTTCATATCCTGTAGCACTGGAAATTATGTAACCTAGGTAAAATAATTTTACTGTCCAAAAACTCGCTGTGTGATAGTCATAGTGATGAAATGTCAACTACTGATATTATTAAATGAAAGCATTAAGACCTCGATTACAAATCACACAAGTCTGTGCGATATGGTCTTTGCATGCAGAATGGTCATTGATTCAGTATTGCAAGTCGCGCATTCTGTCTTTACCGCGCACAATTGGTCTTCCGCTCTCTAAGGCCTGTAGTAAATAGTAATGTGTTTTGTGAAAAACAAAAATGTTTCACAAAACACATCAAAAATACCTTACAAAGTACACCTACAGTCAGAAAAGATGTGGAAGTCTCAGCACCTCAACAGTTTTACATATTATCTACAAAGTTTTTAGGAGGCTATGTTAAGTTTGATGTGCTAAATGTTCTTGCACTTTGTCACGAACGGCTGGAAAACAAATTCACATTTTTTTCCAAAAGAAAGTTGATGCGCAGGTTGTGCTAAAGGCTTACCAGTCCGATAAGAACAGCATTTCTGGCAATAGTATTCACGTTAGGCTAGGTTGGTCTGTGGGAGATGTTCCATCTAAACAACTTGCACATCCTGCACAAATGCTCCCTTGGAGTTTGCTTTAGTAGTGCTGTGAACCAATCTTCTGTACTCCCTCTGTTGACCTCCTGCAGTGTCTGATGATGTCAGCCTTGTCCGCGTCCTTCACGCCCGGTCTCCAGCAGCTTCGCCTCCTAAGGTCTGATCCGTGACCTGTTTAGTTTTTGCTCACTTTCCATTTTGGATAATACAGGTACAGTAGAACAGATCAGGAGCACCAGACAGGTCCTTGGTAAAACTTCACTTTTATTTTGCGTACAACAGTATCATTAAAAGTTCAAATATTGAAAAACATATATACATGCATAATATTCCAATAAGGAGGTTAATGCAGACCCAGCTAACGTGTTTCGGCATTAGCCGAAATCATAGCTTGGGGTGTCTGCTTCAACCTGCCTCTTTTAAAAGACATAGCAAATAGTGATGTCGCAAACTTAAAATTTTCGGTTTGCGAACGGCGGACTCGAACTTCCGCGCGAACCGCCATTGACTTCAATAGGCAGGCGAACTTTAAAACCTACAAGGACTCTTTCTGGCCACAATAGTGATGGAAAAGTTGTTTCAAGGTTACTAACACCTGGACTGTGGCATGCTGGAGGGGGATCCCTGGCAAAACTCCCATGTAAAATTACATAGTTTATGCAGAGTCTGCTCTTAACCCATAAAGGGCCTAAATCACCTAACATTCCCAAATTGTTTGCAATAACGTGCTTTAAAACATCAGTAATGATGTCGTATCTATCAGGTAGTGTAAGGGTTACGGCCGCATCACAGTGACAGAGCAAACTCCAAGTGTAACGCACTGCAATCAACCGCAAACAGTCCACTTGCAGAACCACGAGATAGGTAGATTTGATAGATAGATTACATAGCTCAATCAATGCAATATACATATGATCGATACACTGTACATAGCTCAATAGATGCAATATACATTTGATAGATACGAATTACATCGATCAATAGATGCAATATACATTTGATAGATACGAATGTTATCGAATCAAAGATGCAATATACATTTTATAGATACGAATGACATCGATCAATAGATGCAATCTACATTTGATCGATACGTTTGATAGTTCGATCGATTTGATATATAAATAAATCGATTTGAAATATATATAATTTCCCTGACAGAGTATAACAATAAGACATGTGGTCTGTGACCCGTGGTGTGTAAAGTAGTACTATTCTTAACATTTTACTACAACCTGTTACTCCCCCTATCGGTTGAGGTCTATATGGCCTTCATTTTTGGAACCGGGAGATCGAAGAAGATGATTGTTCTGTCCTCCTACTTCAAATTTGTCAGAAACACAAGTGGCTGTCTCAAAACAGTCCGGACAGAAGATAGATCGATCGATAGGATAGATAGATATACATAGATTGATAGTTAGATAGAATCGATAGAAGAAAAATAGATAGATTTTTTAGATATATAATTACCCTGATAAAGTCTAATAATTAAACATGCGGTCTTGGACCCAACTAGGTTGTGTTAAGTAGTACTATTCTTCGCACTTTCAGCCCTGTAACTCCCCCTATTGGGGGAGGTCTATATGGCGGTTATGATTACCCTGACAAAGTATAACAACAAGACACGCGTTCTGGGACCAATGGTAATTTTGTTGTGTTAAGTAAAACTTTTCTTATCACTTGAATCCCTCTTACCCACCCTTTTGTTGGAGCTCTATATGGCCTGCATGATTAGCCTGACAAAGTATAATAAGAAAACATCTGGTCTGGGACCCATGTTAATTAGGTTGTGTTTAAGTAGTACTATTCTTAGAACTGTAATCCCTGTTACTCCCCCTATCAAGGGAGGTCTATATGGCCTGCATGATTACCCTGACAAAGCATAACAACAAGACACACGGTGTTGGACCCATGGTAACTAGCTTGTGTTAATTAGTACTTTTCTTAGCACTTTAATCCCTGTTACCCCCTCTATCGGGGGAGGTCTATATGGCCTGCCTGATTACCCTGAAAAAATATAATAATAAGACATGCGGTCTGGGACCCATTTTAACTAGGTTGTGTTTTAAGTAGTACCATTCTTAGCACTTTAATCTCTGTAACTCCCCCTTTTTGGGGAGGTCTATACGGCCTGGATGATTACCCATACAAAATATAATAATACGACATCTGCTCTGGGTCTGTGACCCATGGTAACTATGTTGTGTTAATTAGTAATGTCCTTAGCATTTTAATAGCTGTTACTCATACTCACCCTATCGGTGGCGGTCTATATGGCCTGCATGATTACCCTTACAAAATATAATAACAAAACATGCGGTCTGGGACCCATGGTAACTAGGTTGTGTTAAGTATTACTCTTCTTAGCATTTTAATCCCTGTAACTCACCCTATCGTGGGAGGTCTATACGGCCTGCATGATTACCCATACAAAATATAATAAGACATCTGCTCTGGGTCTGCGACCCATGGTAACTAGGTTGTGTTAATTAGTACTGTTCTTAGCATTTTAATACCTGTTACACCCTTTTGGGGGAGGTCTATATGGCCTGCATGATTACCCTGGCAAAGTATTACAACAAGACATGCGGTGTGGGACCCATGGTAACTAGCTTGTGTTAATTATTACTGTTCTTTGCATTTTAATACCTGTTACTAACCCTATCTGGGGAGGTCTATATGGCCTGCATGATTGATTACCCTTACAAAATAGAATAACAAGACATGCGGTCTGGCACCCATGGTAACTAGGTTGTGTAAAGTAGTACTCTTCTTAGCATTTTAATACCTGTTACTCACCCTATCGGGGGAGGTCTATATGGCCTGCATGATTACCCTAACAAAATATAATAATAAGACATATGCTCTGGGACCCATGGTAACTTTGTGTTAAGTAGTACTGTTCTTAGCATTTCAATACCTGTTACTCACCCTATTGGGGGAGTTCTATATGGCCTGCATGATTACCCTTACAAAATATAATAACAAAACATATGCTCTGGGACCCATGGTAACTAACTAGGTTGTGTTAAGTAGTACTGTTCTTAGCAGTTTAATACCTGTTACAACACCGAATGGTGGCAGGTCTATCTGGCCTTCATGATTAGCCGCACCCAAACGCAAAAAAAAGCCAAGCGGTCTTAGACTAACACCCATGGCTAACTCGGTTGTTTCAATTAGTACTATTCTTAGCACTTTCATCCCTGTTACTTTCAGGCCTCTTGGAGGTGGTCTACATGGCCATCATGATTAGCCTAACAAAATACTACAATCCAACCTTTGCTCAGTCTTCATAGGCCCTTCATTGGCTGTATTTTGGTAGTACTGTTCTTCTTATTTTAATACCTGATACAACACAGAATGGTGGCAGCTCTATATGGCCTGCATGATTGGCCGCACCCAAACCAAAAAAAAGCCAAGCGGTCTTGGATTAACACCCATGGCTAACTCGGTTGTTTCAAGTAGTACTATTCTTAGCACTTTCATCTCATCATCCCTGTTACTTCCAGGACTCTCGGTGGTAGTCTACATGGCCATCATGATTAGCCTAACCAAATACTACAATCCAACCTTGGCTCAGTCTTCATAAGGCCCTTCATTGGCTGTATTTTGGTAGTATTGTTCTTATTAGTTTAATAGCTGATACAACACCGAATGGTGGCAGCTCTATATGGCTTGCATGATTAGCCGCACCCAAAACAAAAATAAAGCCAAGCGGTCTTGGATTAACACCCATGGATAACTTGGTTGTTTCAAGTAGTACTATTCTTAGCACTTTCATGTCATCCCTGTTACTTCCAGGACTCTCGGTGGTGGTCTACATGGCCATCATGATTAGCCAAACCAAATACTACAATACAACCTTGGCTCAGTCTTCATAAGGCCCTTCATTGGCTGTATTTTGGTAGTTCTGTTCTTATTAGTTTAATAGATGATACAACACCGAATGGTGGCAGGTCTATATGGCCTGCATGATTAGCCGCACCCAAACCAAAAAAAAGCCAAGCGGTCTTGGATTAACACCCATGGCTAACTCGGTTGTTTCAAGTAGTACTATTCTTAGCACTTTCATCTCATCATCCCTGTTACTTCCAGGACTCTCGGTGGTGGTCTACATGGCCATCATGATTAGCCTAACCAAATACTACAATCCAACCTTGGCTCAGTCTTCATAAGGCCCTTCATTGGCTGTATTTTGGTAGTTCTGTTCTTATTAGTTTAATAGCTGATACAACACCGAATGGTGGCAGCTCTATATGGCCTGCATGATTAGCCGCACCCAAAGTCCAAAAAAAGCCAAGTGGTCTTGCACTAACACCCATGGCTAACTCTTTGTTTTCAAGTTGTACTATTCTTAGCACTTTCATCTCCTCCCTTACTTCCATGCCTCTCAGGGGTGGTCTACATGGCCATCATGATTACCCTCACCAAAATTTAACAACAGTACGTGCGTGCAGGGAACCATGGTAAGGTTACTTCCTTTCGCAAAATCGAGTATAACAGTTGCAGGCAGAGGTTCTGACCCTGCATTATGGCTGCACCTCTCCCTAAAAGAGGCATGCGTTGCAGAGTCTGTGGGCATGTATGCAAAGAGCTTGCCTGCCTAAAAGGAGCAGCAAGGCAGTACAGGTCGTTCTCCTTCAGCCGTTTTATACGCTGTCCCACGGCCACGACCCTCAACAGCCACAACAGAATGAAACACCACATATGCCATCCTTTTGAACAATAGAGTACAGGTATGGCATTGATTTTAGTTACACAGCGATATTTATTATGAACCGTGAAATTGAAAACAAAAACAGGATTGGACACCCAGTACAGTACAGGTCGTTCTCCTTCAGCCTTTTTAGAAGAGTGTTCCGGACCCTCAACAAAAACAACAGCAGGAAAGAGGACATATGGCATCCTTTTGAACAACAGAGTACAGGTACATCATTGATTTTAGAAACCCAGAGATAATTTTAGGCAAATGGGAAATAGAAAAAAACATTCATTGGACACCCAGTACACTTCTTTCTCCTTAGGCCTTTTTATAAGAGGGTCCAGGCCAGTACACTTCTTTCTCCTTAGGCCTTTTTATAAGAGGGTCCAGGACCCTCAACAGTACAGGTCGTTCTCCTTCGGCATTTTTAGAAGAGTGTTCCGGACCCTCAACAAAAACACCAACAGGAAAGAGAACATATGGCATCCTTTTGAACAATAGAGTACAGGTACAGCATTGATTTTACAAACCCAGAGATATTTTTGGGCAAATGGGAAATAGAAAAATACATTGAATGGACACCCAGTACACTTCTTTCTCCTTAGGCCTTTTTATAAGAGGGTCCAGGACCATCAAACAAAACACCAGCAGGAAAGAGGACATATGGCATCCTTTTGAATAATAGAGTACAGGTACAGCATTGATTTTACAAACCCCGAGATAATTTTGGGCAAATGGGAAATAGAAAAATACATTGAGTGGACACCCAGTACACTTCTTTCTCCTTAGGCCTTTTTATAAGAGGGTCCAGGACCCTCAAAAAAAACACCAGCAGGAAAGAGAACATATGGCATCCTTTTGAACAATAGAATACAGGTACAGCATTGATTTTACAAACCCAGAGATAATTTTGGGCAAATGGGAAATAGAAAAATACATTGAGTGGACACCCAGTACACTTCTTTCTCCTTAGGCCTTTTTATAAGAGGGTCCAGGACCCTCAAACAAAACACCAACAGGAAAGAGGACATATGGCATCCTTTTGAACAATAGAGTACAGGTACAGCATTGATTTTACAAACCCCGAGATAATTTTGGGCAAATGGGAAATAGAAAAATACATTGAGTGGACACCCAGTACACTTCTTTCTCCTTAGGCCTTTTTATAAGAGGGTCCAGGACCCTCAAACAAAACACCAGCAGGAAAGAGGACATATGGCATCCTTTTGAACAATAGAGTACTTATACAACATTGATTTTAGAAACCCAGAGATAATTGTTTGGAAACGTGAAATTGCCCAAAAAACCACGCTTGGACACCCACTCCAGGTCGTTCTCCTTCAGCCTTTTTATAAGAGGGTCCAGCACCCTCAACAGAAACAACTGCAGGAGTACAGGTATGGCATCCATTTTAGAAACCCGGAGATAATTGAGAGGAACCGGGAACATTTTTCTAAAAATTTGCTGGGGCACCCATTACATTACAGGTCGTTCTCCTTCAGCCTTTTTATACCATGGGCCACGACCCGCAACAGGCACAACAGCATGAAACACCACATATGCCACCCTTTTGCACAATAGAGTACAGGTATGGCATAGATGGAACACAGAGATAATTTAAAGCAACCAAGAGACGGATAAAGATGCTTGGTCGGTCCTCCTCCTTCAAATTTGGGGCACTGCACGTTCAATTTAATGGTCCTCCAGATATGAGTGGTGTGCTAAGTTGTACTATTCGTAACAGTTTAATCACTGTTATGTGCCTTATTTTTTTTATTTGAGTTTTGTACCCACAGAGCAGCAGCAGAGGCCAGAAAAATTAGGAATGTACAAATGACTGAAAAATGTGGGTATTGTTGTAGCAACTGCTGTAGGAGCGGCCAGAAAAATTTATGTTTGTAAAACATTTATAAAGTGCCCTAAAAGCTTGTGGCTTGAACACTAGTTGTTGGCAGATAAGTCAAGCAAGTCCTCCGGCTTTGTAACAAAAAAAAAAGGCCAGCCTGTGTACCAGTTGTAGCCCAAGCCAGCTCATCTCATCATCAGGCCTTTTTTAATCAAATGTATCGCCCAATGTCAGTCCCTTGGGGATCCATCCCTCATTCATTTTTATAAAAGTGAGATAGTCGAGGCTTTTTTGACCTAGGCGACTTCTCTTCTCAGTGACAAAACCTCCTGCTGCACTGAAAGTCCTTTCGGACAGGACACTTGAAGCGGGGCAGGCAAGAAGTTCCATTGCAAATTGGGATAGCTCAGGCCACAAGTCAAGCTTGCACACCAAGTAGTCAAGGGGTCCATCGCTCCTGAGAGTGTCGAGATCCGCAGTTAAAGCTAGGTAGTCTGCTACCTGTCGGTTGAGTTTTTCTCTAGGGCTGGATCCCGAAAGGCTCTGATGATGTATGGGAGTTAAAAAGGTACGCATGTCCTCCATCAACAAGACGTCAGGAAAGCGTCCTGTCCTTGCCGCCGTGTTCATGGGAGCAGGAGGAGGAGGATTAATTTCATCTCTTCCCCTGTTACATTCCCGTGGTGCTGTGACATCACCCTTATACGCTGTGTAAAGCATAGTTTTTAATTTATTCTTAAAATGATCCATCCTTTCCGACTTGCGGGAATTTGGTAACATTTCAGGCACTTTATGCTTATACCGGGGGTCGAGGAGCGTGGACACCCAGTACAGGTCGTTCTCCTTCAGCTTTTTTATACGAGGGTCCCTCAACAGGCACGACAGCATGAAAGAACCCATTTGAACAAGGTTGGATGCCGAGCTAATCATGTCCCATTCCTCGTCCTCACTGATCTCACTGAGGGTATCTTCTTCCCCCCAGCCACGTACAACACCACGGGTACCAGAGAGGTGACAACAACGAGCACCCTGGGATGCCTGTTGTGCTCTGTCTTCCTCCTCCTCCTCCTCAAAGCCACATTCATCCTCTGACTCCTCTTCCTCACAATCCTCTTCCTGCGTTGCCGCAGGTCCAGCAAGCGATGCTGATAAGGCTGTTTGTGGGGGTGATGGACACTACAACTCTTCCTCTTCCTCTTCCCGCTCATCTACTGCCTGATCCAGCACTCTTCAGGGGGCACGCTCCAGGAAGAAAACAAATGGTATGATGTCACTGATGGTGCCTTCGGTGCGACTGACAAGGTTTGTCACCTCCTCAAAAGGACGCATGAGTCTACAGGCATTGCGCATGAGTGTCCAGTAATTTGGAAAAAATATCCCCAGCTCCCCAGAGGCTGTCCTAGCACCCCGGTCATACAAATACTCATTAACAGCTTTTTCTTGTTGGAGCAGGCGGTCAAACATTAGGAGTGTTGAATTCCACCGTGTCGGGCTGTCGCAAATCAAGTGCCTCACTGGCAGGTTGTTTCGACGCTGGATACCTTCCTGGCCTGCTTCAGGATGTCCTGTAAGCCTGGGTACTTATGGACAAATCGTTGTACAATTAGATTACACACATGTGCCATGCACGGCACATGTGTCAACTTGCCCAATTTCAATGCCGCCACCAAATTACTTCCATTGTCAGAAACAACCTTGCCAATCTCCAGTTGGTGTGGAGTCAGCCACTGATCCACCTGTGTGTTCAGGGCGGTCAGGAGTTCTGGTGCGGTGTGACTCTCCGCTTTCAGGCAAGTCAACCCCAATACGGCGTGACACTGCCGTACCCGGGATGTAGCATAGTACCTGGGGAGCTGGTGGGGTGCCATAGATGTGGAGCAAGACGCCGAAGTTGAAGAGGACTCAGCCGAGGAAGAGGTTATGGAAGAGAATGGATTAGGAGGAGTAGAGGAGGTAGCAGCAGGCCTGCCTGCAAGTCGTGGCGGTGTCACCAACTCTTTTGCAGAGCCACGCATTCCATGCTTGTCAGAAGTCAGCAGGTTTACCCAATGCGCAGTGTAGGTGATATACCTGCCCTGACCATGCTTTGCAGACCAGCTATCCGTGGTCATATGGACCCTTGCCCCAACGCTGTGTGCCAGATATGCCATAACTTCCTTTCTCACAACAGAGTACAGGTTTGGGATTGCCTTTTGTGAAAAAAAAATTCTGCCAGGTACCTTCCACTGCGGTGTCCCAATAGATACAATTTTTTTTAAAGCATCAGACTCCACCAGCTTGTATGGTAAAAGCTGGCGGGCTAAGAGTTCAGACAAGCCAGCTGTCAGACGCCGGGCAAGGGGGTGACTTTGAGAAATTGGCTTCTTACGCTCAAACATGTCCTTGGCAGACAGCTGACTGTGGGCAGATGACCAGGAACTGCTACGTAAGAGAGACTCAGTGGAGGATGGTTGAGAGGGGGCAAGGAGGACAGCACTGGTTGACGTGGCTGAAGATGCTGGAGCAGGAGGAGGAGGGCGGCTTTCACTTTGTGTGCTGCTTCTACTCATGTGTTCTTCCCATCGGCGTTTGTGATGGGAGACCATGTGCCTTCGCAAAGCAGTTGTACCTAGGTGGGTGTTGGACTTCCCACGACTCAGTTTCTTTTGGCACAGGTTGCAAATGGCATCGCTGTTGTCAGAGGCAGATACACAAAAAAAATGCCACACTGCTGAGCTCTGCGATGACGGCATTCTGGTGGTGGCAACAGCATGCGTTGATGGGCGTCGGCGTGCTGTCTGGCTGACCCCGGGTGCCGATGCATGCTGTCTGACTGTGCCACTAGCTCCTTGAGACAACCTCCCCATGCTTCCAAATCGTCTCCTCCTCCTCCTCCTCCTCTCTGTCTCCCCATCTGAACTTTCCCCCTCTTCTTCTTTTCTTCTAGCAGGCACCCACGTGACATCCACCGACACATCATCATCAACCTTCACTTGTATCTGACACATCAAGAAAGGAAGCAGCAGCGGGTGCAACATCATCATCATCACACCGTACCTCCATGTCAGTAATGCTGCCTGACTGAGACTGATCACTATTATCTACATCCTCTGTCAATGATGGTTGCGCATCACTCATTTCTTCCAACTAATGTGTCAATAACTCCTGTGACAGATCAAGTGAAGTGGCTGTGGTGCTAGTGTTGGTGGTGGCGACAGGCGGGCGAGTGGCACTGGTCACTTGAGACCTGCCCAAAGCACAGCTGGACGTAGATGGTGCGTCAAGGTTAGAAGGACTAGCAGCGGAAGCTGAAGAAGATTGGGTGTCCTGTGTTAGCCATTCAACTAGGTCCTCCTCAGAACTTTTCGCGTCCCCCCTGGCACCCGGCGTCTGAACAATGTGCATATTTGTAGGGTCTAAAGGAATCACAGCACCACGACCACGACCACAGAACCTGCGGGGTGGCCTGCCTCTGCCTGTCATTTTTTTTAAAAATGGACACTAACAATACTATTACACCAATTATATGAGTGGTGGCACTGTGCAAGTGGGCACAGTATACGCTGTGAGACTGACAACAACAAAAAAGACAGATGTTTTAAAAATCACAAATTGTTAATTTTTTAAAATATTAAAAGTACTGTGACAACAAATATGATTGTTGGCACTAGTTGGCAAATGGGCCTGTCTGGCACACATGCTGGGAGAAAGGAAACTGCAATTCAATAGCACTAGGAGACTGAAGAATCACAGTCAAAACAGTTATGATTAACAAAAATTCAAATCCTGTTACAATAAATATGATTGGTGGCACTAATTGGCTAGTTGGGACTGGCACACAGGCAGGCAGGCAGGCAGGAGGAAAATGCAATTCAAGGGCACTAGTAGACTGCAGAATCACAAGTCAAAACAGTGATGATTGACAAA
The DNA here is from genome assembly GCF_027579735.1 of Bombina bombina. Classification (NCBI taxonomy): domain Eukaryota; kingdom Metazoa; phylum Chordata; class Amphibia; order Anura; family Bombinatoridae; genus Bombina; species Bombina bombina. The sequence continues at coordinate 1,427,633,380 of NC_069500.1, forward strand.
TTTTGCAATACTGTTAAAAGAAATATGATTGCTGGCACTAATTGGATAGTTGGGCCTGGCACACAGGCTGGCAGGCAGGAGGAAAGTGCAATTCAATGGCACGAGCAAACTGAGGATTCAGAACAACAATCAATTTTTTTTTAATTTTAATTAGTAACAATACTGTGACAACAATTATGATTGGTGTAAATAGTTGGCAAGACGGCCTGGAACACAGGCTGGCAGGCAGGAGGAAAGTGCAATTCAATGGCAAGAGCAAACTGAGGATTCAGAATAATCAAAAAAAAAATATTTTTAATTAATAACAATACTGTGACAACAGATATGATTGCTGGCACTAATTGGCTAGTTGGGCCTGGCACACAGGCTGGTAGGCAGGAGGAAAGTGCAATTCAATGGCACGAGCAAACTGAGGATTCAGAACAACAATTACCAAAAATTTAAATTTTTAATTATTAAGAATACTGTGACAACAAATATGATTGGTGTAAATATTTTGAAAGTCGGCCTGGCACACAGGCTGGCAGGCAGGAGAAAAGTGCAATTCAATGGCACGAGCAAACTGAGGATTAAGAACAACAATCAAAATTGTTTTAATTTTAATTAGTAACAATACTGTGACAACAATTATGATTGGTGTAAATAGTTGGCAAGACGGCCTGGCACACAGGCTGGCAGGCAGGTGGTAAATGCAATTCAAGGACACTAGGAGACTTAATACTGACAGTCAAAACAGTGATGATTGACAATTTTTGCAATACTGTTAAAAGAAATATGATTGCTGGGAATAATTGGCTAGGTGGGCCTGGCACACAGGCTGCAAGGCAGGAGGAAAGTGCAATTCAATGGCACAAGCAAACTGAGGATTCAGAACAACAATTACCAAAAATTTTAATTTTTAATTATTAAGAATACTGTGACAACAAATATGATTGGTGTAAATATTTTGAAAGTCGGCCTGGCACACAGGCTGGCAGGCAGGAGGAAAATGCAATTCAATGGCACTAGGAGACTGAATATTTGCAGTCCAAAAAATTATGATTTTTAATTTTTTATATACTGTTACAAGAATTATGATTGGTGCCACTAATTGGCTAGTTGGGCCTGGAAAACACGCTGGCAGGCAGGAGGAAAGTGCAATTCAATGGCACGAGCAAACTGATGAATCACAAATGATCAATTTGGAATTTTAAAGATTAACAATACTTTTACAACAACTAGGATTGGTGGCACTAATTGGCTAGTTTGTGCCTGGCACACAGGCTGGCAGGCAGGAGGAAACTGCAATTCAATGGCACTAGTAGACTGAATATTTGCAGTCCAAAAAATTATGAATTTTAATTTTTTTGATACTGTTACAAGAATTATGATTGGTGCCACTAATTGGCTAGTTGGGCCTGGCACACAGGCTGGCAGATATGAGTTGTGGATGGTAGGTAGGACAGCAATTTAACACAGTATGCTGTGTAAGTGACAAAAACACAGGCCTGATAGAAAATTAAGTTAGATTACACTAGCAAAATATTTTAAAATTTTAGATTTTAATATTAAAATAATGTTAAGAAGTGCAATGCACATATGAGTGGTCGCACTGGCTGGCTGCTACGTAGGGCAGTAATTAACAACAGTATGCTGTGTAAGTCAGATAGACAGTTAGCCACAGGCCTGATAGAAAATAAAATTAGATTACACTAGCATAATGATTTAAATACTTTTTTGGGGAATTGCTGATAGCCTGCTGATAGCCTTGGAAGGGCAGCTATTAAAAACAGTAGGCTCTGTAAGTCAGATACACACATGCCTGGTTGAAAATACAATTAGATTACACTAAAAAAATGATTTTAATTATTTTTTTGGGGAGGAAATTAAAAAAAGGTTAAACACATATGAGTCGTGGCTCATAGACTAGGGAGGGCAGCAAGTAAACACAGAAGGCTCTGTATGTCAGCAAAACACACAGGCCTGGTAGAAAATTATATTAGATTACACTATCAAAAAAATTTAAACTTTTTTTTTTTATATTTAAATTAAGGTGAAGAAGATATGAGTGGTGGCTGCCTGGCACAGACCAATTAACCAAAAGACTGAAAAAAAATGAGGTATATTAATGCTGTGTGAGCCTGACAGACACAGGCCTGATAGAAAATGTAATTAGATTACACTAGCAAATTTATTTAATTTTTTTTTTTTTAAATTTAAAATAATGTTATAAACGGATATTAACACTGGTGGCTGGCACACAGCAATGAACTAGAGTATATGCTGTGTGACACAGGCCTGATAGAAAATGAAAAAAAATTACACTAGTAAAATAATTAAATTTTTTGGTTAGTTAAATTTAAACTAATGTTGTTAGGGAGATATCAGTGGTGGCAGTAATCACAGCATATGCTGTGAGCCTTAAACACACAGGCTGAAAGCCTGGCAAATGCTAATAAAAATACGAAGAAAAAAGAAAAAACAGCACGAAATATAGCTCTAAAAAGGGCTTTTTGGGGTGCTGTTCTTGCAGCAGAGATGAGTGGAGTCCTTCTGGACTGTAGTGGACACTAAATACACTGGCCTAGCTATGTATTTCCCTATAATGTCAGCAGCACAAACACAACACGTCCTCTCACTAAGAAAGCAAGGTCGTTATGAGTCTAAAATGGCGGCTTCCGAGTAGCTGGGAGGGTCTGTGAGGGATTGTCTGATGTTGATTGGCTCTAATGTGTCAGACGGCTGTGACATACAGGGTCAAAGTTTCCTCAATGATGACACATAGGGGGCGGATAGAACATCGCCATGTGTTCGCCCGCAGCCGCAAACGCGAACAAGCTATGTTCGCTGTGAACCGTTCGCGGGCGAACAGTTCGGGACATCACTAAAAGCAAATTATGATAGGTTCACTTGAATACATAGCTCCTATTCTGATTGGCTAATGACCAATATTCTTACCTACTATCACCTAAGGCATTCAATTCAACGTTGCCTTAACATTTAATGTGAACTGCATGAACATGTCAATTACCATAATGACATAATTAATTGTTGCAATTTGGAAAAACTTGATGACAGAAAATATGCTTCTCAATATACTTTTTACTTTGCTAGATTAATGGGCTTTGCTCATTTTAAAGGGACATTAAACCCAATTTTTTTCTTTCATGATTCAGATAGAGAATACCATTTTAAACAACTTTCTAATTTACTTCTGTTATCTAATTTGCTTCATTTTCTTGATATTCCTTCCTGAAAAGCATATCTAGATAGGTTTAGTAGCTTCTGATTGGTTGCTGCACATATTTCATGTGATTGGCTCACCCATGTGCATTGCTATTTCTTTAACAAAGGATATTTAAAGAATGAAGCAAATTATATCAAATAAGTCAATTGGATAATTGTATCCTCTGTCTGAATCATGAAAGAAATTTTTTGGGTTTAATGTCCCTTTAAGTTCCCAAACAGTATTAGGACTGCAGCTGCTTCCTTATGGACATCTTTACCTCAAATTCTCTGCATTTTATTAGACAGAGAATTTATCAGTCGCCTAGATTACGAGTTTTGAGCGCTATAGGAAAAGCTCCATAACGCAGCCCCATTAAAGTCTATGGGGATTTTTTTTATATTTTTAAACCTAACATCATAACATAAACCCCAAGTCTAAACACCCCTAATTAGTGATGTTGCGAACTTCAAATTTTCCGTTTGCGAACGGCGAACGTGAACGTCCGCAAATGTTCGCGAACGGGCGAACCGGGCGAACCGCCATTGACTTCAATAGGCAGGCGAACTTTAAAACCCACAGGGACTTTTTCTGGCCACAATAGTGATGGAAAAGTTGTTTCAAGGGGACTAACACCTGGACTGTCGCGTGCCGGAGGGGGATCCATGGCAAAACTCCCACGGAAAATTACATAGTTGATGCAGAGTCTGGTTTTAATCCATAAAGGGCAGAAATCACCTAACATTCCTAAATTGTTTGGAATAAAGTGCTTTAAAACATCAGGTATGATGTTGTATCGATCAGGTAGTGTAAGGGTTACGCCCGCTTCACAGTGACAGACCAAACTCCCCATTTAACGCACCGCAAACAACCGCAAACAGTCCATTTGCACAACCGCAAACTCCCCATTTGCACAAGGTTGGATACCAAGCTAGCCATGTCCCGTTCCTTGTCCTGACTGATGTCATTGAAGGTCTCTTCCTCCACCCAGCCACGTACAACACCAAGGGTCCCCAAAAAGTGACAACAAGCCCCCTGGGACGCCTGCTGTGTTTGGTCTTCCACCTCCTCAAAGCCACCTTCCTCCTCTGACTCCTCTTCTTCAGACTCCTCTCTCTGCGTTATTATAAGGTGTGTTAAGTAGTACTATTCCTATCAGTTTAATCCCTGTTACGTCCCCTATCAGGGGATGTGTATATGGCATCGATTTTAGGAACTGGGAGATGGAAAAAGATGCTTGGTCGGTCCTCCTACTTCAAATTTGGGGCACTGCGCGTGCAATCGTGGCCGGACTTTTAGCCGACGGACATTTGGACGACACACAAGTGGATGTCAGATAACAGTCCGGCCACGAGATAGATTAGATAGATAGATCAATAGATACATTTGATAAATACGATAGATAGATTTAATATATAAATAGATAGATTTGATAGATAGATAATTTCCCAGACAGAGAATTATAAGACGTGCGTTCTGGGACCCATGGTAAGGTTCCCAGAGGCAGTTGCAGCGCCAGGGGACGTGTATATGGCATGGATTTTAGGAACCGGGAGATGGAAAAAGATGCTTGGTCGGTCCTCCTACTTCAAATTTGGGGCACTGCGCGTGCAATCTAATGTGCCACCAGATAGGAGTAGTGTGTTAAGTAGTACTATTCCTATCAGTTTAATCCAGAAAAATTGATGTTTGTTTCCCAGGCAGAAAGTGCCCTAAAACATTGCGGCTTGAACCCTAGTTGGTGGTGGATAAATCACGCAAGTCATCCGGCATTCAAAGATAAAATACAGCACCGTGTGGACCATTTTTAGCCCAAGGCAGCTCATCTCATCAGGCCTTTTTTATTCAAATGTATCGCCCAATGTCAGTCCCTTTGGGATCCATCCCTGATTCATCTTAATAAAGGTGAGGTAATCTAGACTTTTTTGAACTAGGCGACTTCTCTTCTCAGTGACAATACCTCCTGCTGCACTGAAAGTCCTTTCTGACAGGACACTTGAAGCGGGGCAGGCCAGAAGTTCTATCGCAAATTGGGATAGCTCAGGCCACAGGTCAAGCCTGCACACCCAGTAGTCAAGGGGTTCATCGCTCCTCAGAGTGTCGAGATCTGCAGTTAAGGCGAGGTAGTCTGCTACCTGTCGGTCAAGTCATTCTCTGAGGGTGGACCCCCGAAGGGCTGTGGCGATGCATAGGAGTTAAAAAGCTCTGCATGTCCTCCATCAACAACATGTCTGTAAAGCGTCCTGTCCTTGCCGGCATGGTCATGGGAGTCGGAGGATTACTTTCACCTCTTCCCCTGTTAGATTCCCGTTGTGCTGTGACATCACCCTTATATGCTGTGTAAAGCATACTTTTTAATTTATTTTGGAACTGCTGCATCCTTTCCGACTTGTGGTAATTCGGTAACATTTCAGGCACTTTATGCTTATACCGGGGGTCTAGTAGCGTGGACACCCAGTACAGGTCATTCTCCTTCAGCTTTTTTATACGAGGGTCACTCAACAGGCACAAAAGCATGAAAGACCCCATTTGCACAAGGTTGGATGCCGAGCTACTCATGTCCCGTTCCTCATCCTCAGTGATCTCACTGAAGGTATCTTCTTCCCCCCAGCCACGTACAACACCACGGGTACCAGATAGGTGACAACGAGCACCCTGGGATGCCTGTTGTGGTTGGTCTTCCTCCTCCTCCTCCTCAAATCCACATTCCTTCTCTGACCTCACAATCCTCTTCCAGCATTGCCGCTGGTCCAGCAAGCGATGCTGATAAGGCTGTTTCTGGTGGTGATGGTGACCACAACTCTTCCTATTCCTCTTCACGCTCATCTACGGCCTGATCCAGCACTCTTCACAGGGCACGCTCCAGGAAGAAAACAAATGGTATGACGTCGCTGATGGTGCCTTCGGTGCGACTGACTAGGTTTGTCATCTCCTCAAAAGGACGCATGAGCCTACAGGCATTGCGCATGAGCGTCCAGTAACATGGCAAAAAAATTCCCAGCTCCGCAGAGGTTGTCCTAGCACCCCGGTCATACAAATACTCGTTAACGGCTTTTTCTTGTTGGATCAGGCGGTCGAACATTAGGAGTGTTGAATTCCAATGTGTCGGGCTGTCGCAAATCAAGCGCCTCACTGGCATGTTGTTTCGCCGCTGGATATCGGAAAAGTGCGCCATGGCCGTGTAGGAACGCCTCAAATGGCCACACACCTTCCTGGCCTACTTCAGAACGTCCTGTAAGCCTGGGTACTTATGCACAAAGCGTTGTACGATCAGATTACACACATGTGCCATGCATGGCACATGTGTCAACTTGCCTGCCCCATTTCAATGCCGCCACCAAATTACCTCCATTGTCAGAAACCACTTTGCCAATCTCCAGTTGGTGCAAAGTCAGCCACTGATCCACCTGTGCTGGTCCGTCAGCAGGTTTACCCAATGCGCAGTGTAGGTGATATACCTGCCCTGACCATGCTTTGCAGACCAGCTAAAAGTGGTCATATGGACCCTTGCCCCAACACTGTGTGCCAGACATGCCATTACTTCCTTTCGCACAATCGAGTACAGGTTGTGGATTGCCTTTTGTACAAAGAAATTTCGGCCGGGTACCTTCCACTGCGGTGTCCCAATAGCTACAGATTTTTTGAATGCCTCAGACTCCACCAGCTTGTATGGTAAAAGCTGGCGGGCTAAGAGTTCAGTCAAGCCAGCTGTCAGACGCCGGGAAAGGGGGTGACTTTGTGACATTGGCTTCTTACGCTCAAACATGTCTTTGACAGACACCTGACTGTGGGCAGATGAGCAGGAACTGCTCCGGAAGAGAGTCAGAGTGGCGGATGGTTGAGAGGGGGCAAGGAGAACAGCAGTGCTTGACGTGGCTGAAGATGCTGGACCAGGAGGAGGATGGCGGCTTTGAGTTTGTGTGCTGCTTCTACTCATGTGTTGATCCCATAGGCGTTTGTGATGTGCGATCATGTGCCTTCGCAAAGCAGTTGTACCTAGGTGGGTGTTGGACTTCCCACGATTCAGTTTCTTTTGGCACAGGTTGCAAATGGCATCGCTGTTGTCAGAGGCAGACACACAAAAAAAATGCCACACTGCTGAGCTCTGCAATGACGGCATTCTAGTGGTGGCAACAGCATGCGTTGATTGGCGTGCTGTCTGGCGGACCCCGGGTGCCGATGCATGCTGTCTGACTGTGCCACTAGCTCCTTGCGACGACCTCCCCCTGCTTCCAACTTTTCTCCTCCTCCTATCTGTCTCCCCATCTGAACTTTCCCCCTCTTCTTCTTCTCTTCTAGCGGGCACCCACGTGACATCCACGGAAGCATCGTCATCATCAACCGCTTCACTTGTATCTGACAAGTGAACAAAGGAAGCAGCTGCAGGTACAACATCATCATCATCACACCGTACGTCCATGTGTGTAATGCTGCCTGACTGAGACATATCCCTGTTATCTACATCCTCTGGCAATAATGGTTGCACATCAATATCACTCATTTCTTCCAAATGATGTGTAAATAACTCCTCTGACATATCAAGTGAAGCGGCTGTGGTGCTAGTGTTGGTGGTGGTGGCAGGCGGGCGAGTGGTAATTTGAGAGGTGCCCGAAGCTAAGCTGGAGGAGGATTGGGCGTCAAGGTTCCGAGCGGAAACTGTAGAAGATTGGGTGTCCAGTGTTAGCCAGTCAACTATGTCCTCAGAAATGTTCAAGTTCGGGGTACATGGCCTCTGAACACTGGGCATTATTCTAGGGCCAAAGGGAATCACAGCACCATGAACACGATGGCCCCTGCGGGGTGGCCTGCCTCTGCCTGTCATTTTTTTTTCGATTAGTGCTACTATGCATGCAAGCTACTGTGACAACAGATATGAGTGGCACTGTGCACTGGCAGAAGTTGGCAGAGTAGACGCTGTAGGCCTGACACACACGCTTGCAGACAACTAACTGCTATTCAATCTATTACAGTCAAAAAAATTTTTTTTTTATCTACACTACTGTTACACCAGATATGAGTTGCACTGGGGTGACACTGTGCCCTGCTATTATTTAACACAGTCAAAAAAAGTGTTGTTTTTTTTTAAATCTACACTACTGTTACACCAGATATGAGTTGCACTGGGGTGACACTGTGCCCTGGCAGGCAGGCACTGAAACGCACACGTGTGAAGGAAACTGACTGCTATTATTTAACACAGTCAAAAAAGTGTTGTTGTTTTTTTTAATCTACACTACTGTTACACCAGATATGAGTTGCACTGGGGTGACACTGTGCCCTGGCAGGCAGGTACTGAAACGCACACGTGTGAAGGAAACTGACTGCTATTATTTAACACAGTCAAAAAAGTTTTTTTTTTTTTAAATCTACACTACTGTTACACCAGATATGAGTTGCACTGGGGTGACACTGTGGCTGGCAGGCAGGCACTGAAACGCACACGTGTTAAGGAAACTGACTGTTATTATTTAACACAGTCAAAAAAGTGTTTTTTTTTTTAAATCTACACTACTGTTACACCAGATATGAGTTGCACTGGGGTGACACTGTGCCCTGGCAGGCAGGCACTGAAATGCACACGTGTGAAGGAAACTGACTGCTATTATTTAACACAGTCAAAAAAGTGTTGTTTTTTTTAAATCTACACTACTGTTACACCAGATATGAGTTGCACTGGGGTGACACTGTGCCCTGGCAGGCACTGAAACGCACACGTGTGAAGGAAACTGACAGCTATTATTTAACACAGTCAAAAAAGTGTTTTGTTTTTTTAAATCTACACTACTGTTACACCAGATATGAGTTGCACTGGGGTGACACTGTGCCCTGGCAGGCAGACACTGAAACGCACACGTGTGAAGGAAACTGACTGCTATTATTTAACACAATCAAAAAAGTGGGTTTTTTTAAAATCTACACTACTGTTACACCAGATATGAGTTGCACTGGGGTGACACTGTGCCCTGGCAGGCAGGCACTGAAACGCACACGTGTGAAGGAAACTGACTGCTATTATTTAACACAATAAAAAAAGTGGGTTTTTTTTAAATCTACACTACTGTTACACCAGATATGAGTTGCACTGGGGTGACACTGTGCCCTGGCAGGCAGGCACTGAAACGCACACGTGTGAAGGAAACTGACTGCTATTATTTAACACAGTCAAAAAAGTTTTTTTTTTTTTAAATCTACACTACAGTTACACCAGATATGAGTTGCACTGGGGTGACACTGTGCACTGGCAGGCAGGCACTGAAACACAAACTTGTGAAGGAAACTGACTGCTATTATTTAACACAGTTAAAAAAGTGTTGTTTTTTTTAAATCTACACTACTGTTACACCAGATATGAGTGGTGGCACTGGGCAAGTGGGCACAGTATACGCTGTGAGCCTGACACACACGATGGCAGGCAGGCAACTGCAATTATATTACACAGGAAAAAAAAAAAAAGCAGATGTTCTAGCCCTAAAAAGGGCTTTTTGGGGTGCTATCCTTACAGCAGAGATCAGATGAGTCCTTCAGGACTGTAGTGGACACTGAATACACTAGCCTAGCTATCGATTTCCCTATTCAATCAGCAGCAGCTACACTATCCCTCCTCTCACTAACAATGCAACTTCTGAATGAATTTAAAATGGATGCTGTCCAGGAGGTAGGAGGGTCTGGGAGGGAGGGTCTGCTGCTGATTGGCTGGAATGTGCCTGCTGACTGTGAGGTACAGGGTCAAAGTATTACTCAATGATGATGAATAGGGGGCGGATCGAACATCGCATATGTTCGCCCGCCGCGGCGAACGCGAACATGCTATGTTCGCCGGGAACTATTCACCGGCGAACTATTCGCGACATTACTACACCTAATCTAATAGCCCTATCAAAATAAAAAGCCCCCCTCCCAAAAATAATAAAACCCCTAGCCTAAACTAAACTGCCAATAGCCCTTAAAAGGGACTTTTGCGGGACATTGCCCCAAAGATAACAGCTCTTTTACCTGGCAAAAAAAATTACAAACAACCCCCCTACAGTAAAACCCATCACCCACACAACCAACCCCCTAAATAAAAACCTACCTAAAAAACCTAAGCTACCCATTGCCCTGAAAAGGGCATTTGGATGGGCATTGCCCTTAAAAGGGCATTCAGCTCTTTTACATGCCCAAACCCTAATCTATAAATAAAACCCACCCAATAAACCCTTAATAAAACATAACACTAAACCCCGAAGATCCACTTACAGTTTTTGAAGACCGGACATCCATCCTCATCCAGCCGGGAGAAGTCTTCATCCACGCGGCAAGAAGTCGTCCTCCAGACGACATCTTCTATCTTCATCCTTCCGGCGCGGAGCGGGTCCATCTTCAAGACATCCGGCGCGGAGCATCCTCTTCATACGGTCCCAAGCCATACACTGAAGGTTCCCTTGATAGGGTCAGCCAATAGGATTGAAGTTCAATCCTATTGGCTGATTGCATCAGCCAATAGGATTTTATTGCCTTTA